>NW_011371360.1:2652201-2891995 GCF_000150735.1 Paracoccidioides brasiliensis
AACGAAGGCATGGAACAGAAGCTGAACGGATTTTGTCCTGGGACCATCAAGTCTGCGGAAGCGGGGGTAAACGGTATTTGGGGTTGACCGAAAAGTTGGAGAGACGGGACTCCCATAGCCAAAGAGGGCCAAAGGAGGACGAGGATGGAAGCTGCTCTTAACTGCATGGCGGCAATACAATGAAGGCGAAGAGGTATGGGGAGGGTGGAGGCGGGGGCTGGGGGAAACGTTGAGGAGAAGGTCCTTGATAGTTGATGGGTAGCAATCTCAAGGTTGTAGGTCTGGAAAGCAATGAATATAATGATAATAAGTGAAAGTACAGTAGAAGACTAGGAACTGGATTACGCAGAGAGAAGAAGCGTAAGTACTAGTAGGCGTGGGATTAGGGGTGGGTGTGAGAGTGAGAGAGAGGTTGAAGAGATGGCGATGGCGACGGCGATGGCGATGGCGATGCCGCGTGATGCTGTAGAGATAGAGCGACCATCGCACCGGTTGCCTGACGACGTTGGGCCGCTTCTTCTGGGGTTGAAGGGAAGAGCTCAGCAGTGGAGGAACGGGGCGAGACCTATTCAGGATTAGCGCTGAGAACCAGCAGCTTGACAGGTCACATGATATCAAGGATCTTTCGCTCTGGCCTTCGAGAGGATCCAGGTAATGATGGAGCTTGACAATACCAAACCTTCCGAAATTATTTTCAAGGCAAAGCTTTTTGCCTCTGATTTATTCCGTGATATTCCTTGTCATGGTTCGTGGCCAGATAGCCAGATATGTGTCATGAAGGTGGTAGTACGATCCTTTGAGGATTGCTGCGTGCTGATGCTGATGGTAACAGCATCATGGTCAAGGGCCCCGACAAGCCCAAAAATTGTGAGTTGGATATCCATGTCCTTGAGTCCGCGGCCTATCAGTGACTAAAGGAGTGAGGACTGTGTGGACATGGAGTCATTCCTCACTTCTTTGGAATGATGAAGAAGTTCAACCGGCAACTTGTGCCAATCTTACCTGAAAATATTCCTTTGAGATAAATGCCTTCCCAGTGCTATTTTTCTGCAGTACATACTGAATCTTGAGATGATTCATCTGCACAACTACCCACGGAAATGAATGGACAACTTTATCAAAGACCTACAGGAGATTCATGGGGCAGGAGTACACCATATTCAGTTGCTCATGTTGATCAGAGTACAGGGGTCCAAAACCTAGGAACATGATGATTGCCAAAAATGATTCAGAAAGATAGACTTTGGTTGAGCAGAGACCTACAACATTCCAGTCACTGATGAGCAAAAATGGCTTTTGGATGAGGAGGAGGAGATAGTTCTTGGCTTCCAGGACTGTTTAGTAAGTGCTCTGCATCAAACATGCATTCATTCTAAATCTCATTATCTCTATTGTAGCAAGCTGATTGTGCAACAGGGAAACTTGATGAAGCATACCTTTTCTACTGCACTTGATTGAATCCAACTGTGTCATGTGTGAATGATGAATAAAGGCCGCTATCATCAGTTTGTTCCTGATGGCTGGGAGTCTTGTTCATGTCACATAGATCTTTCAGTAACATTTGCAAGCATGCTGGCACAGTCCTATGGCACAGCTGAACAGCTATCCACCACATTCATTGCATATGCATCATCATGAGAAGGGACTGATGGACATGTTGGTGGAACATATGATGATGAGGATAATGTGATGGCTAACACGGATGGCCTATTAGATCCAGTACATCAAGAGCAATAGTCTTTTCAAAAATATGACTTGGATAAAGGGGGGAAAAGGCCAACAACGCGTTTTTCAAAAACTCAGCCAATTTTTCGGAATTTGATTCAAGAATACCATCATTCAAAAGCTCTTGTTGAAACTGATCAGTCTCTCAAATTTTCATAAGATTTAGACAACAATTGGAGGTGTGATTGAGGAAAACATGCTTTTCTTCAAAAAGTGAACAATCATCAAGAACTTTCATCATCAACTCACACTGTTTCGTTCAAATAGTATGAAAATTGAATAGAAGGGAGATCGAGTCTTCAGACAATAATATCAACAATCATTAAGAGATCTCTATAAAGGGCTATGTCCTAACCCTCATGACACTCAGGCTCTGCCTTTGTACGATCAAAGCAGCGCTATCGGAGCGGCGCTATCAAGGCAGCGCCTCCACCTTATTCGTATACGACCGAGGCGGTGCCTCGATCATCCTCGTATAAAGCCCCTTACTCCTGAAGCTCTGCCCTTTATAACGGAAGCCTGATCCCTACATGATCTGGCTTTCTTTCTCCTTCTTTAATGATTCCTTTCTGTTTTCATACGCGTTAGTTATCAGCTGTTCTCAGCGACTAGCCCGTTACAATTTCACTAGCTCATTGTGTGAAAATTTCATGTTTTCTCTGCATGAAAACTCTGCAGATTTTATCAAGTAACCTTTTTCACACCACCCCTTTCACCCAAAGTTTGCTCTAGACATATATCTGTGGAAAGTGAAGAGCACATGATACTGATATACTCATATCCTGCTAGGCGGTTGCCAGGCAACGGGTCTCACGTGTGCCCATAACATAATATTAGAGTTCGAGTTAAGGTTTGTTAGGGATTTCCCCTTTTAAAATTTGTGTAAGCTCCGCTGACGGTAACTAACTAGCAGGAATGAAAAGGGTGACTGATTACAGAGTAACCACTCAAGGGCAGCTATTCAGAGTAAACAGAGCACTTGAGTAGAGAGGAACTACGGAGTACGCGAAGTTGTGCTTTTGAGGATGGGGTAGTTTAGCGGTCTTTGGAGCTAGGAAAGTGCATGACTGGGACTGGTGCCTGCCTACAAGAAGCGTCCCGTTTTGAGGAACGGAAAAATCATCCAACCGCATCCAGGTTCAAGAAGGTCAAATACGCATAAATTTGGGATTCACGATATTCCGAACGCGTCTCTTCTCGATGGGTTAGTTTTAGCTGGCCACATACGGTTTCAATTACCCCTATTTTCGTTCGCGCTTATTGCCGTTCCGTCGCGTTCGAATAGGATCCCGGTTCCTTGCTCGGCGGCTCTATCCGTTCCCCAACATCCCCGATCTGCATCAGAGCCAAGCCCGGATCAACCCTTTTGACTGTAATGCTCCCTTAATTATATACCAGCATCTGTATCTTCTCTCGCAAATATCATACATCATAACTTCCTAACAATTCTGTATTTTTCTTCCAGTGTTTGCTTCTAATTCATCACATAAAATTAGTGTACCAATCTTAACTTTTCTCCCTTTACAACTCCTAGTTAAACCTCGCACCAAACTTAACGGTCTTTTATACTGTCAAAATGGCGGGACTTCACAAGAAGAACACAACACTATCAAGAACCATCCTCTTACCGACTCAGTCCATAGATTACAAGTTGTGCTTCAGGAAGCTGAAAAACTCTATGAGTTGCACCTAATTTCCCATGATGGCGCTGTTGGTAGCCTTGACCATCTCTATCGAGGAGCAACTTCAGCACTCCTCTCTGCTTTACAGGGAGAGGATGCAGCTTACAACCTTCGCTCACGGATGAGTGACGGAAATATGGCATCTGATCTAGCACACTTGGTCGAGCGCCTCCAAAGGACAAAAGGAACCTTCAGATATGATGAGTATCGCCTGCTGGTATGTCTAGTCATTCAAAAGCCACCAGACATTGAACTCCAGAGTGTTGAAAAATAGAACATCGACATGTGGACACCTGTATTTAGTCTCATTGACAACATTCTTCAAACAACTCCTCCAGTGAGCGTCTCCCCCTCCTTTGACAGCACGCCAGTCAAGTCCACCTCATCATCACAGAAAGGTTCCGAGCAGACATGTGAGTTGGTGGATTCAAGAATATTTGATGAGATACATGACTGCACATTTCAAGACATTGAGGGCTTCTTTGACAAATACTTTGAGAAGAAGAACTGGAGCAGCAAAGCAGATGCTATCTGTCAACACATACTGGCCCCAGACAGTGATGGTAATTGGGCCCAGTTTCCTGATCCTCCTCTCAGAATCACGCAGCATCTACTACACCACAATGAGCAAAGCAGATCTTACTGGTTCAAAGGCAGAACAGCAAGTTGACCTTCTTTTGCAAGCTAGAGGTGAGAGCCTCTCACAAAACAAACACAACTGGAGAGACATCCTGGTGATTGGTGAGCTCAAAAAATCTAAGGAGGAGATCAGGACCAAAGCCACACTGCTGCAGATCAGCCGCTGTGTGCATGAGGTCTTTGCTGCGCAGCCCACCCGACGGTTCATTCATGCATTCACTGTCTGTGGGACCAAGATGGAGGCATGGGTGTTTGACCGCTCAGGCCCCTACAGCTCAGGCATCATTGATGTCTATACAGACTCAAAACAGTTCTTTCAAGTGCTTGTGGGCTACACCATGATGAGTGATGAGGAGCTGGGACTGGACACCTTTATTGCTAGGGATGAAGATGGCAACAAATCAATAACTGTCAAAGGGCCTGAGTACTCAGAGGAAAAGAAGGTGCGGCTGGGTGAAATGCTTTCCTGTCAGATTGCCATTGTGTGTCGCGGAACCACATGTTTTCTTGCAAATGATGGACAAGTGGAGGGTGTAGCCAAATTCTCATGGGTGTCAGACAAGCAGCAGTCAGAGGCGGAACTCTTCAAGCTGGCAGGTCAGAAGAATGTCCAGGGGGTTGCCAGGATCATTGGCCATGATGCTATCACTAGTATCACTGACATGCGCTGCAGCCTGACCTTCAACAAGTGCCATGACTTTAAAATCTTACCCCTCAGCAGAGCCTCCTCATTTCATCAATCTCAGACGCTCACCGAGGCCTGTCACTTAGATATCCGTCAAAAGTCACCATCCAGGAAGCGCAGATACCTGGGCAAGAGGGTCCAGATGTCTAAACAATCACATTCCATCAATCAACCATCAAGGAACACCCAGGAGGAGAATGAACTAGCTTTCTCCATTTAGTCAGCACACAAACCAAGCCTCTTTGACAGGAATGATGAGGAACTCTATGACAATCGTGTCCTCCAGTGTCTTGTGATCTCACCGGCTGGCCGGCTGATCTATGACTACAGATCACCCTTGGAGCTTCTCACAGCACTTCGCGATGCAATAAAGGCGCACCGGTCTCTTTACCTGGATGGGAACATTCTTTATCGGGATATTTCAGAGAACAACATAATAATAACTGATCCAGACAAGGCGGATGGTCACTCAGGCATGCTAATTGATCTGGATCTTGCCAAAGAAGTTGATAGTGGGCGAAGTGGTGCACAGCACCGCACTGGTACAATGGAGTTCATGGAAATTGAGGTGCTGCTAAATATTGACCATACCTACTGGCATGATCTGGAGTCATTCTTCTACGTGCTTATCTGGCAATGTGCCCGTCATGGTTAGGACAAGCTAAAGCGATTGCGGGCGTTGTATCAGTTACATGGCTGGTTGGGAGATAGTATGTTAGAAATGTGGTACGTCGGAAGCCATGAGAAAAATGCAAATGCCAAACAAGGCAACATTGGAGCTTGTTGGATTTGAGCGCATCTTAACAGTTGAATATTCTCCACCGAACACCAGTTTACTGACAAAATGGTACACCGATACTTACAAAGAGATCGCAAGAGTTAAGCGAAGCGACATGGGCGCAGATGGGTTTGAGGATATTTTATCTGAGTTTCCCCCAATATTTGAGTGTGCCAAACCTCTTTGCAGAGCTCTGTGAGACATTCTTTTCCCGCATGGGGGCAGAGGAATTATTGTTGGTACCCCGCAAGACCCAAACCGCTTATACGATCCAATTATCAAGGCATACGATGACGCGATATCTTTGATTGGTTGTCAAAGTGATTAAGATAATGGAGATCGTGGTGCCATTACTTTGTTCTTAAAATTCACACGTTGCGATGGAATATTTCGCAGCTGCCATGAAAATAGTGACGTACCGCTGTAGATAGCAATTCCAGCCCTGTCCTCAACAGCCGAACAACATTTTCACATATACATATATAGATCGAGAGCCTATAGGGCGTCGTCCAAAATTAAATAGCAGGAAATTTAAAGCTTATCTTCTAGTAAAAAAGGAGCAATCATTTTTTAGCTTCAGCTCACTCCACACCTACAAAGGAACTCTTTTCAACACGAGGCGTGAGTTTTCTTTTGGAGCACAGTAAAAGAAGCTGCGGACGGTAAGGTGGATTATATTTACAGTATATTGACATCGACGGTGGAGACCTAGGTACGATATATTTGGGATATATCGCATGGGATGAACTGGAAGGTTCCGCCAGAGAATGTAGATTACTACAAGAACGAAGGTATCTATCTAGTCCAGAATAAATTGACAGCGATTACACTCGGGAAGAAAAAAATATAAAATCAAACACAGAACATAAACAAACAAATGAAATGAAATGAAATAATCCGTGAACTCCAATGCCAAACCTGGATCTCATCCTATCATTGAACGCCAGAGTCCAGCCCCTCTCAGCGGCGTTGAGTCTTACCGATTCCACGTTTCCCAGAGAACTATAAAACGGGGAAAAAGAAGGGGTTCACAGTTAGCAATATGTTCCGCATTATAGCTAAACAGAGGCAAGGGGGGGGGGAAATAAAACTTCAACAAATATATCACTCACCAAATGCTTTGCCAAAGAAGCCGTTTGATGTCGATCTGCTTCACCTTGTCTCGCCATCCGATTCATCTTCTTCTGTGCAAGCCTGGCTATCCTATCAGCCTTGCTTCGAGATTGTATATCCGTTATGCCGTCGACAAGACGATTGGTTGGCCCCTGGCTGCGAGCTCTGCTCTTGGCGCGTTCCAGCAGTTCCTGCCGAGAGGTGTTGGCAGCACCACCGTCGATCTCCATAGCGTCTGCCGCTTCGACCCCGGTTCGGGAGGTCGTCCGGCCACGGTATTGGGATTGGGATTGGGATTGGACGCGGCTGGACGCGGACTGCGCGTCGTAACCGATTGATTGCAGATGAGAATTCATTTCAGAGAGTTTGCGAGCTTTCGCGCTGCGAGGGATAAGTGCGCGGTTCTTGAGGGATTTTCGCATCTTGGACGCGTTGCGGATCAACTGTTGCTTCTCGCGGATGAGGTCAGCCTTCATGCGAATGTCGGCCTCCTCTGCATCTTCGACGCTCTCGTCGGAATCATAGTATCCCTCCGCCTCCAGTTTCTCCTCCTCCTCTTCTAGCGCGGCTAGCTTCGCCTCAATGTCAGGATCCACAAAGTCGTAGACGTTCTTGCCATTCCATACTTCAGGGATCTTGTCGTGTTTCCACTCGTCATTCGCAAGCATGTAGCTATCTTTCAAATCTACGTTAAATACACCCGCACCCCCGTTCTCTTCTTCCGTGTCCCTTGCAAGCTTGCGTTTCTCAGGATCAC
This sequence comes from Paracoccidioides brasiliensis, assembly GCF_000150735.1. Taxonomy (NCBI): domain Eukaryota; kingdom Fungi; phylum Ascomycota; class Eurotiomycetes; order Onygenales; family Ajellomycetaceae; genus Paracoccidioides; species Paracoccidioides brasiliensis. The sequence continues at coordinate 2,659,581 of NW_011371360.1, forward strand.
CCTTATTGTATTTCTTCAGCGATTTGACTGCTTCGGGTATGAAGACTTCGCAAGTGGCTCCACCAATGGGTTGAGCAACGTGGATTCTAGCCAAAAGATCACCCAGCCTTCCAGACGGAGTACCTGCATTGTTAGTACCCGTTTTCAGCTTCTGGGCCACTCTCTCTGCGAGAAGTCTGTCACAAGCAGCATTCTTCACGGCTGTAACTCCTTCTGTAGTTGCACACGAAACCTGCAGCATCTCCACTTCCGCCGGTTTCAAGATAGACTGGAGCTCTTCTTGGGTCGATGCATCCAAATCTTCTGGTCGCATTACATCGATTTTATTAACCACCACGTAAACGATCTTATTTGCAAACAGCGGCTTAATGCTGTTGAATAGTTTAATTTGATCTGTCACTGAATAGCCACACTGTTCCGACAAGTCCATGAAATAGAGAATCACAGATCTCAAATGAGCAATAGCAGTAATTGACTGCATTTCAATCGTATTCATCTCTTCAAGAGGGTGGTCCAAGATGCCAGGGGTGTCAATAGCCTGGAAGCGAAGGTACTTGTAATCGAAATGCCCGACGAACAAGCTTTTGGTAGTGAAGGCATACGGCTGTACGTCAACATCTGCCTTGGTGATATTTCTCAGAAAGCTGGACTTGCCAACGTTGGGATATCCACAGATAAGGAGCGTTCTGGTATTGGGATCAATCGAGGGCAGACGCCCAAGATGCTGCCGCACCTGTTCGAGATAGACAAGCGGATCCTTCAAACGTCTACATATCGTCGCCATACGACCCAGAGCAGCTCTTTTGAGCTGTTTGCACTGGAATAGTGACTGGGCATATTTGATGAGGCGGACATAGTCCCGGGAAACGGTTTCTATCAAATGTTTGGCAGTGGCAAGCTGGCCGAGCGCAATACGGAAATGGTCAGCATCATAAAGCGTATTCATCAAATCCTTGTCTAAAACACGCAGAGAAAGGTTCAAGTCAGTAGATGATCACTTGAGAAATCACACCTCTTCTCCGAGCACAGGAAAACTGGGCCCAACTCACGAAATGGATGAATATCCTGCAGTCTAGGGAATCCTTCCAGTATCGCTTGGAATTTCTCGCAAAAGGTCTCTGATGTGAACTTGACTTTTCTGGTATAAAAGGCTGCAGAAGTCGTGAAGCATGTCAGCTTGCATAATTTATTTTCCAACGACCACCAGCTTGCATCCAAAGCGATAGCTTCTCTTTTGTCAACTAATATACTGGTCTATCCACCAATCCCCTATCAAATAGGAGACTCCTGAAAGGAACATATATGGAAAATAACAACCCACCTCTGATCCGACTAATCTTAAACCCAGCCCGAATCTGTGTGGGCAACCGCCTCTGTGTCCGACTAAGAACGATATCCAGGAACTCCTGGCTCGAGGGCACAGGCTGAATCTATTGACAGCAAAAGAAGAGAGGTAGAATTTATCAAGTCAGCCACCAAAAATTCGTATTCTCCACAACAAGTCCAATTCCGCAAAAATAAGCCGGATAGGAATTGATAAATAAGATCCACGGATTTAATGGGTCAGACATACCTCTTTCCAAGTCGTTTTCATGATGCCTGCTCAAAGAAAAGCAATAAGGAGGAGGCGGATGAGAAGACAGAGGGAACTCGATGAGATAAATGGATGCAAAGCGGGTGCCTCACAGTCGTTGTCTTTCCTCGCCGTCGTTGTCGTCTTCTGCAGCAAAATTCCAGAAAAAACATAAAAAAGTGTTTAGTTGGTTGGAAATGGGTGACCTGCAATGGAAGTTTTTCCCGAGGCGGTGGGGAGAAGCAGAAGGGAAGGTTTAGCCTATCAGCTTATCAGCTGCAGATGCATGCCCCATTGCAACCGGCCACAATAAGTTAGTTATATGATATTAACCCATTGATTACTTGTTCTAGGGAGTCATTCCAACAGCCTTATGCCAAAATTAGGTCTTCATATCCTCCACCCTGACAGCTGCTGGTTCCCCCCTCCTTCCTACAACCGTAATATCAAACCAAGAGTAGACAAAGGATCGTAGACCAGTTGTTCCGGGCACTTGATGCTGTGTATAAATAGATAATAAGTCTCCGAATAGAGCACCCTATATACAATAAGAAATAATGAAAACATGACAGCAGTGCACAAGAACAGCCTTACATACTAACATCCGCCCATCCCTATACTGTCATTATTCCGTGTTTAAAACCAGATATAAAAAAGCCCTACCATTATCTCTCTTAGCCGCGTCAAAATTCCTGTTGACAAGGGGGCAAATCAAATAAAAAGAGGGGGGGAGGGAATAAATTATTCTTCGAAAACAGAGTTCCCACGTGGATTGACACTAGGTGAAGGAAACAGCAATAGTCAAACGGACCGCGGACGAGGACAATCAGCCTTTCTGCCGATGTCCAGGCCAATGTCGACGGCAAATAGCATATCATGCAACCCTTCTGACTGCGCTTACCACTCCGATTTCTTCCAATCTAACCGACCATTAAGACGAAAAGTCATGTGGAATGCTCAGGTTCATGCCCATACTTGTGCTGAGTGAATAAATAGTACAGCATGAGGCCAAGCCAAGCCAAACCCCCGGAAAAAAGAAGGAAAAAGGAAGGAAAAGGAAAAGGAAAAGGTAGAAATAAAAGAACAGAAAAGTGGGTGGGTGGGTTAAAATGATAGGAAGAAGGGAAAATAATCACGAAAGATAAATATAGAATAAATAAGGCATTGCAACATTCCACAGAAACACCGAAAAACTGAAATTGGTTTGCTGGGGCTTTTGCATAGCTCAAACTCCCGCGTCTGAGAACTCTAGAACCTACATTTCGTCACCAATAGTTGATTAGTGTTGAAATTCATGCGGTTGATGTGTAGATATGGGTATGTAGAGTATGCATACCATGCTATACCATCCCCCACCCCCAAACGTGCAGTCACTCAAACCCCGATTCTCAAACCCCAAACTGGTGTAAAACGGTATCAGGTGGTCATGCGCCAGGAGCGCAATACGGTTAGCAATAGCGGCATCCTTGATCCGCTGGATATACGATTTCATAAGAGTTGATCCCAGACGCTTACCCTGGTGCTCCGGCAGGACTGCGAGGGAGTGCACTGCGATCGTGGATCCTTGTTCCTGGTGGCCGAGAGGTTCTGACCCGTTGTCAGCTTCGAGTGTGGAGGTGGAGGTGGTTTTGTCTTGCCAGTTTGGCGGGATACCTATGGAGGCATCGGTTACGCATAGTGCTGGGGTTCTTGTGGCTAGAATGTGGGCGACGAGCGTTGGTTGTGGTTTAGGTTGGCCGGGCTCCCGTGGGGGAAGGGAGAAGATGCCCAGGGATAGTTCGGGGCATTTGGTTAAACGATATAGTATCTGTGATATGCACATTAGATATAATTCAGGGAAAACAAAAAACAAATTAAAAATAAAAACTAAAATAAATAAAATAAAATAAAAAATAAAAATAACCCGGCGACTTTTGTCACATCCTCCTTGCTCGTGGATAAAAAAGAATACAAAAACGGCGAAATAAATTACCTTTTCCTCCGTACACCTCTGATGCTCCGGAAACGCCGCCTCGACCGCCAGACAATCATTCACATTTGATAAAGACAGCAGCTGGACGAATGGATGTAGTTGATCTAGCTGCGTAGGCTTCGTCGGTGGTGGGCGCCGGAAGTACCATCCATAGTCAGCAACGTCGTCGTGGTCGACTTCGACAAACCCGTCCTCGTCATCATCAATGTCGTCCCCTTCCAGCTCCAATTCGTTAGTCACGATGCTATCTGCCTGTGCTAGCTTGGAACGCTCAGCAAGTCTCGACTGTTCCGTGAGGGGTAGAGGATGTAATTTGGATCGTGAGGGATCTGTGGAATCTGCGGAGCGGGGGGGAAATGATGACTCCAGGGGAGCCGTTATTATTCTTATTCTTATTATTTTTACCGTAACTGATGGATTAAACACTGCCATACCGTTTTCTGACATATCTGATATCTTGACCGGTGAAGGATGGAAAGGATGTTGGGGGGTGAGGGGGGACGGGAGAGAGCTGCGCGGATTCCGCCTATGATGATATCTAGATTAATTAGCGCATCAAATCGAGATTTGTGTAGTTTTGCTTCTGGGGAGGGATTCCTGCGATTCTGAGGTACAAAAACACTGGGAGGAGATATGTTCACACACAGGGAGGGTGGAAGGGAAAGACAGATAAACAGTGTCCCGCGATGACAGACAAAGGATTCGTGGGATGGGCAGAGTTTTCAACTTTCACGAAGAACACCTCTTTTTCAATAGTTATGCATAAATGATTTAAATGATCAACCAGCTCTCGGACAGGGCTCCACTGTCTGGTAGTCGCAGAATCTTTGTGAAGGAGATGGGGCTTTTCCTTACTTTGCAGGGTTGAGTCTGGTCTTGCCTTCATATAGGCATCACAGGTGTGATGCAGGCGTTGGTGATTGTTAAGTTGGGAGCCAGTTGCTACAGTGCCAAGTTCGTAGGTTTATTGGAGTGAGGGGCAACTTTGCAACCCAAAACGACTACAAAAATGGGCATTGTCGCCTGTTTGCTTTTTGTTAACGTAGGTGCATACGTATGTAAAGTAATTTGCTTATTTATTTTTATTTATTCACTCTGGTCGTTGATAGAGAAGAAATTCTGTTGCAATTCAAATCGACTATCTATTCAAGAGCAGGCGAGCGGACAGATAAGTCGTGGTTCGTCGTGGTTTCTTTGGCCTTGGGGGCGGGTTGCATAAGAGTACATTTTATCTGGCGATTTCTCTGGATTTTGAGGATGCGGAATCTCTTGAGCTCTTGAAGGGAAAATGGAAGGTTTTTTTTTTTTTTTTTTTTTTTTTTTTGAAAGATTGCGGGGTTGGTTGGGTTGAACATGGGCATAGACAACGAATGTGTGGTACTTCAAGGGTACCTCGAGACACAGTATTACTATTGATGGAGTGAAAGTCACTTCGGAGTCACGCTGATGTGACACTTATTTTGTTCCTGCATTGGCGGGGTAATCACCCTCCATGCCTTAATATTCAAGAGATTCGATGTTCGGGGATACATACACAGGGAGTACATTATCATTCAGATAAAGTGGATTTATAACTATTTTCGACATCTTGCTCATATCCTACTCGGCATTTTTATGTTTAGTCTAGACAAGCAAATTAAATCTCTTAATATGGTAATTCAAGGTGACGGACGTCACAACGGGGCTCAAATCTGCCAGTAGATTCTCTCCTTCGAATGATCAAGGTAGTTAACCACCTTGTTTGTTTTATGGAAAAACACTCAGGTTATATTCTCTCGCCTAACCAAATCAGGCTCATCTTCTTCTCACTCAGTTGTCCAGATACAATTTCGGCGGGGAGTCAAGATCCATGCCAGATATTTGTTGAATTAGTTGTTGATCAAGGAGACATGGTCGTCTCGCATTCATCCCCCTATCTCCAACCGGCCCCACAACATAGAATGGTAATTTCATTGGAGAAAAAGAGAAAAACATGCATATGTTTCACGGATTTGGGATTACTGTCAGGTGCGAGCCGCATACAACCACAAAAAGAATAGAGTATCCTCCAATGAGGATTGGGCGTTATATCGATTGTATTTAAAATGTCATGGTCGTGGGGATAGAGCGAAGGTCAATAAAACTAACTAGTTAAAATTTGTGGTAAATTCGCTGGCCAAATGACAAACAGACTACTGTTAACGAGTAGCTTCGGTGTGTGTTCACATCGTTCATTTCCTTTCCCGGTGCTAACTGCCGGCAATTCGTGTCGCCTTCAAGAAGAACCTGGCAACCTGAACTAGAAGCTGTAATTACTCTGTAGAACTTGATCGATCCCAAATTGATGCTGGCTCTAGTATAAGAGCAGGTGTAGCTTTTGGCGGAACAATTGCCCGGAGTCATCAAATCATTGTAAAGTGAACACACCGCGGAAACCCTAGTATAAACCCTCCATCTCAGCTATGGTCGACAGAGAAACGCGGTTCCTGCAAAAATGGCTGAACAGAGCTGCAGTAACATTCATGCATGAGAAGCAACAACAACCTGGATAATCCCAACGGCCAGCCACTTGATGTGTTCTCCTCGGAAGCTGGTTTGGTGAATCATGGTGCGATATTATCGCGACAGGTAGGCAGGTGGGTCTATCACTGTAATTTCATTCACGAGGTCGCGATGATTCAGAGTTGGAGGATCTATCTCCACGGTGAGCGAGGGTGACGCTGGTGCTGAGACATCTGCGACTCTTCCACGACGATTCTCTTCCCCCTCATCATTGACTAGCTGATAAAAGGGTTACCGTGGACAAAGGGAGATCACCTGTGTTGTAACCAGCACGTTGCAGGCAGAAAGGGATAACGTGGCGGCGTCAACATAAGGGACGGGAATCATTATCCTGCTTAGGACTGCACCGCAAAAACAGCAGTGAGGATGACGATGAGCGAGAACTCCTGTAAGTAGAGCTCCGTACAGCACATACCTAGGTAAGTTGTATTGGGTTGCGCTTCTCCTTGTTCTTGTGCTGAGCGATGTTAAAATAGATGGGTATCGCCATTGGCTGTGTTAGTAAGCCTCCCGGTCTCTCACTTCGCCCAACTTCTCTGTTCTTCTTTCCCGATCCCCTTCAGATTCCGGATTGATTCCTCTTTTTTTTTATTTTTCCTTTTTTTATTTTATTTTTTATTTTTTACTTACATATCTAATATCTCTCTGCTTCAGTCTCCCTTTGCTCGACCAGCTGTATCTGTGTGGTCTCTGCCCTAGCTATAACAAGAAATCGTTGAAGCGGCCGTGTTGTTGCTCCGCCATCATCTTGCCTCTCCACACCACAACTTTGCCCTCGCCATACCTCCTTTACTCTCTGGGACCGGCTTGAGACACTTCAGTTCAAACAGCCCATTATTTGCCGCTCTCTCTGGACATCTGCTTTCTCACCCTTAGACTAGATATTCCAACCTAGGAATTTCCTTCCTCCCCCTACTCCAACCTTAGAACGCTGCAGCCTGCTCTATCTGACAACGAATCGATCGTCCGGCCCAAAAGGGCCCCCCCCCCCTCATTAACAATGTAAGATTGTTTTATCCTGGAAACGGAACTCGGAAAAAATTTTGCTTGCTAGTTTCGCGTCTGACATCTACTCTGTAGGAAAATATCCGTATCCGTTGTCGCGTCGGACCTGCAAGTCGACTCCGATCTCATATCCCTCGATGTTGGAGATGACATGACTGTCGCAGATCTCAAAGCCGTCATACAAAGCGATATTAACGTAACTCCTTCCGCATTACGTCTTTTCTTCAATAACCGGCTCTTAGCAAGCGATTCTCAGACATTGGCACAAGCCAAGATTACGGAGGGAGACATGCTTGCCATGCAGATTCTAACTCAACCACCACGCCCACAGCAACAGCAACAGCACAACAGCATACGGCGGTTAGCGGGAGGAAATACAAGTTCAGATAACGAACAAGCCACCACCAGACAGGGATCTATGCCAGATCCAGAGACATTGCGGCTGCATATGCTAGGTGATCCAAGAGTGCTGGAGGGGGTGCGAAGACAAAATCCAGCACTAGCAGAAGCAGCAGGGAATGCGCAACAGTTCCGTGAAGTGCTGCTCGCGCAACAACGGCAAGAGGCAGAGGCAATCGCTGCGAAGGAAGCAAAAATTGCAATTTTAAATGCGGATCCATTTAACGTGGATGCGCAGAGAGAGATTGAAGAAATTATTCGCCAAAATGCAGTTTTGGAGAATCTACAAGCGGCGATGGAGCACACGCCTGAAGGTGAGTGGTATTGCTAAGATTGTTTTTATCCTTTCGTCTGGTGTCGTGTGGTTACTGACAGCTCATTCTAGCTTTTGGTCGGGTAAGCATGCTGTATATACCTGTTGAAGTGAACGGCCAGCGGGTAAAAGCTTTTGTCGACTCGGGTGCGCAAGTCACAATAATGTCACCAGAATGCGCCTCTGCATGCAACATCATGCGCTTAATAGACCGTCGCTATGGTGGCATTGCTAAAGGCGTTGGGACAGCTGATATCCTCGGACGAGTACACTCCGCCCAGATTAAAATCGGAGATATTTTCCTTTCCTGTTCGTTTACTGTGATGGACGGCAAACACATCGATCTTCTTCTTGGGCTCGATATGCTTAAACGACACCAAGCCTGCATTGATCTGCAAGATAACGTTTTAAGGATCGCAGGCCAGACCGTGCCCTTCCTCAACGAAGCCGATATTCCCAAGCACGATGAACCCGAAGATGAGCCACAGGTGCATGGACGTGATGGTGCCATTGTAGGTGCCCGGTCAGGCGCTGTCACCCATCCGGCTAACCCGCCTTCATCCTCCACTCCACAGTCCCACTTCAAGGCAGCAAATTCCCCAACCTCTCCTGCTTCCACACCAAAAATAAACATTCACTCTGCTTCCTCTGCTGGGCCGTCCTCCACCTCCTTCAATAATCGGAACATTTATGCGTCCAACCAGCAATTGCCGGCATCGCGATGGCCCGCTGAGTCAATTTCCAAGATAACGGATCTTGGCTTCACGCGAGAAGAAGCACTACAAGCTCTTGAAGCTGCTGGTGGGGATCTGGATGGAGCCATCGGCTATCTTATTTAAATCGCATGCTCTCTCGTGTCGGACACTGTTTTTTATAAATTAATGACATGACTCCCGCCTACGGTCTTCCGTGATTTCACAGTCGATAATGATAATAACGTCCCTAAACCAGTAGAATAAATGGCAGGTGCTTATTGACCATGAGAATGACATCATGTAATATCTTCTCTTTCAATTTTCTCTCTCCCTCACTTTCCTTGCAACTCAGCATTGAATGTATGTTCACTTCCTTAAGATTTGTCTGTCTAGCATATTTACTAGCCCTTACCTCGTTTTCATTACTGTTTGCATGGCTAGAAATGCAAGTTATACTTCATTTTTCCTCCCCCCCCCCCCCCCCCCCTCTTTTTTTTTTTTTTTGAATAAAGTGTTTCGATTGCATTGTGCTATGAAGAGAATTACGTAGTTCAAAGTACGTAATTCGGAATTATATAGTCCGGAATCATTGTCTCTCATGATAGAAGGTAAACTGATTGATCAAGATGAGGACTGTTTATCTTGAAGCTGCACATTACACTCTCAACTGACCCATGCTTGAAGACAGTACATTCCTGCATGGCCGCTTGGTTTGTTCTATGTTCCAAAAGTCTGTTGTACTTTAAATCTCAGGCGACGGGAGTAGTTAAGGGGTAATAAATAAAATATTTGAAAAGTTGACCTTGTATTTCTAAGAGCTTCGGCTTGTGTCATTTATCAAGGAACTGTCATTTTAAGTCATTCTTCTTTCTCTTCTCATTATTTAATTTTTTTTTCTATCTAACAGCATTCATATCAGCTTAATGAGCAATATCTTTGCATCTAAAAGTTCATGAACATCTTCATCTCAGCAGTCGCATTACGCTTGATGATTTTACATGTTTTATATTGTAACTTAAACACAATCAGTACGAAACTATCAGTGAGATTGATTTGATTAAGTATCAGACGTTAATCTTCACATGTGTATATTATTATTAAACATTAATCAGACAGAAAGATACGAAAGTAGCCCAAATATCAATCAGCTGTGTTTTATTTCTTTCTTTTAAGTTGCAGGGCCACTCTATTGACGCCCTTTCAATCAGAGGTGGTTGTTGAAGTTTCGCGACAGCCAGGAATTGCAAGCATCATCGCCAGCGGATGATACGTTGCATTCCAACAATTTGATGGCCTGTCTGGTCACGCTTAAATTATCCTTTAATAAGCTCGATATCGCCGCCGTGGATTTTACCCCTTCCGCCGCTGGTGGCATGCTTTTGCAGGTAGAAACGAGATCGGTTCATTTTCAGGGGAAGGGGTCAGCTCGTTAACCACGCAAAGTCTTAGGAAAAGATAGCCCTTCCTTTTCCCACCTTCCTAGGAATATTTTTATCTACGGAGAAAGAAAAGAAAATAACAGGGGGAGATCAATCAGAAGATGCGAAATGATGCATTTCCCCCCTAAAGAAAGGGGCAAAAAGGGAAGTGAAAAATAGAAAAGGGAAACCCACACGTTCATGAAGCAAAACGCAGCCCCGAAGAATCGCAAGATCACAGCACTTCTCTCCCAGGGATCTTTGCACATGGATCCGTACCGCACTCCCCCGCATCTTATCCAGTTCACGACGGAATAGGTGGAGGTGGCGGCCCACACGCCTCCCACGACAGCCAACGTGCCCAAGAGCAAATCGACGGTGATGAAGGCAGCGGCGTGAACGCGGTCATTACCGATGGAGCTTACAAGCTAAGCAGAGAGCGATCAGGCTCCATACTCCTGAGCCTTCCAAGCTTCTTTAATTTTCGGAAAAAGAGAAAGAAAGGAAGTTCCAATCTGTTAGTTATTTGTTTGTTTGGCTCTTGACGGATAAAAAGGCGAGGGGAAAAATGGCAGATTGACAAACAGAATAGATGCCAATTATCCCGGCGAACGGACCTGCGTCGCGTGAATGTAGTACTTGCCCGCCCACCCAAGTCCAATTGGCACCGGTGATGGAGATAAGGGTGGCAAAATGCGCAGGCATAGAAAAATGGAGTTGGCTTTTATCATGGTTGGCGTATGCGGCTTGTGTGTTAGATGTGCTGATGCTTCTTCGAAAGGACTTGGATTCGATATCAGTTGTTTCGCTATGAGATGTTATCTAATTAACAAAGAATAGGTGGAACTGGGCGGATGGCGAATTGTCGTTTACGGTAATGTAAACTGAGAGCGATGGAATAGGCTTCGTCTTCAGTGAGGAGAGTTAGAAAGAGAGCAAGGGAGGCCTTCGTTATATCTGTCATGATGGACCAGGTCTTTCTCGAAAAAGAGAATGGAAGACAATATATATATATATATTTCGATTGTGAGTATCTTCTACCCAAACCAGCCAAAAATATCCAAGTCTCCTCGCCCATTTAATGAACCAACCTGGCCATCCTGGGGAAGCTCCATATGTCATCATCAAGAGCAATGCCGAGTCAACTAACCAAACTCGAGTTTGCAGGCTGCCTCCATGGTGATCATCACGACTTCAAACTTGAAAGCAGGCCAGAGCCACACACAAGATTCATGGAAGGTTGGGGTCGGAAGATTGCGAGGCGCAGTGGCATCTCTTTGACCTTGACATTGGCAGAACACGAGCGGAGGTGGTTTGATCCAGAGGAGCTTGTACAATAGGAACGACCCAGCGATATATGGCGTGGAAATACCGATGGCATAGGGTCTCCTTTTTCTATTACGAGTTGCCCGAAAAGAGCTAGGTAAGATGTTTATCAGCACGCCAAGGGCCATATTTTGCAAATGTGCATGGTGAATGATGGTGAAGAGACTATTTGTTTCATTTCTGTTCCCGCTATTAGACGTTATATGTGTGTGTGTGATTGCAGGGTTATGAGGTACCATAAATAGTGTCCCGTTCTGAAGTCCGGGCATAAAAAATATTATATACAGTACATAACGCAAATAGACCAACCTCTCCGAAAAGATAACTCCACTATCCTAGACACCCAAAGAAAATACGCGTAATTATATGTCGCTCTAATCGTGTGACCACCAACTAAACCCACTCCACAAGCAACTTCCCTCCCCTTTTAACACCACTCCTCACTAGCTAGCTGCCTCTTCCTCCCCAATCTCATCAACCCTCGAATAATCCCCCTGTAAACTCAACAGCCCCATCGCCCACGTTACCGATGTCGCCCTATTAACCGTGACAAACTTCCTCTCACCTGCCAGCCGCGACACCGTCCCCTGGCCCATATCGACATGAGTCATGTGGTTCATCGTCCGCTGATACGGTGGGCCCTTCCCAGCCTCATACGCCTGTATCCAAGCCGTTTCACACCCGCTGGCAACAGACGTCGCAGAGCTAATACTCGATAAGCGCGCGATATTGCGCAGCTTCGCAATCGTCCACCCCCGCTGCGCGGGATCGGTGTACTGCACGCCCGAGAAGAACAGGGGTATCATTAACTCCGTCAATACGCCTAAAATTGACGGGTTAAGGCTTGCGTCGCCTCCGTCAAATTGCTGCGGATAATAGATTCCCGCGATGATACGGCCGATAGAGTTTGCGAAGTGGCCCGTGCGGAATGCGCAGACTGCCGCGGCCACCATGGATTCTGGAGGCATGGACGGGTGTGTTCGCTCGAGGATTATTCGGCCCGTGTAGTAAAATGCCCAGACGCAGGCTACGGTGTGCGTGCGGTATTGCAGCGCGGGGCCGAATGGGGTAGCAATTGGAGGGGCGCTGTCGGGTTGTAGCGGTGCAAAACTAGGGCCAAATGCTTTTTCGCATGCTTCATAAGCCGCGAGAAGTTCCTTCCATTCCGCCTCTGCCTTCGCTGTTTGTCCGTCGAGGTCATTGATCTCTGGCTCAGGTTTGGAGGGAGGTGTTGGAAGGGAGGTTTCAGCAAAGCCAGAGGGAAGGCGGGCGGGTCCAGAATTTGGTATCATACCATACATGGGCGGACTATTCTCCCTATTATTATTGCTCGACAATGGTGCGGCAGGATGGCGGGTTGGAGGCTCGTGTTGTGGTCCAGGAGGGGCCCCAGGCCCCTCCCAACCCATCCCCGAAGGGAAGAATCCTGGTGGGGGGCGCCATTGTCCGCCGTTTCTCTTTATCACCTTCACCTTTCTTGCACGATCCCTAGAGACAAAATCCACCGTTCGTGCAAGGAGTAATACAAGGTGGTCAAAAGATCCATAAACAGCATCAAGCTTCCCAATTCCCGACCTGGGGGGGCATGCTCCCCATATATTAAACGGCATCCTAATGGAGAAAAAGGATTGTTAACATCCATTTGTTTCAAAAAGATATTTGGTTGGTAATCGAACATACAGCAACGGATTCCCACCGATCATGCTTTGATAGACATCCTGCTTGCAATACCACCAGTACAGGTCGCTCCGGATCCGATATTCTTCGATATCCCCAGCTGTGAGATTCTTCTCAGACGCAGTCATAGGGCTCGCGTCCCTTACCGTCCCGAAATCATTATAACTCATGGGTCTGCCCATCAATGTGCCAATCAATTCATCATCAGTTTCAGCCTCCTTGTCTGCAAACAAATCGTTTTCGAAGCGACTGCCTATTTGTGGAGCAATCATTCCCACCCAGGGCATTGATTGAGCAAGTTGCATATGCTCCTGCCTAGCCCTTGCTCTCATAGAACGGATATCTCTTGTCATACCCGCAAAATCACCTTCCTGGATCAGTTGCGATGCCCCCGCCACATGACTGTTCCATTTTGAGTGTTCAGCACCCATGACTTCATAGAAGCCAAGAAGCAATGTTGCAGCAAGCGTTGCTGTTTGCTTACGGCGACCTGGAAGTTTGACAGCTTTCGAGATACGTCGCAAGGCATAGTGGTAGTGGCGGAACGATGCCACGAGAGATGACCCCTGTATTTTTGCAATGTGGTGGCTGCTGAGAGCTAAAATTGCGTGCAGCAAGGCTTGGTTTCTAAGAGCAAGTGTAGGCAGGGTGTACGTCCAGAGACTCTGTTGGGAAGGTGGGATTGGTGCAGTGGATAGAATTACTGTCGGGTTCACTGGATGTCTTTCGAATATAGACAGTACAGGCGCAACTGAAGTAATGAAATGGCAGAATATTCCTGTCACCTCGGGATCCATAAGGGGAGATGCAAATGGCGAAGGGGTGTATGACGTTAGGGATGACTCGTCATTCAGGAAAGCAGTGTTTGAGCGGAACGGATGAATGAGCTGCGTGGCGGTTGATTGGGGCACTTCCGTTTCATATGGCTGCGGATAGCTGTAGGTTTGAATATCCATCTCTTCGTCAGTTTGGACATCGTAATAGTCATCAATTTCATCCTCGTAGTAGTAATTGGCTGGTTGTCCCGCATTACGGTCTGGAAACCCAAGGGTGTAATTCTCAACGGATGCTGGTTCAAACTTGTTGGTACTAGGTTGACCTTCATCTATGTCAATCTGTTTAGCTTAAATTTCACACAATGATAAAGGGGGAAGGGGAGAGAGAGAGAGAGAGAGAGAGAGAGAGAGAGAGAGAGAAATAAGGTCATACAGCTGGCTTGTTGAAAAGAGGATGAATTCGATTGTTCGAGCTACAGAATATTAGAAGCTTGGACAGACAGTTGAAAAATTATAACTTACATGAAAACGGGGCTCAGGTTGAGGTTGACCTGAAGACATATAAGATTGATGTGCCATCTGCTTTGAAATGATCACTGACGGCTCGTAATCACCCAGAAAGGTGTTGTCCAGGGATTGTTGGGATGAAGGCAATTCCAAACGAGTATCTAGGGCATGCTGCGGCGCTTGCTGCAGCGTTTCTGAGAGTGGCAAACTAGTACCCTTTGTGCTCTGAAGGCTATAGAGCTCACTATAGAAGTCATGTTGGCCTTGGCTGCTGTTGCGGTTAGGGCTCAGTTGCAAGGGTTGGTGCTCTGGGACAGACGTATGTTGTGATTCACCACGTGCAGCACTTGTAGTGTCCTGATTTGGACGTGGTGCAAGCGGGATGAAGGGCGCGCGTGTACCAGAACCTTCAGGTCGGGAACCTGTGGAGCCGATAGGGCGACGCAAGAACGGAAGAGGATCTGCCCCCTGACCAGTTTTGGTGTAGGATTGAGGTATGGGGCCATGGCTCAAATGGGACATGGGCCCGACAGGGTTTCTGAAAATCACCCGTTGGGCATATCCCTCACATTCTCGCTTTGATTTTTTGCAATTGTTGCAGGTGGGTTTTTCCTCTCCGCATTTTATGCGACGTTTCCTACATGCTAGAGTAGGTAGGTGAGTTCTACCAGTTCTGATAATGACTTTGCTCGGGGCTGAACGTACTCAGGCAACCCGTTTTGGTCCTTCTCCTTGGGCCTTTGACCTTCAGTGGAGGGACATTCTTTGGAGTTGGTTCAGGAGCTGGAATCGGGCTGCTAGCAGGAGAACTCTGCGCCTGTATTGGCGAATGTTGGTCTCCTCCATCCATTGTGCCAGGATTTCCGTGAAACGATCGAGAAGGGGAGGCAGAAGCGGAGAACAGTGATAAAACTGGAACAATGGGGACAAGTAAGATGCTTAAACTCTAAGGAAATCCATATAGAAAGTTCGATCTGTAGGGAATAAGAACGTAGAAAGTAGGAGATGACACCGATTGACAACAGGTCAGAGGAAAACTGAGAGGGAAGTTTCCAGGCAATTCAAACTAAAGAGAGAGGATGAAGAACGGTGTAAATGGAGCTTATAAATGAAAAGCGTTTGGCAGGTAGGAAATCAAGATAAATTAAGAATGCGGCGCTTTTTGAGTTCTCAATGCTGGAGATATCTCAGCGGGAGGCTTTGCATGCAATTGGAGGGGATTGGTAACGGCACATCTGATAGGCAGCCACTTCACCAATCGCAACCAACGGCAGGCTGACCAGTTCAGTAGAAACGGGGTCAACAAAATACAGACAGGGATGATATAAAGAAGCAGCTCCAGATCGACCAGAAACTGGGGAAGATACCACCTGCACGGAGACGGGAGAAAGCAATGCAAGGAGAGAATGTTTTATCTAGCTTCATGCCAGGGAGCTCGGGTAATCAGGCTGGCTGTCAATGAGCCAGAGCTATAAATAGGAATATGAGTTGGCCCTGTGGCTCTGGCATACATAATCCTCTGCTTCCAGTCAGGACTCAGAAGTCCAGGACGCAGAACGCTCAGGATGGCATCTCTCTGCGGGAGAGTTTCGAGCAGGAAGCGGCGGCAGCAGCCTCGGAGTCAGTCAGTGGTTGGGCGTGCAACGAAAGTTAAGATGGGTGACTAACTTGCAAATTAGCTTAAGTTAACTAGTTAAACTAGTTAAACTAGTTGCACAACTGATCAGCACGGGGTTCCACTAACTAACTCATCTAGTGGTTTGATGGAGACTTTCAAAAGGATTCATGTGTTTTATTTATTTATTACTTATTTATTTATTATTTATTATTTATATTTACCTTTATTTTTTTTATTTTTTATTTTTTTCAGCTTTCAAGTTCCAAACGGAGATCCTGTGTAATTATGTGACGGGTCGAGTAATATTATTATTAAATGGTGGGCAGTTAGGGAATCCGGGACAACGGTTAAATGGTCAGCTATGATTTATTGGGTAAACAGGTGTTGGATTAGTTAACTAACTAGTTAGTTAACGGCAGTTATTAATAAGGCCCTTTCTTTTTTAAACAGGGGGTGATTTTCAATGAAAAACAATACAAAACAAATCCACGACAGGCAGACATTTGAGATGGCATGCTTTTTGTGATTCTCCGCACAGTAACTCCAACGTGCTCTCAGGCTGATTTATGAAGGAGAGAGTGAGTTACCTTCTGGGCATCAGCATCTTATAATTCAATTTGAGACAACAAAAAGGTTTGATGGTTTTGCCTGTCCGTCCGTCCGGGTTTTCTCTCCATCAGCCTATTTCTCAAAGTTTGTATTTTATTATTATTATTATTATTATTATTATTATTATTGTTGTTGTTGTTGTTGTTACTATTACTATTACTACTACTACTAGTATTATTATTGATTACTTGCCTTTTGACTGAAGAACCAGATCGGCCGACTCAACCCCGGTCATAGAGAAACTGCAGGCAGAGTCTCCATCTCCAACAGTTACAAAGTCACCAACACATTGTCAACCTCTCAATGGATGATAGATTATCTTTTCATTTTTTTTTTTTTTTGATGATCAGGAAGTCAGTTACCCCATGCCAGATGGATTGCTCTCCAAATTCCAACCGTTTGGGTCCTCTCCTTCTTCTGGCTTCGGCTGGCTGATTGGCTTCAAAAAATCCCCCTTCCCATGTCTCACATCTAAATTCTAATGAGGCTCTGATAACAAACTTCGCTGATCCATTGAGCGGTCATTTTTGAGCCCTTACGCTTGGTTTCGTGTTTAACCAATTGCGTCCTAGGGTGCCCCCATTCCTCATTTCCTTTCATTTCCCCAATAGTCTGATTGATCCTTTTCCGAATCCGAAAGTCCTATCTTAGACATCCGGTCCATCCTATCGCAAACAGACAGGCAGAAAACTCATACCAAAACTCAGCTGAAGAACCGCAAAATTATGGACGTTGCACGAGGAAAAGGAAAAGGAGTTCAGACTGGTCCTGCATACAATGTGATCAGGCAGGGTGACTGACAGTGAGGTGCCAACTTTGCTACTGGAAGATGGCCGTGCCTTGCTATATAAGCATATTCAATTGTTAGTCCGTACATGGTTTTGCACTTATGCATGTCCCATGTACGGAGTATTGTACTATCAATCCACCAGGTCACCTATTTGTTATTTCATGATCCTTTTCAGTCAGGACGGCAAAATTGGGCAAGTCTGTTTCATCAAAATTGGGAAATCAATATGGATATATTAACTAATTACTTGCCCTTACCCTGACCATCTTTCTCCAGGTAGAGTAAACCTGGGATGTTATACGCTCATACAGACTATCACAATTAATCCGCCTCTCAAGATTCCAGCTCCCAGGCAGATGGATTAAATTTGATAGAAAACTAACTGGTTCCTCAACCTTCCCTTGTGCATACCTTTTTCATGTACATACATACATACATACTGTAGTTACTTCTCCGGGCTCAGACCCAGCGCACTCACTTGGTCGCTGGTACAAGAGGTAATTTTTCACTTTTCTCTCAGAGGCCCAATCCAAACCTTTCAACCAACCTTTTTCTGGGGTTCGACAGCGTCAGGGGTGGCCCATGTCGACTCCTTGGTTCCTCTTGACATGGATGGGAGCAACTTCGGCGATGACAGGAATCTGTGGCTTGAAATCAACGTGGGACTAGGGGATTTGCACAGATCTAGTAAATCCCGACCAACTTCCAACCCTCTAGCTGATAGCTTAATTAAGTTATTGTTATGTTCCCGCCGACTCGTTCGTATTGACCCATCGCATTCAAACGACGTGGCATGCAAAAGACAATATCCTGATTCTAACCCGACTCCTGAGATTTTATTTTTATTTTTTTTTTTTCTCGCAGAAAACTCCTTGTTTATTTGCTTTCAGAAGAACGCAAATTCTGCAAACCATTGTAAAAACTAACTCATTTTTAAAAGCCATTTGGTTTTGCGCCCAAGACGCAGTGCAATATACAATGCCCGCTCGCCGAAAGGCACGCTGAGCATCAAAATAATTCCTGTTCTACAAACTCTCCCGGCCATACTGGAGAAGTAAATCTTTTAGGTTGTGACGGATGGATTTGGGAAGCAATGGTGATAGTTTATCAATTATAAACCGAGTGGGTGACCAACCCTCTCCTCGTGTAGTATCGTCTGCATCGATGTCAAAACCGCACGTTTCCTGGTCAATTTGGCAGTGCTATAGTTATCGCCTGGGATTTTCGTCCCCGGATTCAGGGTTACCCATGCTATCTATAGAGAAATGTATTGATGATGACCCGGGAATCCCGGATCCTGGTTAAAGCTTTGAAATAATGCATGTGGCAGTGTCCGTGCAGAATAAGTCCATGACCATTCCGTCTCGACCCAACGTGCCACAAAGTATTAATGAGTGTTTATTTAGTTTAACAGGCTAACCAGGATGTCTTCTAATGCTGAGAATCAAAGTAGGTTTTTTTTTTTTTTTTTTTGCGACAAAATATTTACCTTGACGTCCGGGTATTAAAAGGGCGGTTCAACAGAGATTACTGGCGAAACCAATACTCAAAGAGTTTACAAACAATCGAGTTCAATTTACGAATGTCTGATTGCCGATATTTTTAGAGATTATTTTGATTTATTTTCCTAGGTGATCAGAGAAACTAGAAAATTAACTATTTCCAGGGGATTGATTATATAAAGTGGAGGACGGCGGTGTATACAAATGAAGGAAATCGTGTTAGTTCATATCCGTGCATGCATTTGTTTTTCCCCCTTCCTTCTTTTTCTTGTCATTTTGCAGCCTGTCCCTTTAAAATTCAGCCTTCAAGTACTCCAGCGGTACCTTGGGTAATTTATCAACCCCATCCAACAAAACAATTCCCATCCCCCCTGCGAAATGCGTCTGGATATGGCAGTGTAGCAAAAATGGCCCTGGATTAACCACATGATACCGAACCGCCACCCAGCCCGGGTTCAGTTTTGTACCAGGAGGTGATGTAAACCCATCGACAAACCGCGGTGTTTCTAGGTTGAAGAACTGCGGCATCTCTTTTATGGCGTCCTCAACAGTGTCCCAAGGAAACGGCCCTGTCCCCTTGCCAATCACATAAACTTTATTCGAATGCTTGTGGATCGGATGTGGAGGGTTGAATGTCCCGCCTGTTATAAGAATTAGATCCACCCATGTATCGTTTTTTGTTGGGAAGGTCAGGTTTCTATGCGATCCAAGCGGCCCATTGATGTCGAAGAGAACCGGCTTGATGCCTTGCGAAATGTTTAAAGAGGCTTCTCCGCTAACGGTCCAGCGAAATGCTGAGTCGAAGAATCCAAAGTTGAATTTGTAAGTTGTATCGGCCTTGGCGGCTGGTTTAGATGGGGGGAACGGGACGATCTTGTTCTCTTCAAGAGCGACAAAGTCTGCGGTTAAGTTGAGCCCGTTGTAGTCTATGGAAGGCTTGCTAGGCTTTCTGGGGTTGTTCGTATCTTGGCCTTTATATCGAAGCGTTCCAAACCCACTGACGATTTGGCTGCTTGCAACGTTGGCGGCACGTATGGTGTAGTCTCCGCGCGGCTTATCGAGCCTAACCAGTGCAGAAAATCTGTTGCCGTTGGCGATGGGAATTCCGTCAACGAGAACGGGATCGATGTAATGTCCATCCACCGCATACACCCACATTTTATGTTCATCGATGCTTAGCATGAAGGTAGCAATTGTTGCCGAGTTTATAAAGTTTAAGCTTGCCCAACCGTCAGCAGGGTCGACAGTAATAACCTCATGTTCTCCATGGCTTGGATGGCAATTGTAGAAAAGATCTTTGGGGACTTTCTCGGGAACAATTGGAAAATCACCAACGACAGAAGGCAAATAATACGGAAGACACCTTTAATAAAAAGTCAGCTTCTTCGTCTACCACCCTAATCGGCGTTTTATAGACAGACCCTTTATCCGTCAAAGTTTCATTTACCAGGAGCACTGATTGATCTTGTCTTGTCAATCTATTCACCTCATCTTGAGTCTTGCAAATGACCGATCCCTTCCCATTTATCAAGATGCTATCAGAACAGAAGTTATCAATCCCTGATTCTAACTCAACATTAAAATATTCTGCCGCAGTGAGATGATGCCAATCAGACAAAAATATCGGTATTGGTTTCAGTTCAGCCTTCTTGATACTCTGCAAGTCTTTTGCTGAACTGGAAATTTTCCCGAACGGCGCCAGCCGGTCCTTGGCCGGACGAATCACAATTGCCCCGAACAGGCCATCCGAGACCTGGCCATGTTCATGACCGTGGTACCAGTACGTGCCGTATTCGACAGCAGTCCACCGGTAGATAAAGCTTTTCCCTGGTTGGATAGCTCTTTGAGTAACATCAGGGACTCCGTCTGACCATGGTGTTCCTTTCTGGGAAATCCCATGAAAATGTATGGCTGTCGAAAATGGAAGCGAGTTCTTAACAACGACCTCGACCTTGTCGCCTTCTATGATATCTAGTTGAGGTCCTGGAAACTGGTTGTTGGTGAAAATCATTTGCCGCTCAACTCCGTCAGGAGAAGCAGTTATCCATGTGAGCTCAAGTTCGAATCGACGAACGCCAGGGGAATAGGGTTTGCATTGTCCGGCTAAGGCCGCTTGGGGCAGGAAAATAAACCAGGTAAGAAAAAACGAAAAAGATAAAAGCATTGTGGAAGTTGATCGCAAGAAAGCACGTGAATTCCTGTTAGGATTTCATGAAGTATCGGAGAGAGAACAACCAAGGGCGATGTGAAAGCATCCCGAATAAGGGACAAACCCGCAGGACTTATAGCAACATGACACGCTGTCAAAGTAGTAAAAGGGGATGAGAGGGCCCCTGTGAGAGTAGCAAGATTCATCTTATTAGCTTCGTATTCAACAAGACTGAACTCAGGTCCGCATTCTCAACGCGTCAGATCGATCACTAAACTCAGGCGTTCAGTCATGGCCACTTGGCGCGGACGGGCAAAAGGTAAACACATCGTTATCCTCTTCAGGTAGCAGAATTAGTTCAAAAGGCGTCATGAGGTGGTATCAGACCAGGCGCAAAACAATTTTAATCCGCCCCGGGGGGTTAAAAGGTGACATGAAGCGATATCTGGCCACGCGCAAACCAATTTTTATGCGCCCCGGGATTGCAGCCTGACAGCAGGGAGAAACGGTTCCTCCGCATATTTAGAGCAGCTGGGGCAAGACTAACACAACAAAAACGAGGGGAACCGCTGTTTGATTGACGATTGGTCCCCATTATTGGGACTAATAACCTGCAAGCTGATGGAAGAAGGGCAAGAATCAAGTGCGGCTCAGTTACTATCTTTTTCTGGGTAAACTCCATGGAGAAAGTTATGCTATTTGGGCCGTGTTGCAGTGGGACAAAATCCCGTTATATGACGGACAATTTTCCTGGGAAACGTTAGCGACTCGGAACCATAATCTTCGCTTTATCTCCAATTCACCTGCCGTCAAGAATATATTCCTACAGGAACTTGATCTTCCTTTTGTGTTGACAACTTACACCGAAGTCGAGCCGCACAATCCATCGTCCAACATAGTTATCACTTCGTTCATAGCCATAGCAGTATCATCTCTGGGATTTGATGATAGATGGAACACGCCATAACTATGCAGATGGCGCGGGTTGTGGTCATGGTGATCTCTACCAGCCATGAGGAGCGGGTCGACCGCGGCTGAAGTTGCGCATGGATCATCGGTGGGCAGCTTAGCACCATGGGGACCATTGTAGCGAGGGACCCTGAGTTCTAAATTTCGACCAAATTAGGCGTGGGAGTCAAACTAAATGGGGATATCAAATTCTCGAAGCTCATGATACTGGATATACTATCTATTCGGACTAAAATAATTAAAGGTGAGAATATGGCCTATGCGAGAGTGATGTGATGGAACAACTAAAATTAAGACAAAGAACAGAAACAGAGAAAATCAAGTGGTGAATTACACTGAACTCCCATATGGTCAAATGTGCGGTTCGTTGCTTGTCATGACATTGAGTTAACAGTCAATCGTGGTTTTAAGGTACTTTGGGTATTTTTTTTTGTTCGCGATCTGATAGGCATTGGAGCAGGCGGCGGCCGCCACTCCGAAAAATTCCACTCCATCCAATGTCATCTACTCCCTCCCAATAACCACATACAATTCATACAACATCCAAGACTTTGTCTCCTCGAGATTCTTTACCGCAGCTTCTTTCTGAAATGCAATTTGATCTAGAGAAAGGGCACGCCCGTCTTTGTCAGCTTCAAGGGAAGCATGGAGTACATGCTCAGCAACCTTAACGGTAGAAATGTTCATGATGTCTCTCCATTCAGGTTTATCCAAGGGAATGATATTTTCCTTGCATTCTCTGAGACCACATTTTTTGAAATTGGAGTAGAGCTCAGTCACGCTTCTGTTCGAACAGGGATGGACGAGGATGATACATCAGCATGTGCAAACCCGGAACACCGAGATTCTTAATGGTCAACTCACTGTCCCGATTCACCGTGAATACTCGCAGTCTTGGTTATGTGCTTAAAGAATTTATCCGCATCTTCCACGTTACAGCCGGGCTTGCCAGGTATGATGGTGCCTTTATGTATGGCAATATCAGTCCATTGCAAAAAGCCTCCCGGTCCTGTAACTCCATTAGCTTGACCAAGGCTTCATCCATGCAGCTGTTGTCAAAAGGCTAATCTCACGAAGAAGCTTTTTAAGGTTCCGGATCGCCAATTCCCACTCATTAACTTTCAGACCCATGACCAGCAGTTTGACATGGACAACATCATACTGTCCCAGAAAATTATCTGGAAAGGGTTCCAAGATATCCTGGACATAGTAGTTAATATCTGATGGGAATACGTCTCTATCCGGAACTTGGGCAAGCGAGATATCGAATCCGTCAAGCCTACAAGTTTTCGGCAGTAGCTTTGAAAGGTCCCGTAACCATATGCTTATATTTATACATCAGCAATTTGTTAGGATCCAGGGCTACACCGAATCTTTGCTTCGAGGTTAAGCGTAGGTTTTTACTATACCCTGTTCCTGTTCCGACATCGGCGATACGCATATTATCACGCTGGGGAATGTCAGGGTGTAGCAGAAATCCCATATTCTCATGGCAGGCCTGATGTTGCATATCCAGTCTGTAATCCGTCAGCTGGTGCAACAGATAACTTGAGGGAAGGCAGCGAACCGGTCGCTTTCCGCTTTGGTTCTTGTTATGAGATATCTCGAATCATGGCCAGCCGAAGCCATTGTCCAATGTGAGAGAGTGAGAGAGTGATTTGGGTGTGAGGTTTAGGAAAGGCGGGAAAAGGGGAATGGCAGATCGTCCGAAGTTGGTCTTCAAAAGGAAGAGCACGGTATCCTGTCATCACAATTCCGGGAATGCCCCATTCTAGTTATAGTTATATACTCTTCTTCCCTTATCTAATCGACAGTCCAATCAGCAGGAAACAGATTTGAAAGTTGCTCTTGTTTCTCTTGCTGGCGCACGGTGATACTTCCCTCTCCGTCAATTGGTCTGGGCTTGGGAGGCTAATAATTGTCAAGCATTGCAAATCCACTAACATCTGGACAATCAATCAAAGTCTCCAAGAGCGTGACTAAATATTAGCGAGTGAGACCTGTCGAACCGACTTACATTAGTGTGGAAAAGAATACCACTCTCAGCGGAATCGGAAGGCATTTTTTAATCCCTCAGAACCTGCATTCAACGACAAAATGTGCGTGAGATTTCCCCCGCCCAGGAACTTTATTTCGTAAGGACAATCCCATTGTCAAAGTCCACAGAGCTATTTATGCACTGCAGATAGAAACAAATGACCATGTCAATAAGCCCTTATTTTGTCGTAGACATACATACACGCACACCCACACAGAATGTCTTCCAAAAGTTGCCGACATCGCATTGGACTTGTCAGCCCACGGAGAAATTCCCCATCCACTCCTGCCGACTCACTGCTTTGTCGTTTGGGATTCGGTAAATGCCATGGGTGCCTCGTATTTTTCAGACAATCTAGGTACTTCGTACGTAGCACGCATTTGTTGAGACGAATAATTAACATGAAGCAAGGGCTCATATCAGCAGCGTCACTAGGATACCCTTGGTCGGGAAATGTAAATCTAGCATGCAGATATAATGGAAGAAGCACTTCGAAGAATGAACAATGAAATTTGCCCGCCTAGATTCCCGTCAGCTTGTAAGTTCTAGGAAAGTTATAGAAGATTGCGCAAACAACGTATGGATGGAGTTGCTGAATTTAGATAACCAAATGCATCCATGAGATATTTAAAAGGCATTGACGCTACCTATTTTGTCATTTGCAAGGCAGAGCACGAACAGGGGATGGACGTGGTTGTTGACGATGACGATGACGACGACGATGATGGTGTTTCTCTTTTCCTTTCCTTCCGCACACTCTTTTACTTTTGTTATGTGATTATGCTGTGGCTAGCGGATAGAGTATGGCATTTTCGGCATCAATCCGATAGAAGGCCAGGGCCATCTGCTCAATAAATACAGCGCTCTGACTGCCAGCTGTGACTTCCAGGGTTCGAACTTGTCCGATTTCGAGTACGCTGGGACTGACCGCAACTGTTCATGAAGTGCTGGTGCAACGGCTTGAAGAACCAGCAAATGAATTGCAGTCACATATGGTAGCGCATGCCTGCGGGCGGTTATAGTGAACTTGTCAGCTTCAGTCTCGCCCAAGGGATATGCAACCACTGGATGGAAAATGTTGGGGTTTTAGCCAGATGCGGACAAGAAAAAATAAGAATTGACAAAAGTGGATCGACAGCAATGGCGTCATTGGAGAAACCCCTAGGACAGGCTTTTTCCCATAAATAATTGTCCCTGCTGGGACCCATTAAACGTTCAAACGTCATCTGGGGGTGAGGAATAACTGAAACGAATGACAGCTTCGGAGAAACCACTTTAACATGTATTATTATTTCTTCATTGGGTTTCCCAAAGGGTGTATTCTGAGGCCCATTGAAGTCTGCTAGTTCCCTTGATTTCCCAATTACCCGAAGATCCTATTTCATATATGATTAATAAAGGTACCCAGAAACATACTTTCAAGTAAAATCCAGGAACCACACATGCCTGAGAGCAAATGGCTAGAACTTCTAGCAACCAGCTGACAACTGCTGTTTATTATTGGACGGAATGTTATTTTCCCCTATGTCTGGCAGGATTCAAAAACTCCCAATGTGTAACCGGAGAGGACAGAAACACACGTGCGGGTTATTATTAGAAAACGGGCATTTCTTTTTGAAACTGAGACTTTCTGGAGGTACAATGGATCTTTTAAGCGATCTCCTTTTTGTATCTAAAATGTGGTAAAACGTGGTATCAAAGTATTGAATCACTCGGATATTATTATATTGATGTTGATCAGGAAATCGAGAGTTATTGACGTGGAGACTTGCAATTCCAACGTTCAACAAAAGTTAGGAAATTTCGAAGATAGTTTGATTTCTTAATCCCAATGACGGGGAAGTGAAGTAAATTCTCTGCTTTGTGAAGAATGAGAAGTTAGTAATTTTTTACAGATTTAGAGAGGTTACATACGGATTGATACATACTTTAATTACATATTGACTATACTTTATAGAAAGGGGAAACAAAAGAAAAAGGAAGAAATCATATCTAACTGTTCCAGCGTGATAGATACTTGGTGCGCCATGACTCGGTATTATTGGGTGGCCCCGATGTGCTCTTTTTCCTGCTAGGGGCTCCGGAGATCATAAATTCCATTGACTGGTTGTGTGAAACTGATGATGGTACGGCGCTAGGCTCATTTGAGATTTCTATTACTGTAGTCTGATTCACTTGGCCAAGGTCAGCGAGTTCAACAGGGTCGATGATATGGTCCGTTGAACTCGAGGTCGATTGTCGGCTTCGTGCGTTTCTGATAGCGTTGGTGTCCTGTTTAACTGTGGTATTCTCTTTAACCCACTTTCCTCTTCCTCCTCCGATGGTTGATGGTGCATTTGCATAGCCAGTGGTCCGTCGCTGGCTGCTAGTCGTCCCGGCAACAGTTTGGAGATCGGTTTCGACAAGACGTCGTCGTGTGAAAAAGTACAAAATCGCGTCAACCCACCCAGAGCACATCATCATACCGCCAGCAATATGGAAGTAGGTGGATCCAGCATTAAGGCCGCGCATCATAGCCATTAGGCCGGCAGCAATCGGAAGGGAGAGAACAACATAGGCTATAGGGTACATTATCATTATTCTTAACACCCTGTTGAATCTTTGTCGAGTTGGATTTTTTGTTCCTCGGAATTCTTTTGACTTGTTGATTCGGCGACGGACGATGATAAATATAGCCGCGTACACAAGGACGACGCCAAATTCAGCGATGAAAACCCAGAGATAATGTAAATAGAGACGTTCTTTTTCATACAGACTATCGATCCAGCACTAGGTAATTCGATGTCAGTTAGATTTGAACCTGAGTATTGGGCAAGCACAAAAAGTGCGGGAACTGGGATCTTACCCAGCCGCCACCTGGGCGAAACACATTCTGTCCACGAACCGCTGCACCAGCAATAGCGAGAGTCACACAGAATGTCCATAGCACAATGACACAAGCCACAAAGGTTCGATGTTCCAAGTGTTTTCTCGTGATAACGACGGTAAAGGTATGGAGAGCAATAGCCAGAATAAAAAGACCACTGGAAATATCACCAATAGTGGTCAGCCAACCCTGGAAAAAGCATGCGGTTGTCCGGGCTGGCATTGCATCGAGAGAGAGCCAGTAGGGAGCTATTAAGAAGGAGCCTGCTTGCTGCATGTCTGCGAGCAAAAGATTGAAAATCAAGACTATGCATTGATTGTATCCCGGGTATCTCGTGTAGTACCGTTTCCAGAAGATGAATCGATAGGTGAGCCATACCAGCGTGCTAAAAGTGGCAATTGCCGAAACCAAGGCGCAAGTGAAGAGGACGATGAGTCCTTTACGAGCCCCCCCAACGAACGGACGTTGGGGACTCTCGTCGCGAGGCATCAGTTGCACCGAGGTGCTGAGTAGGTAGCCGACCAAAGCCATTGGAACAGCAGTCTTTGTTTCCAGTTGCCTCAGATTAGGTGTCCATCGGTTGTTAGATTTATATATCAAGATAAAAACAAGACGGAATTTGCCGCCCTTTTAGCGACATTGGAGGAGGCAACGAATTGGCAGAACATTCCTTCTGCACATATTCCGTGGCTTGTCATGAGGGGGAAATGGACAGGCCGGGGCTGTAGAAATTTTGTGTTCCGGCGACCTAGAATTCGCAATATGTCTGTGCATTTGAGAGGAGAGGGGGAAACTAAGGGTCACCCCTTGGCCACGTAAAGTTAAAGCTGGACTTCCGGAGAAAGATGGGGTATGTCGTAGCTTCGTATTTTGACTTCGATGAATCCTTCAAGGACCCCAAGGGGTCAGCGTTTCGGCCCTTTCGATCAACCCTGCTCTTGGTATTTTCCGTCCCTCTTTTAGGCGCTCGGATGGTGGTAAGATGTGGGACAATGAGGCAGTAAACGTATGGAGGTTGAGGGAAAGGGGATTTGTGCACTCATCGGCACGGGAACTTGTCTCAGGCGAAACGATATTTGTGATGGACAACCGCCTTATGGCTCAGAGGCCTCTACCGGCGGTCGAATACTTCATGTTCTTGGGTCGATCCAACACTTATTAGTGCCTCCAAGGCGTGCCTGTCCAGGTGAAGAGGCCTCTATTCGGAGTGCTCATGGGACTTAATAGTCAAATGCTTTAATGAAAGTAGCGCAGAGATTTATGAACCAATTCCCAAGCTGTTTCGGACGGGCACAACTCGTTCACAGAGACACATGCCAGAAACTAGACCATCGCATGTACTAGATGTGCCTATTCAAGTTTAGCTTCCCCGCATTTATTATCACCCTAGGCATCGACAAAGTCAAATTTCCCGGCTAAACAACGTGGGAATTCTTCAAAGTTCCAAGGTTTTGACGGCACTCAGACGTTGCACCATGCGAAATCATTTGGCGCTTGTATCGCCGCTTCTGAAGCTAGTTATCTCCTTTGCTGCACTTTTTTTGGCTCTCCACGTTAATTAGACCAATCGGGCCAGAAATGGCAAATAATAGTGATGGATAGAATCGGTCCTGGAAAACCGGAAAATTGCTGACCAAAAATATGTATGCATGTATGATCACGCCAGACGCCAGAGGTAAAAATGATGGTTTTGCTTCAGGCTGGCAGCAAACCTCGAGGCAACCGTCAAGCCTTATATTATGTCATTTGGATTCTGGAAACTGGGGCATTCGTAGGGACAGATTCACGCACAGAATAGTTAGTAATGTACGCATGTATGTTTGTGTTCTGCTGTGCATGCCTTTTGCGGCTGCTCGAAATCCTTCATGGCAATTAATGAACCAATATTCGCCAACAACCAGCCGTAGCGTGGTCAACCACAGCTCAATATGGTCTCGCCAGAGGACTCTCATAAGCCTACACAAGGCGATAGATATGTTCCTGACCACACGCACAGAATGGGGCCGAAAATTTGCCATTTAGGATTTATCCGAGGCTCTAGCCCAGCCCAGCCCAAAGCCTGCTCATGTCTGAAGATGTGCCTGATAACGTGTAAGTTAAATCTTATAACTCGATTCATTTGTTGAAAGAACGAACCGTCCGCTGCCAGTTTCGCCAGATCCCCCACATAAATATCCAGGAACCATGGATGCGGGTTATTGGTTGTCGGGCCTGAGATCCCACCAAACCAGCGGTTTCATGGAGGCTTCCAGATTGCTTTTCGCTCCTCCGAACCACTGGCAGGCAATGGGCAGTTGGGCTTAATCTGGTTGTCTCGGCGACTCCACTCAAGAAAGGGCAGAATGTAGTTGAAGCCGCTTGAAAGTTTCTCGTAAGGTTTTCCGCCATTCTCGTAACTGTTACCTACTGACAACATACTTCCTTACAACTAACTGATTTGTGCATATACAGCTGTTGGAATTAGTTAATAGAGTGGACTTGAACACAGTTCAAGTTGGCAGCACGAAGGATGAGATAACTTCCCCGGTGTCATCAACAAACGAAGCGGCGTCAATAAATATCTAAAATTGAGCGAAGAAGCTTAGTTGTTCCAACTTCTAGAAGACTGGTTGGACCCAACAAACTGTTCGCAGTAGTTATTCCGGCAAGTTCCAAGGCCACAATCTTGGAGACGGGAATCAACCAACAACGCCCAATCACCCTGTACTCGCATCCACATTGAATCCATCTTCCCAAATTATCGTCACCTAGCGAAGTTGCGAAGGAGAGCTAAAACTTCCGTCTCTGGAGTCTAGAGGACTCCCTCAAAAAAATAAACATAAAAATAAACATAAAAAAAAAAAAAAAAAACCCCTTTAGAAAAGGAGCATTTTGGCGCAGCCCGCTGCAACCTGTCTGACAAACTCAAGTATCCGCCTTAGCACTTGAATTGGTGTGTCGATTTTGTCCTTGACTCGGATCGTTATGCGAGACTGCCTTGGCGATTAGAGGCACCCATAGCCGACGCCAAACCCCACAGGAAAGGATGGACCGTTGACAAACCCCTGGGCCTGGACTGGAGGCTTACTCTGCTCAAGCCCCATAGAATCAGCGGGCACAAGTTGGATTGTCCAGGGTTCTTCAGAATCTTGAGATGGCGATAAACTCTCTTGCAATGTAGGATTCTGTGCATATATAACTATCGAGCACACTGCAAAAAGCGGCCCATCCATTAAAGATATTTTATAGTCGTGCAAAAAAAAAAAGAAGGCTATCTCTTCAGTTCAAAAAAGTGGCTTTCGCGGAATCACGGGTAGTTATCGAAGAAGCCACAGCCACATGAACGAAGCACGCACAGGAAGAGCAGAAGTGTTCGTTAGACTGTTGAGAATGCCAGATTGAGTTCTTACGGCGCTTCGACGCAACCAACCGACTTGCAAAAATGCTGGCGGGTTGTTTGCATGGTTGTTAATAATCAGATCTTCAAAGATTATTCCTCTTCTAAGCAGCAAAATAGGTCTTTACCGAAGCACCAACAACTAGTTAAATTAATATTTAACTGCAGTACCTAGGTGGGGAATCGAACTCCGTAATACGGCGGATCCATTCGACTTCAGGATTTTTGCCAACAGATATTTAGTACTTGACTAAGTAATAGTGGTGGTAATGATAACTTAACAACCCTTTTGGAGTGGTTCGAATCCGCAGAGCCAACATGTTTTCCGGTGTTCGCGATTGAGACAGGAGCATGACAGGGATACAACAGTTCTTTTCAAAGCTAGAGCAATGAATGGAAGTACTTTTCAACTCAGCAAACTTTCATGATATGTTATTCTGATGGGTTTTTGCTCTTGCCCTAAATAATAGTTACATTAGACAGCAAACTAGTTACTCCAGAGATCGATGCATGCTCCAAACTCTGTGATCTGCAAGATGATTTCCCAGGGTCTCGGTCGGCCTGTGCATAACCATGTTAACTTCTAATGAACGCAAAAATGGAAGAATTGAATGGACTTCGATTCCTAAGAGCCGCTGAGATAGGAGTTGAATCGCCAGGAGACTCCCAACAGCCACAGAGGATTTTAGAGTGTACCTTGTCGCGCTAGTTAACTACATAAAACGAGTAGATAACTACTAGACAGAAACAGGCACTTTAAAATTCCACGCACTCGAACTCCTGCTTTAGTCATTAACCTCAGCGGTTCAACAAGGTAATATGTCTGTACATGGACATTCCCCGTCTTCAAAAATAATGGTCACTTCATGTTATTTCAGGGCGGGGAGCGTGCTGTGGTGTGCTGTTGCGTTGCTTGCAAGAGTTATTAAATTCCTACAACAACCGGACAATGTTGCTATCCCCAAATCAGCAACGCTCGACAAAAATACCATGTCCTCTCGAACACACCATTTCGACCTAGCCTCACCTTGGGTGCAGGGGGGTCTTGGTCCTCGGATACGTGCATTGCAGTTAACTCGCTGTGATGTTTTCCACATTTTTGATTCCCCTCCTTGGAGTTTCCTCCGCATCTTCCCTTGATCAAAGCGTTCAAACCCCTGTGCTTCAAAATCGTATGCAAAACCTTGAAATTTGTGGCCCTTCGGAATAGTAACTACACATCCAGTAATTCCCACATAATGGCAGAAATCGAGACTCCTGACGTAGACGCGGAGGAACAACACCGAGAAGATCAAGTTACTGTTGATCCTGGGGTAAGGAAGGGAATTCCCCTTCTTTTTGCTTCCGTGTTTTTGGATCAAGCAATTTTGTTGACTCTCTACAGATTGAGGACACAGATTCTGCCTATGGGGATGAATTGTGAGCGAACCCTTCCCGCCCGCTTTTCTATTAAAGTGGAGCGAGATACATGTGCTGACCAACCATGATAAGATCTATCTATACTGCGTCTGTAACATCGAGCGTTACTGACTTCCAAAAGTGTGTTGCCCCGCAGGGCGTTATTAGCGTTTAACTGTTGAGGCAAAAGTGTTGTATTGACAAGTAGATAGTGAAAACGGCATGAACCCTGATAAGATCGCTCAACACCGCTTAGATACATCGGAGACTAATGCCTCTCCGCAGGTAGAAGATACCATGCGTCTAAGGAGGGACGTGAGTTTATCTTCTTTCTTGCCCCTAGGTCTTTTAAGGAAGAACAGCATTGATTCACTTATTTGACACCATGTTAGGCTATCTCCTTCCCAATGATGAACAGGAGAATGATCGCCTTGATATGCATCATGCGCTTATCCGTGCTACGCTGAAGGAGAAGCTATATCTGGCTCCCATAAGAGATGCTCCAGGTCGAGTAATTGATATCTGCACCGGAACTGGTATCTGGGCAATCGAGTTTGGTGTGCTTCCATTCACGTCTTGTGCAGACAAGCTGTGCTAACCGATGGACTTTCTTTCAAGCCGATTTGTTTCCATCTGCTGAAGTACAGTTCTTTCCATGTGATGGGCCATTATTCCAACTTTGTTAAAGTCTTACAAAAAAAATTTTCAACAGGTCCTCGGAAATGACCTCAGCCCTATTCAACCCAAACTGTTTGTCACCGCATCTTGTCAACAACCCATATTTCTCTTATATAAGTTCCATTCTGACATGTAGAGCAAAAGGGTCCCCCCAAATGTGAAGTTCCTAATCGATGATGTCGAAGATGAATGGGGATACGAGAATGTGCCATTTGATTTCACTCATGCTCGTTACCTCACTGGGGCCATCAAAAATATGCCGCGACTACTGGAACAATGCTACTCCTATGATTAGATCCTTCTCACCACAACCTGCAACACCTATTGCTGACAATTGTTACCACAGCTGCCTCAAACCGGGAGGATGGGTTGAATTCCAAGATTGGGATGCAATGATGCAATCTGCGGACGGTACAGGGAAAGGCAGCTACATTGAGCAGTATATTACCAGAACGCTTGCTGCCTTTGAGAAAGCTGGCTACATCGTACGACCAGGCATATTTCTAGAGAAATGGATGAAGGATACAGGATTTGTTAATGTCAAGGTTACTAAGTTTATTGTCCCGCTTGGAGCATGGGCTAAGGATAAGCATTACGTGATTTATTTCCTCATCAGTATTGACATGTGGGCTAAAACTCTGTGCCTTTTATTTATAAACGGCTTGGTGCCTGTAACCTTCTCCAGTTCGAGCAGACCCTGGAAGCGAGCGCGATGGCTGCATTAACACGTATCGAAAACTGGACCAAGGAAGAAGTCGACTTTCTTATCGCAAAGACAAAGAATGATGCAAGAAACCCGAAGATCCATTCTGAATTTCATTTGTATGTGATATACCCTCAAATTTTGTTTGTCCTTAACAATGATTTAATCGGATGATTGTCCTGCGCTGATTGGAGCTCTAACCCCCACCTCATTTCTATAGCTACGTTGTGTGTGGGCAGAAACCGGAGTAAACATTGACACATTGGCTTGTTTAAGCTGCATAACTAGAGGGAAGATGAGCTGTGGTGTTTGTCATTTCAGCTCTATGTACGCATGCATGGATTGTACTATGCCATGCTTTCATTGTTTTCAGGAGAAAGGCGTGAGGGAGAAAGTGCTTTTTATCATTCTTTTCTGCAACCAACAATTGTTTTTATACGAATTGTAATTCAAAGCACAGATTGACGCAGATATGAATATTATGCAAACAATCAGAACACCGGTATATTTTTAAAACATGTTTCCCACATGAGCGTGATGGGAGTTATCTATGGAAGTAATCCTTCGAAAAAATACGGAGCATTTATGTGATTCTCTATATTTTATCTCCCTGTGGAAGAGCTCCCGCATGATGATGTTGGGATGCGGCATTCTTTGGCGGATTTGGTGGCCAAAAGCTGCAGAAGGACCACATCAAATCCGATCCATTTAATCCATTTCATGCATGAGGTCACCCTGGAATTAGAATCTGATGTTCGCCTATTAAATCTATAGAACGAGACTGTAACTAGTTAACTAACGTAATCCACAAGCGAGCGGGCCACCCAAGCGAGCGGGCCACCAAAATCACCGTATAGTAATTAAGTAGATTTTAACCCAAAATACTCACACTCAACAACCCCTAATTAAATTAAATTATAGTACAATAGGACTAGGGCAGCTTCTTCTTGTATGCCCTACAATATGGCAGTTTGAACATGTTGGTGGCGCCCGTGAACATGGTGCTGGCTCTGGAGCAGCAGGATCAGGGGGTTGAATGACGGGCTGTTCAGCAGGCTCAACAGGTGGAATAATAAGATTCTGAGCCTCTTCCCTAGTTAGGCCTCCTTCGCGTGTAATTCTGCGATTAGATCTCTTGCGTTTTTGCTTCTCTTTCTCATTGGCATTGAATATATCCTGGTATTGCTTCTTCATAATGGTGGCACTGACCATCCCGTATTCGCAGGCCTTGATAATTTGGTCAAATCCTTCCACCAAGCCCTGAGGTGAGCTCTCAAGCCTCTCCCCCATGAGATTCTTGACCTTATTCACCTGTCTATGCAACTGACGCGGGTTGCTAGGTGTTTGTAGGATCCAGGATGACCCTGAGTTGCTAGATTGGCTGGCTGGGGGGGTAGGGGTTCGGAGCTGAATGTTGAGTTGTTGAAGAACTTGATCTGGATCAAATGGGGTTATTCCAGTAGCTATAAAGCCACTTTGAATATTCTGAGACTTGAAGGCCTCTGCGCGGGCTGCAGGATAGGCATCTAGGAAGTCTCCCTTCTTGATGGTGTTGAATCCAAGCCGCATTCGCTGTTCAACCAGACCCCCATAGGCCCGCTTTAACACCGCAAAAACGCTCACATCTAGAGGCTGCAAGAGATGGGATGAATGTGCAGGCATGCACAATGGAATAATCCTATTCTCCTTGCAGATATGGTCAAATTCAGGGGTAAGATGGCTGCCGTGCCCGTCCAGGATAAGAAGTAGATGAGTGCCAACCCTGCGTGGATTTACAGCTGGAATAAACAGCCTAGTAAGCCATCTGATTCCTATCTCATCTGTGGTCCAGCCATTAGAGCTAACATCAAGTCTCCAGCCATCTGGAAGCCCATCGAACCAGCCTTCCTGTAGATTCTGACCCTTAAGGATAATGTAGGGGGGTAGGGCCCATCCTGACGCGTTGACTGACTCGATCGTGGTGACCCATTCACGATTTCCAGCCTGTAGAAGCTTTGCCCGGCTGTAGCGCTCAGCACTGGTAATGACCTTAGTTGTTGCGCAGAGGCCCATTGCAAATCCAGTCTCATCAAAGTTGTAGATATCCTCAGCCAGGATCCCATGCTCAGCAATTGTATCCCCTAGAATCTTAAACCACTCCTGAATAACCTTCCTATCCTCACATTTTGCTCGTTCATGGTTACAGCGTCTGGAATAGCGGCATTGAAGCTCCGTACGGCGTGTAATCAGGTTTGACACCCAGTTCTTGCCAACGTGGGAGGGTGTGGTTGGTGTAGAGCGAAGGGTAAGAAGATGATTAGCCATATTCTCAACAAACGCCGGCCGGGGGGGTAATCCTCGTTTAGCTAGATCTAGCACCCATTCAACTAGCAGATTCTCTTCAGCTTCAGTCAATTTGATTGAATTTGCGCGTAAATTCACCCGTGCAGGTCGACCGCTCAGTCGATAACCTAGAGTTGTACGTGACACATTGAAATGACGTGCAGCTTCACGAATTGAGGTTATTTCTTGCTTTTTAATAGCAGATATCGCGAGTTCAAGTCTTCCCTCTATCTCTATAGAGTCTCTTGCTTTTTTTTTGCGAATTGGTGGCATAATCACGCGTTCAAGTGGTTGAGTAGTTAAAGTAGAAGGATTTTGAATTTGGTGGCCCGCTCGCTTGGGTGGCCCGCTCGCTTGTGGATTACGTTAATTAGTTTACCTGCCAGCCTAATGACTCAGCGCCAAGATTCTTAAGCTCGTCAAACGTTGAGCTTTGAAGGAAAAACATATTTACTCCTCTAAACAGTCTATTTTTCCGGTTCATTCCCGGCAATATTTTATGCGGGCCTACATACCCCAAACGTAATCATGTTTGCAGTCCCTGGATGGTCTATTTCGAATACAGAGTTAAAGCTACAAACAGAGTATAAAGCGAAACAACAGCAAGAACCCTCTCCTCAAGTACAAGATGGTGCAGCAGATCCAGATTCCCAATCTAAGAAGCGGAAAAGAGCTCAAGGGAAAAAACTCAATGACCAAAAGGTTACCAAGGCGAATGTGGATGAGATGTGGAGGAGAGTTATTGAAGGAGAGACACCCAGTTCTAGAAAAAAGAATGCTGCGCGAACTAAAAAGGAGATGAAGAAGCGGAGGAAATTGGCGAAATCTGCAGACGGCAGAGCTGTCCAGGAAGTTTGGGATGCGGGGAATGAAACGGGAGAGTTGAAAGAGGATTCTAACGTTACACCTGCGGCCGAAGCAGCAGCAGAAATACCGGCTAGTACTCCTGCTGCGTCCAGGAAGAGCAAGAAACAAAAGAGAAAATCGAATGATAACCAGCAACAAAATGTGACCACTGCGACACCCCCATTGCCAGCAGCAAACTCATTACCCTCTCCCCCACCTCCTCCTCCGGCATCCACATCTCTCACACGTTTGCAGCAATCCATGCGCCAAAAGCTCCTCTCGGCCCGATTCCGCCACCTCAATCAGACCCTGTACACCACGACATCCAACGAAGCTATGGAACTTTTCACCTCCAATCCAGAGCTCTTCGCAGAATACCATGCAGGATTTACCCGGCAGGTGCAAGAATCATGGCCCTCCAACCCCATCGATGGCTACATCAATGCAGTCAAGACGCGCGGCGCCATCCCCCCCCCTAATCAGAGAGGTAGTGGTCGAAAGCCGGACAAAAATGAACTACGAACTGCTGCTCTGGGTCCCTTACCTAGACGACCCCACGGGCTATGCACCATAGCAGACCTGGGCTGTGGTGATGCTAAGCTAGCACGGGTTCTCACACCGTCCGCTAAAGCTTTGAATCTGAGGCTCCTCAGT
Organism: Paracoccidioides brasiliensis; assembly: GCF_000150735.1. Lineage (NCBI taxonomy): Eukaryota > Fungi > Ascomycota > Eurotiomycetes > Onygenales > Ajellomycetaceae > Paracoccidioides > Paracoccidioides brasiliensis. The sequence goes on from NW_011371360.1 coordinate 2,696,301, forward strand.
TTTGATCTGCATGTGGCTGATCCACTGATTACGAAGGCGGATATTTCGGCGCTGTCGGTTGCGGATGGGACGGTTGATGTGGCCATTTTCTGTCTTAGTTTGATGGGGACGAATTGGGTGTCGTTTGTTGAGGAGGCGTGGCGGGTGCTTAGGGGAGATGGAAAAGGGGAGTGCTGGGTTAGTGAGGTGAAAAGTCGGTTTGGGAAAGTTGTTAGGAGGACTAAAATCGGACAGAGGGTGGATGGAGCCGGGGCTGTGGCTGGAAAGAAGGACAAGAAGAAAAAGAAAAGTAAAAGCAACGATAAGGCTGATGAGGATGTTGACGAGGAGGAGATTTTTGCAGAGGATCAGGTCAATAAGGGCCCTAACTCGGAGGATGAGACTGATATATCTGCGTTTGTGGAAGTGTTTAGGACTCGTGGATTTGTGCTAAAGCAGGAATCTGTTGATAAATCAAACAAGATGTTTGTCAAGATGGAGTTTGTGAAGCATGGGCATCCTACGAAGGGCAAGTGGGCTGTTGACCCGAACGATGCCAAGTCTGGGAAGAAGAAATTCATTGAACTTGACGATGGCAAGGGACTGACTCCTGAAGAGGAGAGTAAGGTGCTGAAACCGTGTGTATATAAGATCAGATAGATGTCCAATTATAGTAAGCCATCAAAGTATATGTAATTGCTCTCGGTAGTATCACCAGTCCACACAACTACACTGGGAATTAGGGAGGTCTTTATAATTTTAATATCTTAAGTCCTCGTGGATGTCTGGTTTAATCGCTAAATATCACTGAGCTCCTGACTGCTAATTTCCTCCCAAAGTCGAAACAACCCGTCCCATCTCCTCCTCCCCGTAAATGCGGAATCCCAAATCCTTGGTCACGCTGGCCAGCTGCACATTCTTAGCATCCAGCTTCTCCTCCATCACCTGTTTCAAGGTTTTCAGCACAAGGGTCTCGGCTTCCGCAAGGGAAAGGGATCTGTGGTATTCGGTTTGGAGCTCCGCCTGCGCGCCTTCGCTCCCAGAGCCAATAGCTTTGGCATCGTATCGGTAGAAAGTGCCCGACGGCTCCGCATGGTATCTACAGGATGGTCATTAGTGTCTGTATATCTGCAAATAGGGCCTTGTAATATCCCCCGTCACCCCCCCAAATCCGCATCCCAGAATAGAAGATACTCCCATACAATTGTGGCCCATCCTCATCATAACCCGCAATGAGCAGCGCGACACCAAATGGTCTGCTCATTACACTCTCCTCACCATCAGCTCCCTCGCCGAATCTCAGCGCCAAGTCGCATATAGCCTGCGTACAGCTCTCAACTCTGAGAGGCTCTGAATAGTTAAATGCGTGATTTTGGCTCTCGACACGTGCATGTTCGACCATCGACCGGGCATCAGCCTGCAAACCAGACATTGCACAACCGATATGTCGGTCTATTTCGACGATCTTCTCTACAGATGATGTTTCCAGGAGAGTGGAGGTTACCCGCTTTTCGACACCCAATACGACCCCTTCTGAAGTTGCGACCTGAATAGTCCCAAGGGGGTATGTCAGAGATAAGATGCAGGTAATTTATATAAAGACGGGATTCCATATGGTTGGCAAAACGTACTCCGATTGCTGTTGACCCTAATTTTATCGCTTCGAGAGAGTATTCGACTTGGAAGAGACGACCTTCCGGCGAGAAGGTACTGTTAGGCGATAGATGAGTAAAGATTGACCTCCCAAGAGTAATTTCAACGGCATCGCTAGGTAGGCTCACTTGATACCACGGTCTTGGGGTACCTGCTAGTCAATATCGCAACAAATACATGGGGTTTCTGTAGGTCCTAGCTTACCATATTCTGACCGCGCGATAAACATGTTGGAGGAGCGGTATGTAAACGAAAGGGAAAATTAGAAAAGTTAATAAACCGACGAGAAGAATGGAATACAGAATATTGTATATCTGCAAAGAGAGTGTCTATATCCCAACGTTGCAGAGTGTTAACGTTGTCCACAGCTGTCTTGTCTTGTAGTTGAGTGAACTTAAAGCAGCTCCCGCGTTCGGTTTGGCTTACCTAAAAGCTCACTCAGGTGCCTGGAAGATCGCACGCTAACCCCAAAAGGGAGATAGAACAACTTTCCCTGATCAATAGCTATTCGAACCCCTCGACAACTCTGTATACACTACAACAAACAAGGAACGGCTGCAGAAGAGTACGTTTCATTTCCTTCTGCTTCCCCAAGCTGAATTGGAAGCGTGCCATGACGGGGAATTATGAATTCTCCTTCTCCTTCGACTGTGAAGCCAACTCCATCTGATGAACGATCGTCCACACATACAACCAGTTCTCGATCACGCGTTACTTCTTCAGGTCGCGTTAATGGGAAACGCACGCGGCATGGTCAGTCCGTGCCGGACGGCAAAATGCCAACTTCACGAGAAGGAACCCCAGGAGTGAGTCGTTCAAGCAGAGAATATAACTCAAGTGAAGTGCGCACCGAGAGGACGCAGGTCACAACCAGAGAAACTGTCCAGGTCAGGTCGAAGAAACCCACGACCAGTTCAACAGCAACACCAAAAAGAGATTGGGAAAGGGAGAAATCAAGAATGAAAAAATCTAGTCAACATGAGGTTTCTATTCCAGCTGCTAGGTCGAGAAAAGAGAAGGAAGTTGAAAAGGAGCTATCAGATGGTCAGTCATTATGTGCTTTTATCCAAAAATGAAGGTGGATACCCCGTATATAACTTCGGGGTTGAGGTTGAGGTTGAGGTTGAGACTGATATGGTTCCATTTCTAATATAGTGCCCTGGGAACCGCAAGCAACTCTAACTCCCCACTCAACCGCCCCCCTCGCTAGTCGTGTGTCTGTATCCCCCCTATCGTCACTGGCCCCGCAATCACTGCGCCCACCTCCTCTCCGAGAACTAAGCATGGAGGCTCAGGAGGCTGCAATACTCGAAGATCTTCTCTTTGTTTTTATGGGCTATGAAGGCCAATATATCCACTTTGTCAACTCATATAACCCATCTGAGGAAACAGATCGCTTAATCGGACCATCTTTTCAGGTCGAACCAGGCCTTGAGCCGAGCTTGAAGGACCTTACTCTTTCCATGCTGAAGATGGCCACCCACTACAGCGCTATGGAGGCTTTTGTAGAAGTTCAGAGCAGAGCAGAATTTGGCGCTGTCAACCACGCTCTTTGCGCGGCAATACGCAAACTACTAAAGGACTATCTTATTCTGATCGCGCAGTTAGAAAACCAAATGCTCAATAATCATAATTTTACATTGCATGTTCTCCACCTCCATATCATGCCAACCAGTCAAAGTATGGTACAGCTATACGCGCTCGGGCAAGAGTTGTTGAAGAAAAACTCGCTTCTGGTTCAGGAAACGGATGAATCAGTTGATGATTTTGATGATGTGGAAAATATCCTTGAACAACTGAGAGAAGGGGGAGAATTAGCTCCCGGCAGCATGTCCAAAAAGCTCTGCAAGGGTGGTAATGTCTTGAGAGTACTAACCCAGCGACTTGCGACTTTCTCAGGTGACCCGACTACCGGGACATTACTTCAGACCCTGTTGCGCGAAGCAAGCCGGCCGTATATGACCATGTTGAACGAGTGGCTACACCAGGGGGCTATCAACGATCCCCACGCGGAGTTCCTTATCAAAGAACAGAAAGGCATCAAGCGTGACAAACTCGAGGAGGATTACACTGATGAATACTGGGAGAAACGGTATACCATACGTGACTGCGAAGTTCCTCCACAGCTGGACACCGTTGGAGATAAGGTTCTCCTGGCTGGGAAGTATCTTAATGTTGTTCGTGAGTGCGGAGGAGTTGATATCAGTAAGGAAATTCGAGATGTTCCCACGACCTTTGACGATCCACGATTTCTTGATAACATAAATTCCGCATACGCATACGCAAATGCATCCCTGTTAAACCTTCTTTTAACGAAAAATTCCTTGACGACTCGATTCCGCTCGTTGAAACATTACTTCTTCCTGGACCGTTCGGATTTCTTTTCTTACTTCTTGGAACTTGGGGCATCGGAACTCCGAAAACCGGCAAAGAATGTCAATGAAGGCAAATTGCAGTCTCTTCTTGACCTCGTCCTTCGTCAACCTGGCAGTATCGCTGCACAGGATCCGTTCAAGGAAGATGTGAAGGTTCGCATGAATTACATAGGATTAACTAAGTGGCTCATGCGCGTGGTAAGCGTGTCTGGCATTGATCAAGATAATCCTGATGGAGGACTTGAAAGATATCAGACTCCCGCCCCACAAGTTACAGAGGAGGAGAAGGACATCATTGGTTTTGATGCCCTGGAACTTGACTACATGGTCCCATTCCCACTCTCGCTCGTTATCAGCCGTAAAACCGTCCTCCGCTATCAACTTATCTTCAGGTACATCCTGTCCCTACGACATTTGGAAACGATGCTAGGAACCTCATGGCAAGATCACATGAAAGTACAAAGCTGGCGCCATAGATCATCTGACCGAAAACTCGAGTTATGGAAAAGAAGGGCCTGGACATTGCGGGCTAGAATGCTCATATTCGTGCAACAACTTCTTTACTTTTGTACGGCTGAAGTGATTGAACCCAATTGGCAGAATCTTATGGACCGGGTGAACGGTGATGATGCTGATGGGACTGAGGTTATGGTTAATGGGACTAAACAAGTCAATCGGACGGTCGATGAGTTGATGCAGGATCATGTTGATTTCCTTGACACATGTCTAAAGGAATGCATGTTAACCCAGGGAAAACTTCTCAAGGTACGCACCCTCTTTCCAGTCTATGTTCGGATTTTAACATTTTTCAATTGACTGAACTTTTTTTTTCCCCTTCGTTTCACAGATTCATTCCAAACTCATGATCTGCTGCACCATGTTTTCCTCCTGGACGACGTCATCACTTTCGCGTGGTCTTATCTCCGCTGACCCAGATTTGTCGGGTCCTAACGCAAAGCCAAACGTTCCTGGTTCAGATGCCAATAAGGCGTATGACCCCTCGCGCCTAGAAAAGCTTGAAGATACATTAAAGAGATATGAAGGCCATTTCAATCGACACTTGAGGATATTGATGGATAGGTATGCTTATTCTTTTTGCTAGAACTATCCATCGACCTTGTGAACTGTTGCTAACTTACGTGTATTAGTTTAAATTACTTCGCCGCCACTGAAAGCGTCGTCCTGCTCAAACTCGCCCATTCACTAAGCACGATCTGCAAGGAGGACTGACTGACTTTCAAAGTGCGCAAAAACATGATTGAAAAATGTCCGACTATATGCGACATTAAGTTCCACTCCATGTGTTAGTTTGGTGGACTCAGCATTTAACCAAGGTACACTATGAGCGAATGGAATCCACCATTTTCAAAGAAAGCAATGAATGGGCTCACGCTGCTTTTCACTTTTGTTATTCCGATGCTCTGGACACGATCTCCCAATGTAACAACATAGGAGTTGTTGTTAGTCCGGGTACCTAAAGTACCTATACCACCACTTGGACCCATCCCTTCTACCAAGCACCACTGAAGGCTTATCTATCGGGCTTATTATTTTGTTGGCCTCCGTGATCGCCATATTGGAAATTCAAGACAGTGAAAATCAAGGCTGTGTAACTCATGCCGACCTACAATTGCTGTCATTTGATACTATCTCCCTCCAGACCTGTCCAATTAGACAATTTCCCCTGTATTGGACTGGTCACGTGATGTCTGAATCACAGCGTCCAAGGAGTTGTCGAGGTTGGTTTGGAGGAGCTTTCTTTCAGACCAACCAGTTTGGTTGGGAGTCGAAGGGGCAGGGGTGAAGTGCACCGGCAAAGCGCTAGGCACAAGGAGAGGACAGTATTGCCCACCTTGGAGCTTTAGATGCCCGCGTCTACATAAAGCTGATGAAAATGGGAAATCCTCTCCTGTGTCAACGCTTTCAACGGAATATCTACAAGTACTGTACATACCATTCAGCGAGTGAAGGTGCATTTGGCCGTGTAGCACAAACCCCTGTTGTTGGTCTTCAATCAAAAAGATGTATAAAAATCACTATCTTTGGTCTCGCCGTAACGGACAGATATATGTATGTACACAATAGTTCCTTGCCTTTATATCAACTATAGACAAGGAGAGAAAGTAAATTCATATCCATGTTCAATCGTTGCTGTTTCAATGCTCTGACACCAACACACTAGCCATTCCCATACCCTAAAAGTGTAGAACGTCGGGTCAGCCTCGTTCCTTTGGCATTGAGCTATTTTTCCTTGTCCTAATCTAGGAGGTGGACTAGTTCACCCAAAAAGCAGGGCTGGGTGGATCAAGACTTACAGTTCCAACACACATAGACGTTACAGCAACGCGATTGTTCTGTCTCCGAAGCTCGGATAGCGCAGTGACTACCTGGCGGGCACCAGTGCATCCAAGAGGATGACCGAGGGCACTGGAATTGAAATGTTAGCCTGTCTCATTTACAAGAGGTAGGACGAGAGTGACGTTATACGTACATTGCACCACCGCGTGGATTAACTTTGGCGACGTCCAGACCAAGCTTATTAACACAGTAGACTCCCTATTGAATTGTCACGGCAGAATTAGAAAACATCAAAATTGAGATAATCCTAATAAATTTCTACATACCATCGAAGCAAACGCCTCATTGATCTCGAAAATATCCACATCCTCCTTCTGCAGCCCAAGCTTGCCCATCAGCTTAGGGATCGCAAGCGTGGGTCCAATTCCCATAATTCGTGGCTCCAGACCAGCAACGGTCGCGCCGCAAAATTTGGCAAGGATGGGTTGACCCAGTTCCTGTGCACGGGACCGCTTCATCAAGAGCACCGCAGCGGCACCGTCCGTAATCTGAGACGCATTTCCACCGGTCGTGCGGCCGGGCTGCCATTGTGGGAAGGCAGGGCGGATCTTACTCAGGCCTTCGGCGGTGGTTCCATATCGCACACCATCGTCTCTGTCCGCGACAATTTCTTGAATTACACCGGTCTTGGGATCCTTCACTTTAACCTTAATGGGTACGATCTCATCAGCTACCCATCCGTTTTTCTGGGCCGCTTCGGCACGCTGGTAAGATCGGGCAGCAAATTCGTCCTGCTGCTCTCTTGTGATGTTGAATTGGCCTGCGACGTTCTCTGACGTTTGTCCCATGGGCATCTGGTTTTGGGATGCAATGGGGTGGTTGAGAACTGCTTCAGAGAACGCAATTGGGCCCTTATCCGGTGTTGTACTCATGCTCTCTGCGCCAACTCCGATGCCAATATCAATGGAACCGGCTTGGATTTGGTTGGCGATGTTCTGAATGGCGAGCAGCCCGGACGAACAGAAGCGGTTGGCGACTGACGCAGAGGCTGTTACAGGGTAGCCAGCTGCTAGGACAGCGGAGCGGGCAGAGTATGCGGAGGAGGGAGCCAGAACATTCCCAACACAGATATCCTCGACAAGGGACGGGTCGAGGTTGGATTTCTCGCGAACGGCCTGGTAAAAGACATCATGAGCGGTTTGGTTTGAGGGTTTTTCCCTTCTCCTTCTTAACAGAGGCGGTTCAATATAGCTTACAGTTAACAAGGCAATCAAAAGATCGTCAATGGCTGTATCCTTGAGAGCTCCCTTGCGAGCTTTGGTTAACGCAGTTCGGACAGCAAGTGTGATAACCTGTATATTTCGTGTTCTGTATCAGCGTTTGACTTTGGAAATGGGAATGGATAGCCCTAAAAGTCGTCTTACAATGTCATCGGGATTCTTGGACAGAAGCGCCTGTCTCGCTGGAGAATCACCAGCCTTGAGATGGCCCTGAATCGAAGATAACCTTTGTGCGGCAGCCATTGCGAAGGACAATATTTGTTCAATTTTCAGTTCAAGAGCTCTGAATCAAACCAAACAAGGAGATATTAATATATACACGAGAAGTAGAAAAGACTTCGCAAGGCAAGGAAATCACGGCTTATTATCTGTTGTCAATTTTGCCGTCTCTCATCCCTACCATTCGACCAATAGCCCCGGATGCAAGCGCCTTTCGCCCCTAGATCGTTTTCGTTCCTCGGCATATCTCTGAAAAATTTGGCCCCAGAACCAACCACCCAACAGCCGGTTCATAGTTAACTGAAGCTTATCGTTTGAGTTGGCAAAAAAAAAAATTATTATTATTATTATTATTATTATTATTATTATTATTATTATTATTATTTATTAATAAAAATAAAAATAAAAGAGTGGGAACCCCAGGCCCGGATGCTGAAACTACCGCAGATACAATTCTGTCAGAAAAAATCATCTTGGAAACCATCTTTCGCAGTTAATCCAACCTCAGTCATTCAGTGATCCTGCTTTGGCATAACAAAACCTCGAGAGGAACTTGAGCAGATTTGAAACAAAACAGCCCATGGCGGTATTAATAGAATCGTTGGTAACGTTTCCGAGACAACTATGGATGGGCCTACTCGCAACAGCAGTGCTTGAGATGTTTCGACTAGCTGATCATTGCAGGTATGCTCTCTGAGATGCCATTTCTGCTGGTGACAGTTCAGGACTCTTCTTGATGCTGTTCCGTTTGAGTAAGAATTTTTGCCGGCTCTTGAATATTTCGTTCAGGCGAGCTTGGTTAACGATACATTGCACCAGCAGGCTGGAGATCACTCGTGAGCGTCATATACTTACCCCTAGATACATGTAGCGTATATTGGACACCTGCGCTGTGTCAAATAGCATCCGAGACATTTATACATGCACTGGTAACTATTCAGTTCATCATATATTGTATCTAGGATTGCATAAGGGCTTAGGTATCAATATAATACTAGGTGTTTTAGTTGATTCTGTTTGACAATGACAAAATTAAATGAAGGAAATATTGGTTAAGGGTATGCATCTATAGAATGGTACGTGGGAATGATTGTTATATTTTACACAAGCACACAGGGGATATGATGTCAGAACCACAATGTTCCAACTATTGCTCCAGACAAAATGAATAAATGAAAGAAGAACGGTCATGAGAGATTATCATTCCTCCGCTTCAGCCGCAGGAGCATCCCGCGCTGGCTTCTTTGACTTCTTATGTTCCTTTTCTTTCTTTTCAGCCGACTTCTCGCCCTCTCCCTCCTCTCCCTCCCCATCATGCCGTTTCCGTTTCTTTTTCTTCTTCTCATCCACATCAGTCTCCTTGGGTGGCTCAAAGTCCTTCTCCAACTCCCTTGCTTTATTTTCTCTCTTTTCCCGTTGCTTCTCCATCATCTCCTCTTTTTTAGCCCGTTCCTTCGCCTGCTTACTGAGGAAATATTCACCGCTCTCGATCTGTAGATCAACCTTGCTCTTCTCCGGAGCTGGTGGGAATGGCGTATACACCTTCTTGCTCTTGTCAGTCACCTTGAACGGTTTCCTCCGCTTACTTAGCGTGCGTTTCTTGAAGTGCGGTAAGAATCGATCCCAACTTTCATTTGCAAGTTTGGGATCTTTCGCGAGTTCCTTCTTGATCATCATTTCTTTAATATGATAGATTGGGTGGATGTTGGCCATACAGTCCTCCACCACCCTTCTAATTTCCTTGAGTCCTTTGTATGGGCCCATGGCGGACACAGTATTCCCCTGCACGAGGATGTAAGTATTTGTAAGAAGTTCGAGGGCTTTTAGGGTGGTGCCTGACGGTCCGAGGATGCGCTGGCGTCGTTTTACAAATCGCTCTTTGTTTCTCACTAGGTTTCGGATTTTAATGATATCGCAAGCCACACCATCTTCGAGAATTTTTAAGGCCTATGAACGTTTTTAAAGAACAGAGGCTTGTCAGCGCTCTAATGTATCGAATATAAAGCGATGATTTCATAATTAAGGGGTGTAAATACCTGTGGTGCTGGCACGCTTCGCGCAAGCAGCTTAATCAAATCCCGCGCATTTAGGATCGCAGCCGGATCAAAGGTTTTTCGAGTGGTCTTCACAGTCATGCTTCCTTCAACCAAGTCAAGCGTGCAGGCTATGCCATGCTTTTCCAGTGCTCTAGTGACCATGGGCCATGTTTCCTTTAAATATGCTTCTCTGTATTTGGGAAATAAGCTGATAAAAGATGATTCCTCCGTGAATGTGCCGCCCGCATTGTGTTCTGGTTTGAATTCCTCGATCTATAGGGCCGACACGGCTGATTAGCGAACGAGAACAGCTATAAGTCAACTCATAAGAGGGGTGGATTACTAACCTTCCACTTATCAATATCATCTGTATCCCAGGGTTTATCCTTCTTGTATGTGGAGGGCATCTTGGATATATCCTGCAGTATACAATTGCTGGAGCCGTTGGATGTTATCCGTCAACTAAAAATGGCAACATTTCGGCAGCTTCAACGGTTTGGATGGTTTTTGTTAAGGGCTCTTTGAGAAACAGCATTTAGAGCCGAGGCCATCCTCGACTTGGGAAACAATAGCCGGTATGCTTGGTGTAATTAGCTGTTATAAGGCGCTTATGAAGCGCCCAAGCGCCGCTAAATTTCGTTAATCTAAATCTTTAATCTAAATCAAGGAGCGTCATGTATACATACACACGGTGAGTTAACGGAGAAACAGGGTAATATCCAGAGCTCCTTCAGTAAGAAATTCTAGGGTATATGGGGTGATCTGATATCATTGACGAGCAGATAGGTCATTAATTGAACCTCGGTAATTTCATTCTCATAGTTCTGACAGCTACACTTTTGCTTTAGGTCTAAGCTTGGTCCTGGATATCTGAGACAGCCAACAACTAGAATCCAGTGACAACTCTTAAATGCGTCCGAGTGGAACTTGGCATAGGGAGACGCTTGTCGGAAGCGTTCCGTCAGGTCCCTTGTCAGGAATGGAGACACTATCTAGCAACAATAGAACAAATGGCGCGGCACTATCTTGCTCATATTTCCCGTCCTTCCAAAAACCCTTGCTCGTCCTGTTTCCATAAAGAGCTACGATATTCCTCTTCCTTTCCTCCAACAAAGAGCGGCTCGCTGGTTTGTTGTTGGTGTATTATTCAATTGCGCAAGGTATCTCCTGAGGATCGTGTTAAGAAATTCAAAAGCACCGTCACCCGAGGGGATCAAGGACCACCAAACCGAAGCTAGCTCTAACTTAGGTTTGCACCCGTCTGTTGATGATCAACCCCGATGATCGACCTCATTGGAATGATACTCATGTAAGGTTTCATTCAATACGCGTATCAGCCTCCCAGGAAATCAGGGGATGAGATATTCCCGAATGCTGGTACGTAGCCAAACGGCAGCAAACATAACCTTTCGCTATCAAAAAGAACTGTTGGTAAATAGTACAATACGGTCAAGAGCACATGAAATTGTTTTTTAGCCAACTAGATGTCGCGGGAACAGCGGAATAAACCTTGATATCAACACGTTTCTTGGGGTATGCAATCGGCTGCCAACAAAACGCGAGAAGCAATTTCATTGGCTTGATCGAGGTGCAGCTTCGGGCAACATTCTTGAGCCCAGATACGTTTGTCTAACAGTTATGTAAATATGGCTTCCAGGTGGATGGACCTTTACGGAGTACAGCGCGACATCTGATTGCTCGCCTATGAAGGAGATATGCAAGTAATTTCCGCCACCCAAGGCAGTTCAGTGGCTGCCGGTGGATGCCTGTATGCCCTCGTGCCCTCGGAACTCACCATAAATTACCCAGCTGAACTTCGTATGGAGAGACGGCAGGTATGTATGAATGTATGAGGCCTTCCTCAGGTTGCGGTCTGTCACACGTCCAAAAGGGCACGCAACTGCCACGACCCCTTGAAACCCCCTTCACCTCTCCATCACATCTTCTTCCTCTCTTTCCCACCTCCAACCTCACCTCTATCAGTTCTCTCACTGACACCGGTCCTTGGAGGTTGGTGCTGATTATCCCTTATTCCAGGGATGGTCAGCTATGTTGGCGTCTACAGTCTCTTGTTGAACTCTCACACACCTTGCGAGCTCTCTACGACCCTCCCTCCTGTCACCATATCCGACTGCTTGAAACCAGTGCGACATGGTCCGATGCCACCAGAAGCCCTCAAATCCCTTCCGACCCTGTCAGTTAATGGTGATAAACTGGGATGATGGGATTTGTGTATTGGATTAGCTTCAACATCCGTTTTGGATTCGACTTGGTCTATCTTCATCACAGAAAGACCAGATGGATATTTCCCGTCGTGAGCCTTGTTGGTGAATTTTCCGTTGCGGGAAGGGTAGCATTAATGAGTCTCTTTTCCACCACCTAAGGAGATTGTGTCAAATGCTGGAAGGATCCCTCTTCTGGTAAAGAGATCAGAAATTTCTTTGTTTGCTCATTATATGAGCTAAAGTTGGGCAGTTGAGTGGATGGTGGAATGATGGCTCAGCTCCTCGGTCTGAGGTCCAAATTCGGTCCAGAACGCAATCTCATTCGAAAGACATCAACATTCCAAGACAACACTTTTAGGGTTTTCTGGAAAGGAAATAATTCAGTTTTGTATGAAAATATGGCTTTATTAGCTCAGATAATTTATATAATATCAAAACAGGCCTCAAAGCTAGAGTATGTTCATCCACTTTTCTTTCTAACTCAAGCAAACGCTAAATCTTCGTGGAAATACCAAGCTGACAGAATCGAGGTTACATACTTGCAGGTAACGGATGGATCTTGGATGCAATTGCGGCGGTATGGCTTGTGTAACCGTGACATTCGTTCCAGAAAACTGTCAAATGGCCCTATCAAACAAACGACAGCCCTCGAGCGGCTTCTGAACATTGCCACGACTATGCCCCGTGGATTCCAAGTTGATATAAAACAATACATGCAAGAAAGTTGGGCACCAAACCAGCTGGTCACGGCTTTCGACCGATACAAATATATCTACTTCATTGTGAGACGAATGGGAAACAGGAACCTCAAATAAGATATCGAATTCTTACAATGGAAAGTATGCTTTAAAGCTCAGGTCATCTACCTCCCTCCGAGCCTGCGCAACGAGAACTTCGAATTCCTCCCGGGTCATGTGTAATCGCTCCATCAGTGGATACAACGCCAACGAGCCAAGAAGCTTATGGACATTGGTCCTATTCATAGCTCCGACCTCCCTCATTCGCACATCTGGGAGAATGTGAGCGGACACCACAATACTACAATTTAAAGGGACATACCATTTGACCAGGGAGATAACGGAATATTTAACAATTTCGTTTCAACATTGACAAAACCGGCTGATGACAAAAATTGCCCCAGCCTCATTCCAACTCGAGGGTCCTTGACGTCTTGGATTGCTCGAGCATATTTCAAACTCCACTGTCTCAGGGCGTGAGCATCAGTGAGAGTCCCGTTATCGGATTGAACATTGAGATATAGTTCAGCCATTTGTACCCAACCGCCGGGTCTTAACGTCCTAATGATAAGAATCGGTTGAACCGGTCAGCTGGTGATCGATCATAAACGCCGCTGCTCCTTTTCGCCATTGCTTAATGTCATTTGCGAACGAGCACCTATTACAGGTACTCACATTTTTATATCTTGAATGTATCTTGGCCATCGCTGGCTATTCAATCCAGATGCGATAAGTCTGGAGTGAACTAGATCGAAGTGGTTTGGCGGAAATGTGAAGGTTCGGTTTAAATCATCAACCTGGTTATGTGCTGGACGTTAGCGGAAAACGAGAGCCATTGGACGGATATCATAGGATGTAGGAGCGTGTAGGGAGTACACCTGATAGTGGCTAACGGTTCGAGATTCAAAACTTGCAGTGATCGGTATATGACCCGAGTATGGTCGCAAAGGTAATATTCCTGGTGAACAGAATCCCAAAGGCAATTGTGCAAAAACAAAAAGAGTGATGATGCTTACCTGCAACCAGAGATTTTCAGGGGTGTCATCAGGTTTCATGTGTGGCGATATATCTACTCCAATAACCTTGGAGTGGTATTAGAATGGGCCATTTGAAGATACCAGTGCCTACCAGTGCCGCTCACTTCACAAAACGGATATTGTTCAGCAACTTCGACCGCCCAAGCTCCGTTCCCATAGCCACAATCGAGGACTCGTCGTAGTCTGAGCACTGGTGGAAAGATCAATCGATTATCAAAAATTTTGCTGAGAACTCGATGCTGTACCTCCAGCCTCTCTATTTCATCCTGCATAGTGTTAGCTGATGGGACACGACATAAAATGGGACTTACGGTACGAGCCATACATCGTCAACAGGCCCAAAATAAATACCATTTTCAACAGCATACTTTTGAAACTCCCTCCCTTCATATATGACCAGATCAAGGAAGGCTTCATCCAATACCATGGTGCCAGACTCCGGGTTCCTGGGACACAACGGTGATATCAGTTATGCGTTCTCGCAATTAAAAGCGAATGGCAACTGGACTTGTCCTGGGTACATGATCTCAGCTATTCTTCTGGACGTATATTTTCGATATATTTCTTGTGTTTTCCCTGGGATAGGAGGACGATGAAAACTGTCTTCAGAGAGGGATATCAGCAAATATGCCACCGATTTGTGTTCGAGTGCATCCAAAATCCGATAGAGTACAGTTACCCCTTTCGCTTCCCTCGCACGTTTATATCTTTCGCCACTTAGATAGAGGACTTGAATGACGTTTTGTCTGTTCAGGTTAGCGTCGGCCTCGATTTAGAGCCCCCGAGCATCATGCCTACGATTCTATGTGCTGAGATTATTGATTTAGGCTACCACCCAGTGGACCTGCTAGCATTCGTTTGCCGATGGTATACCCCGGTCATGCCTCACTTGGAAAAACAAAAATAAAAAAAAATCCGAGAGCCACCGTTGGGGTATCGCCTATGTCTTAATCGCAACCAGCCTCAGGATCTACTTCCCACGTGAGATTCTCCTCAGCTCCATATAATTTCAGCGCGATGCCATCATTGCTTCGACTTTCGCTTTGCTATTAGTCAAATTTGTGGTGCTAGGGCTCAATAAACCTAGGGTTGCTAGCCCGTACCTCCCTAGACATGGGGCAACGTCTGATATGCAAAACGAAAATAATCATGGGTGAAGCTAAGTGCGCACCAGATGGGAATAATGGCTTATTTAGGCTGAGCATGGGCAAACTGGTCGGTTATTTATGTAATCACCAGTACAAGCTCTCCTGGACGATTTCCTGATATACCAGTTACCACGACTGCGCATGATTGGTGAATAGAAAAGTTGCATGGTCGACGGGATGACAGTAAGATGCATCCATGAATATTATTTTTTTGAACTGCCCGTGGCCCCTTGGAGTTGTCTCTGTTTTTGAGTAATGCGAATCAGAACCGTGTAACTAAGGCCAGCCCGAGCAAAATGAAAGTGCATGCGCATATGGAGAACACAACGCCAATATACGATAAACGCCAATACCGCCATGGCAAGCTGCAGTTGGAGGGCAGACAAGGGATTTCTGCGAGACTGACGACAGGCAAATAAATTATCATTGGTCCTGATGTGAGGAGAGCTTGGCGCGGGAGTCGACAACGAACTTTTTTAACGCTTGTGTATAGATTCAATGTTGGGGTCCAATTGGGTCCCACCGACCACACAAGTTTTAAGAAGGGGAATACTTTTGTGTCCAGGCCGGCCAGAATAATAATGATGATAGCATATCTGTTTCCCCTATGCTATGGAGGTATTATCCGAACCTTGAACTCTATTATATTGCACCAAGTTGATACCTCTGTTACCTGCTTGTGATGTATCCTTGTCTCGCAGTTGAGAGGCAAAAGGTAGACCGCACACCACGAGAAATGGACAAAACAGATACCAGTGGAGCGTCGTTGGATTAGCGGTGTGGAAATGCCCGTCCCCGAGTAGCATACAAGAATGGAACGATCTATTCATTAACCTGCTACATGAAATAGTACCCAACTTCGTCTCAAACCTCCGTCCACTTTGTCGGGTCCATCCCAACCAAAGCCCCACTTGTCCTCCAATGGTACCGCACTTCTAGCCTTGTCAGGTATGTAATATTTCGATTCATCGAATCATCAGAATCCTGGCCCATGGTCCAAAATTGACGTGGCATGCACTGTCTACTTCTCTTTACACTACTCCAATGCAAATCGAAAGTCTCCACTACAAAGACAGAGAAACGCTATGTAACTTACCATGATCCCAGGGCATTGGGAAAAAGAAAATTTGACTTTCTGAGACAGACGTTGGGTGACATCTCATTCGAATTTCACGAGTCACCACTATCATCAACAGAAACGCCTATCCTAAAGATGCGAATGAGTGGGGTTCATTTTCTCCGCGACAATGAATAGAGATTATTAAAATACAATTGATTCAAACCCAACATTTCGTGCTAGTTAAAATCAGCCTATTTTTCTAGGACAACCTTCTTTTGTATCTATGTGGCGTTTGCATTGTTCTCGGCCATGTGCAAGGTATGATTCCAAACCATTATATTCTTAAGATGGTTTCCGACGACGACTCTTGACCTCAAGAAAGTTCTGCAATTATTGGTTCAAGTTTTGGACGTCCATACGTTATCCTCCCCACGCTTATTTTCCTATAACAGAATATTTACCACTAATTTTAGTCTTGAAGCTTTGCAGTGATTTAAGTCATTCTTATTGTGCAGTTCATTATGCCTTTGCGTTTGGCATTACTCCCGTTCTAACAGCACAGCGGGACAGGATATGCACGATCAATTAAGCCTACGACACGCGTGCAGCTGCAGAAAAGACCTTGGCCACAACGATCCATATGGTTAATGATGTTGTGATGTCAAGAACACTCGTTCAGTCATTGTTAACGAAAATGAGAATCTTCTTTGTCTGCTTGGCCTGCATGAGTGGTGTCTTACCGCCTGGCTGTTGAAATGATACCAATGAAAGCTGAAGATGAAGGGTGTCACCCCACCTGACGCGGACGCAGATTTCTTCTCAACGGGAATGTTTCCTGGACGACGTAAATAAAGAAAGTAAGATATGCGCCTGGGTGTCAACGGTAAAAGGACATCAGAAGACCTGGGTAACCTTGCGATTCTTGATACCCAACGTCTCCAATCCTTATCCCCTCCGGTTAGAGAAACATTGATTGTTCCACCGACCTCGGGGTAGCTCTGTGCGTGGACGTTGCTCCAGCCCTTTAGCAGAAATCCCCAGTGGCTCATTGATCCACTTCGCCCAATAACTAAGGCATCTGAAAGGGTAATCGTGGTGACGTTGGAAGTTGATGTCTATTATATTCAATTTCCTGAATCTTGAGGTTCTATTCTCGAAAATTGGTGGTTGGTGATCAATTGTGAATGGGATTGGGGCTCACGAACGTGTACTCAGTAAGCGAACGAATAAGGTATGATTCCAATCCACCTATCGAATCGTCCATTATTACTGCGTTTTCTCTTGCTTCTGGGCCACATGACCTTCGTTGTAGAAGCCGGAAAGGCCAAGCAAGATTATCTGGTGGGCTGAAGTCATAGGGCAGGTCGTTAGAGTAAGTGGGACGGTCGCAAATAGTTTACAAAAACCCGCTCTAACTGGATATAGTTTCGCAAACGGCAAGATTCCCACATCCCTGAATTTGCATGTTTTTACAGTTCAATAGGCAGATATTCCAAAATCCATCTTACGTGGTTATCTATCTTGGTCCCTACCTTCAATTTAATTGTTGGAGACACGTTATGCCTTTCACAGGGGACATTGTTTGGATCTGACAGTAATTGCAGCGCTTTTCCCCCATGCCCCACCTGCGTAACGCTTCATAAATCCGGAAGCACGCACTCTGTATGATGGGTCACAGGGGGCGGGAAGGTAAATGCGAGTCATGCAGCCCCCACTTGAGCGGAACAGAAATCGATTACGGATTTTGGACGGCAAATTTAAGCAGTGGGTGTACCGTGTGGGATTGGCGATTCATGCACAGTAATACAACGTCGCGCCGGGGTTGTATGTAGTGTGTTATTCTCGGGTAAACGGGCCGCCAGATGATGGCAGCTGCAGCCTTTATTGGGGGTATGCAAAAAGGTCCAGGTAGTTTTTGATGACAATATGTGACGTTTATCTGGCACAGTCCCCAGATTGTCGGTTTTAGATGTGCCTGGTTGCAGGGGATGTCATGGTCATATCTGAAGAGATATGGCGCTCCACGTTGCCATAAGGGATTTAAAAAATGTGACTGACTTTGATTTCAATGACTTAACCCATACTCACGAGAGTTACTTTTTATTCGCCTTGTATTGAGGTTTTTTTTTTTTTTTTTTTTTTTTTTTTTTTTTTTTTGATCGAGCTACTAAAATTTTTAGGGTATAACTTAGTTGTAAGGGAGACCGCAATTATTCCATTGAGCTGGCACTTGTTAGGCATCACATTACATGTAGACCCTTGTTGAATATATAATATAGAAATGCAAGGAATAATTAGATAAAGCGGTAATAAGAGTTATGTTTTCATGAAGGTGCCGCCTTGATGGGCGATGGAATCAACCAGACTTTTAAGTTGATTAAGCCTTTAGGCTCATCCCGAACCGAACTTTGAACCTTGGGAACGATGCGTTTGGCACCTCGCGTCTAGCGGTTACGCTTAACCCCAACGCTTAGAGAGAAGGACAACAAGCAAGCATGGAAAAGTATGGATGATAATACTGAAGCAAATAATGTTTTGAAGCATCCTGTGAAAACTCCCTGATCGCATCGTATCGTAGCTAGAACGTGCTATTCCGTATTCCCAGCTATTGATGTGCAAGGGTGAAGTACCCTAAGAAGATCGATGGATGTAGCAGTGATGCTGATAGCCATGAATAAAAAATAGAAAATAAAAAATAATTGTTATTACAGCAAAACAAACCATGCATTCGAACCTTTCTAAGGCACTTTGACGGTGGAGAAAAGCCCTCCCTCCCTTCTTTATAACACTCCCGGAAACATGCCACTATTATGATTATCCCGATACTCTCGCAAAGGTCTTTGGAAACTATTTATTCCCCAAGAAGTGTGTCCCTTGCATTTCACATAACCCAAGACCGAGTTAAGCAGTATCAATGGTACAAGGTTCCACAGGATGCGAATCACGTAGATTTCCTTCCCTTTTCCCGCTCCGCCTTCCGTAGCGCCCGCTTTCGAATAGATTCATGCATCGCCTTATTATAGCCTAGAACGAACTTACCCATTTTGCCCAGAACCTGCGTGAGCGCAAAGGCCATCAGGCCGTGACTCCAGTAGGGTGCTGAGGTATATGCATACGCTGAGAGCCCGCTTCCACGACCAATTTTGCTGAGAGTAGCGCGAACCATGTCACGCGGATTGGGGATGGTAACGCTAGTCCGACGGATCTTGGACATGGCCGACGTTACCAAGTGGCTCTGGACAAGCTGGACCTGGACACCGTATGGCTCAAGCTCGGAGCCCAAAGCGGTCGACCAATATTGCAGGAACGCCTTGCTGCCAGAGTATGTGGCGAGCAACGGAGTGGGTAGCATTCCGGCAAAAGAAGCCATGATTAGGATCAAACCGCGCTTGCGCTGCATCATTGCCGGAGCAACCAGCTGGGTGATACGTAGGGTGCCAAGACAGTTGATGGTAATGATATCTTCCATTTCGTCCAGAGGGGTTAAGACGAAGGGGGTGGGTATGCTATGGCTGCGGCCGACGTTATTGACAAGAATGGAGACATCGAGGTCCTGGATCAAGGCCTTGAGTTTCTCGTAGTCGAGATCATTATTGGCGGAGAAATCCATCGCATGGATTTTGGTTTGGGCGGTGGGTGTTTTAGTTTTGATTTCATTGGCGACGGCGGTTAGCTTTGAGGAACTCCGCGAAATAAGAAGTATATTATAACCCGCGCGCGCTAGTTGGAGAGAGAATTCTCTACCGATTCCTTCGGAAGCGCCAGTGACCACGGCCCAGCTGCCTTTTGGGCCGAATTTCGTGAGCTAGATTTGTGACAGAAAGGGTAAGCTGAAGAATCCTTAGGAGTGCTGAATTGAAGTAAAAATGGGGGGAGGAACGCAGGAGCCGTACCTTTTGGCCTGGTAGAATGAAAATACTAAATAAAGCGCGGAGAAAGCTGAGCAGTTTGCATGTTGTAACCAACGCCCCTGTCACCAGGAGGAAGGAGGTTGCAGCCGACTGCCAGCCTGAAGCCGGTTCAAAGCGGAACTGCGCAAGGCGGCCCATAAGGCTGGCTGAACAAGCCATTGCTTGCCCTGCAGAGCTTCCCGACGAAAGAGAGATTATGAGAAACGGATACTTCGGAGGAGAGCAGGGGGAGATAGTTCGTTGGAGGTTCGCTGGGATGTACGTATACTTGATGTTACTCTGTGTCCCGTGACGTTCCACGAAATCTATTACGTGGTTTGAACGACAGCCAACACCGTATTTTACGGGCCACCATATGGGACACGCTCCGTATCAGATGCCGTATTAATTGATCATACCGAACGAGGTTGCAAACTGTAGGAAGTCGAAGGAATTGCAATCGTTGCTAAGACCTTTGATCACGTGATTGAGCTCTTTGGTTTTAATCAAAGTGCGAGTCAAGGGCTCTCCTTTAACTGTCCGGTCAAGATACGCTGGCTGATTTGCGCCATATCCCTTCCTCATGCTCGCGGGATTAACAAGCCGCAGCTATACCCTTCTGCGCTTGGCATCATGGGAAATTCCTTCAGGAGTGTAGTGGTTTTCCTTGGCCGCAGTTCGTTCATGTGCGACATTCCTAAGGGATACAGATGAGACTTGGGGTCTCCTCAGAGTTGAATGTTTATGCAGCTAAATCACCTCCAATTCAGTAGCTTGCTCTGGTAGCTGACCGGCGATCACGGGTCTTGGTGGCAAGCCACGACTCCCTAAAACGCTGCACCCTTGGCTCCCCAATTCTGGAGATCCCGATCTCCAACGGGCCAATTGATCGTGGAGGACTGAGCTCATGCAGCTCCGTTCCTCCACATATGTCACCTGTGATAGAACTGCGTTCTTCCAAGCATGTTAAGAGGAAGTGACAATGATTCAGATGGCCTCTCCCGCTGTCGGTCTCTTAGCTATGGTTCTTCCACTAGACATACGGGTCCTGGATGGTTCAAGGGTCCGCAGCTTCCGTCACTCAGCCCAACAGACTGCTGTCTGCGAATGAGAGCAACCATACCATACAAGATACTCAGCCCTAACAATACTTCCTATGCCGACAGATAAATACTAAGCTCCAACCATTTTCATCCATAACACACTGTCAGACATGGGGACAGCAATGATGTTTACATCAACGATTTTGCTTGTTTTCCTCTACTTCTCTATCATGTGGATCAAGACTCACATGCTTTACGTTTCCTTATCATGTCACAATCAGGCCCCTTGTCGATTACCACACATGTTCGGGGTCTTGAATGAGCTAATCCTGCAAGCAGAAAGGCAGTGATCAATGACCAACTGGGAGGTGTCCCAAATTCAGCAAGTGGGATGCCATCAGTTGGCCAACAGGGTTTCTTATGCATTGCTTACTCCACGCTAAATTGGAGTCAGTCCTTCTCTTGCTTCCACCTAGTTTATTTTCCCATTTTGACCCACTACGGGTCATCATAAGCATGGAGCCGACATTTATGAAAGGCAGGAGTGTTGTTGATAAAAGACCCAACTGTTGAGTGATGCATTGTAGCATGTTAACAGCAATGTACCCATGGCCAGTTGTTGGATGTCAAGGGTAAATAGTTCATTCTTCTAGTTCATTCTCCAAACTCAAGCACTCTTTTTTTCATCAAGAAATGACATCAAGCGGGAGGGGCCATGAATATATTTGTTGGCAGTTTGAAAATTGCGATATCCTGCAGTCAATGATGTTGCAGAAATCATTTAAGCTTCAGACAGATTAACATATTCAGTCCAAATGTAGGCCAAAGACAGCACATTTTAGTCGTCTAATTGACGTTGGACATAGAGATTCCTTTGGAAAGTTGAAAGGATTTAAAAATAGCAGCTACGCAGATGCTAAACGGAAGTTTCGTATAAATGGAGAAAACGTCATCAAGAATTGTGGACTAGGGATTTAAACAAAAGATCTCGCTTGAAAGACACCAAAGTGGCGTATACAGTTTGGCCCATGGATGGCCCAAATCCGTATAGTTGTGGAAGAGGGACGGTTGCACGATTCTGTTGGAGCTTATGCCTAGGTCCCAAATTCGCAACAGCCCTCTTAATACGCATTGTTTGGGCAGCAGTTCTCATCAAATATCTTGAGACAAAGGAAATTGAATCTCGATCGCTTCGCTTGACCTCCTCCCTGAGCAAACAATACCAATCCAGATGCAAACATTGAAAGCTGCCATCTCTCCAGTCCTCTGACATGACAAATGCCCATAAAGGGTGAGGAAAATGTGCCACAATTATTTATAACAACCACATTGTTTGTTTAGATATTCTTCAAACGGTGGTGATTGAACAAGCATCATCAAGCGGTTCAAAATCATCCCTTGTATAGATGCTGGAAGTTTCCGAGCCTCCAACGTAAGCAGAATAGGGGCAAGGTTTGAGATGACATCAACGGGCCGTGGGTTAATCCGCGCCTGGATATCTTGGGAATTCCTTTAGATGTCACGAAGTAAAATCTACTATACCCTCCTAAATACCTTACACTTCCCCTCCTCATCTCCAAAACAGTTTAATTAATTTAACAAACTTATACAACCATCAGAGATGCAGTGCAACCCCTTTCAATTCTAGAACCTCCCAAATCCATCCACAATGTCTCTGCTCTCCTACCTCCCGCAACATGAAGGGCTCCTCCCTAGATGGCTCTTCTTTGTCTGTATATCCAACACCACCCCCCCCCCCCCCCCCCACAACAACAACAACAACAACAACAAATGTTTCTTTCTGTCTTTCTGCTTGATGTAGTCTGTAATCTCCAAACTAACCCCCATATTTTAACCCAAGAACAGGTCTCCATCGTCTCCGCTCTAAACTCGTCCCAAGCCTACCTTAGCTCAAACTACGCAGCACAGCTCTACAACAACGCCCCCGCCAATGCCGTCCAGTCGCGCACTTTTGGTACTTGGACCTTCCTCTCCTCCATAATCCGGCTGTACGCCGCCTATTATATTAGCGAATCGCATGTGTACGATTTGGCCATGTGGACGTATGGGATTGCCTTTGCGCATTTCGTGAGCGAGTGGTTGATTTTCGGCAGCGCCAAAGCCAAGGGGAGGTTCATCAGTCCACTGTTCGTCGCGAGTGGGAGTCTGCTGTGGATGGCCACGCAGAGAGAGTGGTATTCGGCATAGACCCTGTCGTTTGGGAAGGGTCTTGCAGTGGGGAAAAGTAATTAGTGGAGCTTAAAAATGTTAAAAATGGTGTACTAGGGTATGCATATATATAGTATGTAATGCACAAATAAGCTTTAATATGGCGGATTGAAATGGGGTATTATTCTTGTTTTTAAAATTATGGTATTATAAGGGGTATTTCTGTCAGTTTCCAGTGATGCTATCTTTCGATCAACCAATGTCGAAATAACATTTGCAGGATTGTATCACCAATAGACGGGGCACTTCTCCAGTAATAGCACTGGATCTAAATTATTCAGATAGCTCTTTTAAATTATCGCGATAAAGCTGGCCTGCGTATTGCCTGAGTCGGGTCGCAGCTTGTTCGGGGGTAATGTCCCGCTGAGGTTCCGCAAACATTTCATATCTATATAAGAACCCGTTAGCCATTATAAGAATAAAGGCGTAGAAATGATTGTTATTCTGAATACATGAAAATTCACTTACCCAACCAAAAATTTCCTCACAGATGCACTTCTCAATAATGGAGGATAAAAATGAATATGGAAATGAGAGGCTTCGAATTCCTCTTCCGATCCACAAAGCGGAGCTTGATGAATGCCCATACTGTATGGAAAATGTGTCTCAAACAAGTTATCATAGCGCCTCGTGATTTCTGCGATGGCCTCTGCCAATAGCTGCTTTTCCGAGGCAGTAAGATCTACAAGGGCGCGTTTGTGCTGTTTGCTGACTATCATCGTTTCGAAGGGCCAAATTGCCCACCACGGACAAAGAACAAGGAACAGGTCATTCTCGAATACAACACGCTCCTGCTTTCGCGACTCTAGCATCGCGTAGTCTTCAAGCATGTGCCTGCCACTGTTTTCATTCCGGTATTTCTGAAGCTGCGATAGCTCCAACGTAAGTTCCTCGGGAAGGCTGCTGAGTGTCCAGACCTGCCCATGTGGGTGCGGGTTAGAACAACCCATGGCGGCGCCTTTGTTTTCGAAGATCTGCATGTAGCGGAGTTGTTTTTTGGGTATTGGTATTTGGGAAATGGGTGACTCTGGTGAGATGGGCATGCGAGAAGCGGCCGCCGCTAATGGAGATGAGGGCGAGAGGTGTGAGATGTATAGATCCGTCCAGGCATCGATAATGAGCTTTATCTCAGCCGGCGAAAGATCTGCAAGAGTGCGATTGTGGCTCGCGGAGAATGTGAGAACGTAGCACCTGCCAGTGACAGGCTCGGCTTGGAAAAATTGGGATGAAAGGTCTATTCGCATGATGGCGCAAAAGGGTGTCATTAAATCATTTTGGACACAAAGAGCGGTAAATACAGGGATAAAACATTTGAAACGCACCGCCATCCCTCACCTCCGGTTGGTAAGCAGCCTGTTCTTCCTTGACTGCACTGTAGTCATTTATGAATATGAATGTGTTCTTGTACTGCGGATTCTGGTCGCCTTGCGCGCGTTTATTACCAGGACACAAGTAACAGCTGGGATCATAAACGGGGAGGGCCTTTTTGGACGGGGATTCTTGTTGGCCCCTGTAAGACGGTTTGTCAGATATAATACAGTGTTGCTGTTTTCATTGCGCGGGAACCAACGTACTGCCATGGTCTCTTGGTTCGATGTGGGGATACTAGAACATAGGAACCCCGCAGGATGTTGTATCTCCGGTGCGAGATGTCATTGAGCACGGATTCCACCATTGTTATGATAGCCTTGACTTTTCAAAAATTCCTAAATGAACCAAAATATATGTAAGGAAATATAAATTAAGAATAGGAGAGGTCTTAATAAAGATATTTAATTGTCGCTGGTTTCCTGTCGCAGCGGAGGGGAAAAAGTTGTAAGAGATGATTCAACCCGCCAAAGTGTGTGGTTTCACAAATTACGTCATGGGGCTAGCTTTACGTAGGGAACCAAGGTATAAGTAAAGCATAGTTGTGAACAACAACAACGACAACAACAACGAGAACCAGTTGAAAAATAATGAGGGAAGAGAATTATAGGAGTAAATGAAATAGTAGCTCTCCGCCGAGAAATTAATTCCCCGTGTTCCTGAACGTTGATAAAGAGGCACAAAATCATCCGGGGCAACCTTCATCAAAGCTTGATGACTAAGCCATATCCTGCCTTCAGCCAATAAAATAGTAGTTAAAATACAAAATTGCATCTCCTATTTCATTCCCACCAAGTATGTGCAACATTTCCTAACCACTTCCGACGTAACTAACATGTTGGAATAGAAACAACCATCTTCAATGCCTTGCACTCGTTTACAATGCGGCTGGATACTGTCAGGGTTGCATGAAAAATTCTACTTTTAGCTGCCCAATGTGTTCAATCAGGTGCTCTCTCCAACTCTGGAGCTTTGCAATCTCTGATCAATCCCAATACAAACAATTGACAACAGCTTTTAAAACCAAGGAAGCGCCCGGGTTTCCAAAAGATATCCAAATGCTAGGTTGAGTACTATGACCTTTTCAACTTTCCGAGGTTCTTCGTCTCTTTCTTCTTCTGTTTTCTTTTCTTTCATATATACCAATATGCAATATATGTTAATTCTACCTAGTACGACCAGGTTAATCTGCTCGACTATGAGCCTGATCCAACATTCGAGTCATGGAATGCAAACCGGGAGACAGCAGTCTCTATACTATCATCAGAATAGAGCTCTTTGCGTTGCCTCCACCTTATGCGCTGACAAGAACGATCCAGAGGGATTCCAAACGTCACTACCATTTATAGGGCTGGGACAAATACGCAGACTTTAATATTCTTCAATGCCTATTGTGATCAGGCATGGATAGTAATGTTTATTGCCATACTCAGCCTGAAAGATTAACTCTCATTATGTGAGAGATCTGTAAGTATGGCAACTAGTTAGTATATCTTCACTTCTGTCGTTGTGCTTACTAAGCGACTGACTCAAGAATATTAATTCGAAGATGTCGCCGTTTTCTGTCCTAAGGATCCGGCCTAGACACTGCACTGCATTTACACAATCGTATCGACATGTCGAGGCCAGACATGTCAATGGAGCCTGATGCCAGAGGTTGGCACAAAACTACTCTCCTCTCTCTTCCCAATGAGGTATGTGATATGAATCTATGTTGCTAGTATTCAGCAGCCCCACCCGGCAACATCTACATCCCCAATTTTTTATTTTTATTCTCATTTGCATTGCAATTACCTACTTCAAGTAACAGTTATATCGCCAGCTCATTTTACAAATCCTTGATCCCCTTCCAACCCGCTCTCTCCTTCCTTTATCCCTCACCTGTCGGCGCATCCGCGACATCATTGCACGCCTCATCTATTACCGCCTATACACCCTCATGACAACCGTAGGGGCTGACAGCACTTTTCTCGAGTGCTATCATCCCGCCTTTAAACCTATCGGGCCATACTTGAAATGCGCCTATCTACGCACTGATGCGCTTATTGACCACGGAAGCTCCCCTCATAATGACCCCACAGCTCCCTACCAACTGGACAAATCCGACTCTGCACGATTCACGACTACAGAATACCTAGGGCGGTTAAACAGCTCATATACTCACTTCCTTCCCCTGTGTCCCAGAGGGTCTTGGATAAATACGAACATGTCCATGGCGGGGTCCCCCCGATTCATGGTGGAACAAACAATCTCCCCGCAACAGCAATTAGATAACAGCTATAACATGCACATCCGAGGTTCCATTTTCCTGGACGAAAACGAACTATTCTCTCAGCTTATTACGGGGGTGTGGCTTGGGAGACCACATAGGCAGAGATATTTGCTGGATGGTGGAGTTGTGAGACTCTGGAGACGGTGGCTAGGGGATAGAGATAGGGAGAGGAGAAGGGAGTGGAAAAGGATGTTTATGACTGGGATTGGTGTTGGGGCTTATGGTGGAGAAACCTACTCTGCGGTGAAGACAGGGGATCCAGCATATAGTGGGCAGATTGGAGAGATGGTTCCTCCCTGGGAAGACAGTAGCGTTCTCTGGCTTGGAGAGAAACGGGCAGGTCTCAAGTTTCGTGTGTGTCACCGGAATCGAGGCGAGGGATTGCAGTTTGGGGAGGAATCTGACACTGACAGCGACGTGGGAGAGGAGCAGGGTGAGGACGATGACAACACGTCGGTCCGGTATGACATTGAAATTGAAGGTTGGTATTCAAAATGTTCATTTTCTTGTCTTAGGACAGGCTAAATAATCTCCCTGAATTTGTCGTTTGTTTGCTCCTTTTTGTGAGCTTCGTGACCTAACGCTTAACGTTTTGATCAGAGCTTCTTGTGCACACTACGACACTTTTGCTTGCAATCGAGAAAGGTTGTTGCAAGTAGTAGTTTTGGAGAGCTAGGGAGGATTGGATGGATGGAGCGGGCCCAGATGGGAAGTTTTAATACAACACCCGATAAGATCTATCGTCGTTCGGATATCGATTGACGTAGTTTGGGGATACTAGTCGTCGAGATATCTCTTTCTCATTATTTGACAGGAAGCAGTGGAGCTCAACCTACTTTGGCGATTTCAAATATAGCCATCCTTTTCAAGGACTTCAATTGTGGCATGTCCCTGCTGTTTGAATGGCTTAAAACCGTTAGGTTTTATTAATGGCACAGACGTCGGACAAACACTGGAAAGTGTGGAGCTTGATGATCCGCAACTCTGAACACCGGTAGACGGCTCATCTCCGCGTTCTCGCTCATCCTGCTCATGATTGACAACCTAATTCGATGAGAAGGACGCATGGTGCCCAGCCCACGAGCTCCCAAAGGAAGCTAACTGCAGGTCCTGTTCATCACTTACAACGCAGAACATCGCTCACCTCTTACATCGAATGGGTCGCTCGTGGCCGCTTACGGATGACAGGGCAACGTGGATGACCAGGACCCCACTGAACATTGCAGGCACAATGTTCCAACTCAGGAGCAACGGGATGCACGTACTGAACAGAGGAATGCAGGGTCAATGATCGCTCCTGGTAGATCCAGCAGGAGTGGGCCTCGAGGCGTGAGCAAGGTGGTCAATAAATGTGTGTTGAATGACATGAAATTTTGCTTCGATGTGTCGTCTAGAGTCGTCTAGGGTGTGTCGTTTTCCAGAAGGCCCGAAAACTTGTCAGGTCAGTGTAGTGGAAGTCAAGCGTTGACGGATTTGCTAGTAATTCTTTGATTGCTGGAAAGAGTTTTTTAGGGAGCCAAGGTACGGAGTATTGATGAAGAAGATCGTCATATATGGTAGACAAAAGACTGGTGATGCCAATCATAGTTTTAGTCAAACAACAACAGAAGACATTAAATATAATGCCCAACATGTTTTTCATATCAGCTTAGAATGATATCGATTATTATCGATTATTTTCAACCATAGGACATGTCGTGGCAATTAGGATAGAAAAATAAATACAATTACTAGTAAAGTATGAAATGAACCCAATCATACAGGGGTCAAGTGATGTGCTGCTGATTATATCCATGTTTGCTTTTCCCAGCAGGTTTTTTCACTGTCCACTCCATCGTCACACACAGCAGCACACAGTGAAAGAATTGGATCATACGCACTGGCTGCGTGTACAAAGTCGTCCACACAATTTAAGGCGGAGAGCTGAGAGTTTGTGTCTCACGAGAATAGGCAAAGTTCGAGCGTGTTGTGCTCCTCGGATTTTGAGAGAGCATTGGACAAGGTTGGGGGCAAACAGACAGAAAGTCAAAGCAGGGTCAGTGAGTCTCACGCTGGTGATCATTTGGGAAAGACGAGTTGCTGCAATTGCTTCTCGAAAAAGAGGATTCATTCGCGGCCACGTTGAACCTGTAGCACTCCTCAACCAATGCAGAAAGACCAAGGAATTGGGGGGACATAGCAATTGTATGGTCGAAATGAGAGAACAATTAGTTACGTATCTTCATAACAACCAGACCTGCTGTTGATGTTAACGAGGCAAAGGAGCCGAATGGACTCGGCAAACATAGATACGTCTGGCTGAAGAAACTTGAGCCAGACGTTCGACATTTGCAGGCCAGCCCACGTATCAACAAAGAGACCCACATATCAACGAAGAGAAAAGGGCGGTCCAGCTCTGCACGTATGGTAGGTATTTCATTGTGGATTGGGTATCGACGAATCAGCCATGCCTCTGTCGGGCGCAGCGGGTGTCATCGGCAGCCAATATCCAACCCCTCCCTTGATTGGCCTGCATCGCATGCTAATATGCAGAAACTGAGTGGACGAATCTGTGGGGTATCTTAAGAAGAATGCAGCCATGTTAAGAGAATACAATTTTCACAGTGCGAGGAGGGAGGCTGATGGGGATGCAAGGATATTTATGTATTTGTGAGGTTTACAAAGAGGGGCAAAGGGTTGAGTTCTGAGCGTGTCTATAAACAGCAAACATATTGATCGATTGCTTGACCCCTGGCTTATTCAATATCGGATATCGTAGCGTTGGGCATCCAGGGCATCAACGAAGCTTGGTATCAGCAACGAGCATCTGTTTGCCGCAGGGGAGAGGTGGATTTGATACGGACGACGCCTCGGTAGATCCTGGGCCGAGAGATCGAGTGTGCTCTATTTAAGTTAATATCGTTTGGGTGGAACAAGGTATATACTTATATAAATATATGGATGTTTCGCATCATTCCCATTTATAATTCAAGTCTTCAGAGGAATCAGGCAATAACAAGCGTCGATTGTATATAGGGGGAAACAGTCGAGCTGAAAGCATTGAAGTTACAACCGTGAGAGTCATTCCATCACTTCTACTTCACTAGCTAAATAATTCACTCCATCGTTGGTCGAAGGGATTCTTATTAATATTCGTTTTAGGCGTCTGCCTGGTTGCAAAGATCGCCGTTTGGCTAAATATTTATGACCTCAACCCCCCAGATAAATAACTAATCGTCATACCCATCGAGAACCCAATATTTATCTCTATTAGTGCTCACAGAAGAACAACTTGGTGCTATCCACTGCACACAATATCGTCCTTTTGTTTCGAGTTGATTTTCCATCTGCCGATTTCTTCACTGGCGCTTGGTCCACCTGATAAATATACTGACAACGGTCCAACACCAAAAAACAACTCTATTCCCCGCTTCAGCCGCGGGAGAAACCTGAACTTTTATTTGAGAAGCACTCGTCTGGCGCACTGGTTTCCAGCCTCAATTTCCACGGATCTTGGATATCTTGTTCCGCATTCTACAAAGCTCTACAAAAGAAAATTCCGGCTAAGGACGCTATTTAAATAACTGCTTTCTTCATGCCCCGCTACCGCGATTCATCCTCCTCCAGTAGCAGCAGCTCTGGAAGGGGTGAAGGAGGGGGAGGCAGATGGGATGCAAACCGTTTTTTCAGAGAGCGCGATGAGCGTCAGGAATCGCAGACTCGAGAAAGACGAACTACACAAGTTGTTGATCGACCTCCACCTGAAGAAAGACGGCGACGTAATATCGACGATATACTCCAGGCCGCTCATGAGCGCTACGGCCCGCCTGCCAGGAGAGCCGATCGGACCTATAACGACGACCACCTCATCCCCTCGTCAGGTGCCTTAATTCCCTACCAGGAGAGAGAGCAACGGGACCGGAGTCCAGTAATACGTCCTCGACTCCTCCGTCGCCAATCCTCTCTCGACACCTTCGACCGTGCCGCCAGTCGGCGGGTCCATGATGCCTATGATAGCGAGGACTACGGACCCCCGGTGACTCCGATTCCGATAGTTGTCCCGCGACGGAGACGCACACCCCCTGTCTATGAAAAAACTGACTTGACTGAGATACGCGTTGCAGAGCCAGACTATTATGGAGACGAGGTGTTCCGCACTATACGGTCGCGGGATAGAAGTGTTACCCCCCGGCCACGGGGTCGGAGCGTTGTAACTGTTCCCCGGGAAGTTGAGGTGAGGGAGATTCGGCCTGCATCAGCACCACGCCGCGGGATGACTCGTGTGCCCAAGCACATCGTCCACCCTCGAGCCATCATTGATTCTGGCTACACGTATGAGGAAGAGGTATGCGCGGTTCCCCACCCTCTGCCCCCTCTCCTCTCTCTCACACACATGCCCGTTCACCTAATTGCAATATTTAACTGACTGACACATGTGACATCTAGGGCAACTCCTATCTTATTTTCCAAGCACTACAGGAATCTCATATTAAAGACTTAGTCTCCAGGAGCAGGGAAATCAGACGAACACCTAGTCCGTGCAGTTCCTTTCTTCTCTCTGAAACCAACAGTTCATTCCCACAAACCAGTTGGTGTTGAACATTCAAATATGTCAATTGTTGAGAATCCTACTAATGGTGGCCCCTCTCATACAGCAACGACGGAAATTAAGGATACATTGGCTGTTGGCCCTCCACGGGAAACCGTCAGCATGGAAAGACGGAGATCAGTCTCAAGGAGGCCCATACGAGTGGTAGGATCGCGGTCGCGAAGGCCATCTGTCTCACGAGTAGAGATCCAGCCCATCCGTCACCATCGCCGTCGACGATCGTCACCTATCCGAATCATCGAACCCAAGGACTTCATCGTGGAAGATGTCCTTGTACCCCGGGCAGAAGTTGCGCTCATCATGCCTGACCGCCATCGCCTCCGAGAGAGTGATATCCAAGCAGACGTCCTCGCCTTGGATCGGGAGAGGAGAGCTCTAAGGCAAGAACGTGTGGAGGGAGCATTGGAAGTTGAAGAAACTCTGGATGTGCGACGGGAACCTAAAGGTATGCTTAAATTTTAACTTCGCTCTATCCTTGGTTCTTGACGAGTTTAAATTTTTTTTTTTTTTGCGTAAATGGCAACTAACAAACAACCTGCGGGATTTAGCACCAAGTCCTCGACTGATCAGGGCGATGATGGCAACGCTGACCTGATTGTTTAAATGTAAATCAATTCGAACGTTACCAAGACTCAGCACAGCGGATGAGAATGACCTCAATGACAATGAATGGGTGTTCGTCCCGGCGTCCGCTTGCCTCCACCTGTTCTATTTAACCGGTGTAATCCGAATTTTTCTTTTTTTTGTTAATTTAATTTAATTTAATTTACTTAATTTAATTTGTTTCATCTTTCATTTGGGGTGTCCCACGAATGCAGAGTGCATGGCAATTTGACCTTTGTCGTTTTCAAACCTGTCCAAAATTGTGGCATTCGGGGAGCTATCTATGTAGAGATCATGCTATTTGCTCGGAAGCGGTTTTATCTTTGTATCTCACCTTATTAGGTGCCCTGGTACCTTATCTTAGACCTGCTTGATGCGACTTCATCACTCTTCATGATGAATACAGGTAATTATGCTCAGGCATGCCTCCAATCTCGTCATCAGCACGTATTTAAGGTTTAGACAGGTACCAATGGTACGTAAATTAGAAAGCGAATCACATGACTTATGGATGACAGAATATGAGGTGGCCGAAAACGGATAGTTTCCCCGGCGTCGGGGCTGAAACGTCCGACTTGCTCTTTGGTGTCTCAACTTCGACATCTCACGTTGAAACTACATAATCCAGTCACAATATCCCTAGGGCAAATTTATCACCTCCGCGCAGTGTGAAGAATTATCTATCTACTATAAATATACCTTTCTGCCTATCCAATATCTCCAACTGTCCTGCAAGGTAGTCTCCCGGCGACCATGGACAAAGTACAGGCCTTTGGGAAGAACATCAGGTACCAGATTTCCTCATCTCCTGACTTGGCATCCAGTTCCACCCCAAGCTGCGATGCGTCCCTCTCCCGCCAACCAGTGAACGCTAGGGATTATTTATTTCCTTTTAAAACGGACCCCATTTTCTGATTGTGGCGAATTGCCATAGTGCGTCGTTTACCCCTTTCGCCGCCCGCACCCAGCAATATGTAAAGGAACAACTTGGACAGGTGGAAGAGAAGGTACGCAATCATGATATATCCACCTATGACTTTGGAAAAATCCCTCTTCGACATGACGGGCTGCCTGGTTAACTCGCGATATTATTGGGCTAGACACAACTTCCCGATGACTATATCCAACTCGAGAAGCGCGTGGATGCGTTGAAGCTAGTACATCAGAAGCTCTTGCAGGTTACGTATGTGCAGAATTATTATATACAGTCCACGCCACTTTCAACCTACCTATGTTAGATTTTGGGACAATGTTCGGTTCACCTATCTTGGTTCACAGCTTAAAAGTGAAACCCTTTGCTGATACTTGAACATTTATTCGTAAATTAAATTTTTAGCTCCCAATACTCGCATGAAGCATATGATTACCCTCCCAATATCCGGGAGTCCTTCAATGACCTTGGCCGCACAATCAGCGAGAAAGTCCAACTTCTCTCCCATGCCACCTCCCCGGCTGAGGCCCAGGCTGCCCTCACGGCTCCCCCATCCGCCAAACCACAGCCCAAAACTCTCAGCCATGCCATCGCCCGTGCCTCGTTGGCCGGCTCTCATCTAATCTCCCAGGCCCATTCTGGTGGTTCAGAGGACCCTCTTGCCATCGGCTTGGAGAAATATGCACTTGCCTCAGAACGGGTTGGCGAGGCACGACTGACCCAGGATGCTCAGATCCAGAGCCGGTTCCTGGCCGGGTGGAATACCACGCTGAACACCAACTTGATGTTCGCAGCCAAGGCCCGCAAGAACGTTGAGAATGCGAGGTTGATGCTTGATTCGATTAAGGCCAGCAAGGGTGTCTCGAAGGGAGATTTGAACCACCTCAGTGAAGAAGATCGGGCTGAGATTGAGCAGGCGGAAGATGAGTTTGTTGGCCAAACTGAAGAGGCTGTCGGAGTGATGAAGAATGTTAGATTTCACTCTCACTTATTCTGTTTTTACGTTTATAATTTTCAGTTTGTCTCCTGACCAGCAATCCCAGGTTTTGGATACACCCGAACCCCTCCGGAATTTGGCCGACCTGATCGCCGCTCAGTTGGAGTATCACAAGAAGTCATACGAGATCCTCAGCGAACTTGCGCCAGTGGTCGACGGGTTGCAAGTTGAACAAGAGGTTCGTGATTAGTTTTGCAATTCCTAACAGCCTCCAGTACGACAACTAAAACAAAAATCTTTTCCCCTTCCCTTGAATTTTAAGCGCTCACCCCACTGTTCGTGCAGAATAAAATCCACTAATTGCCCATCAACAACAGGCTAGCTACCGTAAAAGCCGAGAAGGAGCGTAAATTTACACCAGCCCCCTCCAACACTAAATAAGCTATCAATCAAGCTCTTCTCTTCTGCCGTCATAAATTTCAGTTCGCGAAACTCCCTGACATTCGCACGCTGTCAAACACCCACCATTTCCGGTTTACTTTCCAATGATATATTCCAAGATAATAGGCATGCGATGAACAGGAATCTGGTAGTCTTGAATACATTAAGGGGTTACATACAAACCCTATTCTTCTCGAAAATTTTGTGTACCAACCACTTCACACTTCATAATGCTATTGCTTGTCATTCCTACAAACTGATATATTGGAACCTGTGTTTTGTTGTCTACATATTTTCCCCTGTGTTTCAAACTCCTGTCAATCACCCTATACCAGGATACACGGGTCTTCTTCCCATATTGCCTCTGCTGTGTGAGTCTTTACACATGTATATCCAGCTTTCCCTTTTCGCTCTTCATTTTTCGTTGGTTTTTTATTCTTCCCTTGTCAATCCCATTATATTTTATGTGCTATTCACCTTTACCCTATGTCACATTTCCCCTTTTTTCGCCTGGCCTATCAATGCTATCTATCAGACCTGTCAAGTTACTTATTTCTTGATAGGTTCTGTTACCCTCCCTTTAACAGTCCAGTATTGTTGAAATTTTTAGAATTCGTTTTCCGACATACCAATTTCTGCCTACAAACTTTTTTAAGGTTTAAGGATGATACTAGCATCTTTCTCTCGCACTCCCTCTATATTTTGATTTAGCTGGACGCTTATCATAATTACACGCCGCTGTGGACCAACTTCTCTGGCTATTTAGGAACCTGCCACATCCATGAAATTGCTCCCGTTCAGATATGTCTAGTGAGGGATACTGATTCCTATCAGCAGAACAATCCACTCTTCTCCAACACCTAGCCTTCGACTCTATCATTCTGCACATATTAACAAGTACAGAATTCCATGTGCTAATATTGGGGGTCGTATGTATTTCCAACACACATCTCTCTCTTTGAGACCTCAGGAAGTCGGACAGCAGGAAAACAAAAAGCAAAGCAAAGCAAAGCAAAAAACCAACAAGGAAACATCACCCATACATCCCAACTGCCCAATCCCCAGCCCTCATGAAATGTCAGAGTTCGACGCTCAATCCTCATGAAGAACAGCCCCAACCCCTGGCTCAAAATATACCATCAATACCCCCTGATGCAAGGTTCTCGCCAGCCCCTTCAAGGCCGCATGTGCTGCGCACCACTCATCGTAATAGCGCATATCTTCGAGACTTGCGAAGGTTGATGCGGCAGCGACGGTGTAGCCCTGTCGTCGTTGGTCGTTGATTGTTGGACCTGCTCGGACGGAGAGGATGTATGGGTTGCCGTCCTACATAGAAGGAGTTGAGGTAGGGTTGGTGAGTGAAATAGGATCCTGGTTGCATGGAAGGTTTATACAGAGCAAGTGATGGTGTGTAATGGTACGGGATGTATGGACCTATATATATGGTACCTTGAGCGCATCCTTCTGTATTGTTTGGTATTTTTCTAGTAGTTGCTGTTGATGAGTTGGATCTGGGATCTTGAAAAGGGTTAAACGGGTGATTTGCGAAGGCATGGTTTGATGAGATAAACATGTGAATGCTTCCAATGTTGGTCTATCTCGTCCTTAATGGTTTTGAAGAAATAAAGCACAGGAGATGTAGATAGGCAAATGATAAAAAAAAGGAAATCCTTTTTCTTAATATTCCTTCCTTGTCACAGGTTACTTCTATTGCAGAGACAAGATCTGGGGGAGCTCTCTTATATATCAGCCCGCTATCCAGTTTTTAAGGCCCCCCTCACTCTCTAGCCTCGGACGGAAAGAATGCTCAGCCATTCTCCAGAAATGCCAATGGAGATATGGATCTGGATTCGTCCGTGGAGACTCAAGATATAGCTGACCGCAGTGTTGCTCCAAGGGCGGAATTTCCGCGCCCTCAACTTACTTGTTTCCCGCTAACCAGCTAATCAGCCCGAGGACTTGACTCTTAGTTGCTCACCCCTCAATCTCTCAGTTGAGAGAAAATTACTAGATTCAATACGCCAAAATTAATGTCGCCCATGTGTATTTGCTGAAAGGTTGTTGGATATGAGGTTGAGATCCTGATCATCTTGTTTCAATGGGTTAATGCTCGGGTACTCATTTACTATCCTCCACCATTAAGTTCCTCATACTAAACCTTAATTAACTAACGTATTTCCCAAGCGAGCGCAACACCCAAGCGAGTGCAACACCAATTCAAAATATCTTTTAATTTAACTGCCCTTCCACTTCAACGCGCAATTATGCCACCAATTCGCAATAAAAATGCTTCAGATTCTCTGGAAAGAGAGGGAAGACTTGAACTCATGATAAAAGCTTTTAAAAATCA
Organism: Paracoccidioides brasiliensis; assembly: GCF_000150735.1. Lineage (NCBI taxonomy): Eukaryota > Fungi > Ascomycota > Eurotiomycetes > Onygenales > Ajellomycetaceae > Paracoccidioides > Paracoccidioides brasiliensis. The sequence continues at coordinate 2,733,000 of NW_011371360.1, forward strand.
AGAAATTGCTTCAATTCATGAAGCTGCTTGCTTATTTAATGTCTCTTATTCTACTTTCACTATCAACTGAATGGCCGGCAATCAAGGATCAATTTACATGCAAATTCACACAAATTATCTCCTGCTGAAGAAGATAAGCTAGTTGAATGGGTGCTGGACCAGGCTAAACAAGGATTCCCCTCACAGCCAGCATTGGTTGAGGATACAGCTAATTCTCTTCTTACTATTCAGAATTCAACCACCTCCACCACCCCCCCTCTCCGCATTGGCAAGAACTGGGTGTCAAATCTAGTGGCACACTGTCCAGAGCTCCAAAGCTGCTATTCCAGGTGCTATAATCATGAACAGACCAAGTATGAAGATCAGTGGATTATATGTGATTGATTTAAGACCTTGAGAGATAAAATTGCTAAGCATGAGATTCTGTCAGAAGATATATACAACTTTGATGAGACTGGATCTGCTATGAGAGTTTGTGCCACTGCTAAGATTATTACTAGTAGTGAGTGCTACAGCAGAGTAAAAGCTTTGATCAAATTATCAAGACCTGTGAATATGAGGATGGTCAGTGTCACTCTTTATGAAGAAGCAATACCAGAATATATTCAACATGAATGAGATAGAGAAGCAAAAATGCAAGAGATCTAGACACCAAATTCAACAAGAAGTAGGAGGTTTAACTAGTGAAGAAGTTCAAAGTCTTCTAGCTTCACCTGCACCATCTGCAGAGTCTGCAGCACCTGTTGAACAGCCAGTTATTCAATCTCATGAGTTTCACTATCTGTACCTGCCCCATGCTGATGAGCTCCACAACACTGCAGCAATTGCAATGTTCTCAGACATACAAGATTAAGATGTTCTCAACTGCATGTAATTTAATTTAATTGAGTGTTGTAGTGTTGAGATAATTTGAATTAAAATCCAATGAGTTGAGCTCTGTGGTTTTGGTGTTGCACTCGCTTGGGAAATACGTTAGTTAACTAATTAATGTAATCCATCACCTAGTCGATCAGATCATCTAGTTGATCAGATCACCTAGTTGATTGGCCTTTCACCACTCAAAGTATTTCAGATTAAATTAAGCAACAATTATATACAGAAAGTAGTAAATTATATTAAGAATTATTTCCTGCACACTGAGAGCATGTATGAGCAGTATGTCCAATAGTCCCACATACACTACACTGTGGTGCTGTGTGTTTTCATGGTTGAGAGTCAGCAGCTTCAACCACCCCTCCTTCCCATTCATTGACCCTTTGTACGCGATTCAAGCCTTTTTCAACCCTCAAAGCACCCTCTTTGAGCTACATATGTACAGCCTCTTTCTCACTTTCTCTTTTGTTTGGCATATGCGGCTCTTAGTTCCTTGACCTCCTGCTCCAAAAGTGCCATTCTATGCATGGTCATTTGACAGCCCTTGACAAGCTGGCTTAGGGCCTGATGGGTAGGACTGGGTGGACTCTACATACAGTGTTTGATATATTTCCTGACCTTCTCAGCCTGCTGCTCCAATTGGTGTACATTATGTGGTGTGGCTGTGGCCCAGGAAGCTTGGGAGCTATGAGAAGTTCCAGAAGAGATGGGTGTATGCATTGTGGTATTAAGGTGTGAGAGAACCTGTTCAGGATCATATGGAACCAGCCCAGCAGCTCTAAAGCTGCTCTTGATGTTGCTCTCAGTCAGGGCCTGTATATGAGTGATAGGATAGAGACTCAGAAACTTCTTTTTGTCAATGTGATTGATTCCAAGCCACATCTGCTTCTCTACCAGTTGTCTGTACACTGTTTTCAGTGGGGAGAAGCAGCCAACATTCAATGACTGAAAAAGATGAGAGGAATGAGCTGGCATGTAGAGAGCAATAATATTGTTCTCAGAGCAGAACCAGTCAAATTCAGCTGAAGCATGACTTCCATGTCCATCAAGAATCAACAGTCAGTATTTGTCCTTTGTACAGGGTAGAGTGTCCTTGTTGAACACCTCCTTCAGTCAATACAGACCCAGTTTGTCAGTTGTCCAGCCATTATCACTGACTTCAATGACTCAGTTGCCTGGCAGCCCTTCCATCTCATACCAACAGGATTGGTGCACTTTTCCTTTGAGGATGATCATTGTATGAAGAGCCCAATCTGTGGCATTGATTCCAGCAATAACAGTCACCCATTCTTGATTTCCAGGTTGAGCCAGTTTTGGATGATTGGTTCTTTTAGACCCAGTCACCACCCTAGCAGTGCTAATAACTCCCATCTGAAATCCAGTCTCATCAAAGTTGTAGATATCATCTTTCAGAATCCCATACTTTGCAATGGTGTTTTGTACAAGCCTGAACCACCCACAGATAATCTCAGGATCCTCACATAGAGCCCATTGATGATCATACTTGTGTGAGAACTTGGATTTGAGCTCAGAATGGTGATCAATAAATCAATTAACCCAGCATTTGCCAACTGTAGGTGGAGGTTTGGCCTAAGTGCTAGGATCTCAGTTGGCAAGAAGAAGGTTGGCTGTTTCTCATACAGTGCGCACTTGAGGAGGCTGGCCACATTCATCCATGGATAGAATCCACTGTACAAGAACTGACTCTTCAGTAGAGGCTAATTTTTGATTGTTGAGTTGGGAATTCTCTCATGTTTTATGACCATTCAATCAATTCTGTAAGGTGGTAAAAGGGATGCCGTACAAGCTTGCAGCTTTCGTAATACTTGAAGTTTGACCTCTTTTTAATGCCTGAATAGCCAAAAGAATCTTTCCTTCCTGAGTGGAAGCTTGAGAAGGCCGTAGGGTGGGCATTTTGTTGATGTGAATGCTAGACGCATGCACGTTGGATAAACCGATCGACTAGGTGATCCGATCGACTAGGTGATGGATTACGTTAACTATGTTAGCCAGCTTATGTAATCTTATCCTAGTTGACTGACAAATCGCATAACTACGGCTGAGAGCTCCAGTCTTCAGTTTCAACATCCACTTCGTTCAGCGCAAAGGACGGTTTAACACATGCAACCGTTCAGTTAAGATATACAAACCGTCAAAATTATACTCTCTACCTACAAAACTCCGGAACCCCCATCTCGCGTCCCCTGTCGCCGCTGCAGTCGTTTCAAGACCAACTACTTACCTCAATTCTCGCCCGAAATCCACGACCTGTTCACACCTCAAAAATATCGGGCAGTACGTACCGACAGCTGCAAGTACGCCGCAGTTAGCGCAACCTTTTATTTCGAAGTTTAATAGATATTTCCTGCGCACATATATCTATATTATAACACATCAATCATGGCAAACGGGTATGGCATTGCCTCTTATGGAACATTTAACCAGTCCGTCCACAGGCTGACCAAAACTCCGCCGCTTGCCTGTGCTCTCGTCTGAGCAACCACACGGCACTAGGAATGGAATTGTATTATAGATGGAGTATAATAATCGGCCTCGTCTTTGTTGTTCTGGCAAATCTGCTTGCTTGGGTATTTAGTCCAAAGGGAGAGGATAGAACGTCAGTGCCTCTATCTCCCATTATTAGCTCCTGCTATTTCCCCGTTCGACTTCAACCCTTTGGAATACAAGCCTATTGCATATCTGGATCTGTTTTGGCTGTTTTGGGGGAATTGGGGTGAAGTCCGCGTGACTTGTTCACATTATGCGAGGAGTAGTAGGCTGTACAACTCGGACAAAGATCATATGGAAAGAAGGGAATATCGGTTTCTCAAACTCGAACCAGGATGGAGGTGTGGTCAAAATATTAAAAAAAATCTTGGTTCCCGAGTAAGACGGATGAAGGTCCCGGAAACTGATATGGCCCCTTCGCTCCGTTGTCGTTGGAAAACCGCAGATCCCATACTCACTCACCTTTACCCTTCCGCACACTATGCTCTACAAATTATCACACCAGCAAAGGGAAAATACTGACAGCTATTACAGGGTATGGCGCAGCTCTTTAATACTCGCATTCACAGCCTGCTATCTAATGTGGGGTATGTATACACACATACATTTTAACCTTATTTCCATTCGTCCAATTCCTATACCTCGTGCAGACACATAATCTAACCACCATTCCTCTGTGTAGCAATAACATTCCTCGCGCAATTACATCCATTAATTGCGCCAAAGAGAAGTGATATCCGCCCTGGTATGGTACCGCATTAAATGGGGAAGGCGGTGAAGGGGAGCGCATGTTTTGAAGCGGACCGCCATTTTCTATATCGACACTATCCGTGTTTATCTTCACATCTTTCCAGCTGGTTATGGGGGCACTTTTTTGTATGCTTCTCAGCATATATTGTACTTATATTTTCTGAGGTTTGCTTTTTTGCATTGTGCTAAGAATGTGAGAGATATACCCTAATAATTTAGAGAAAATTACCCAATACATAAAATGGGATCGGAAACGCTACCTGTCAAACAGCAATACAATAACTGTTGCATAAGTAAACACATGATCCCTCTCTGTATTGACTCCAAAGGAAAGTCAAAACCAAAGTGCCAAAGCCCAAAACACCCAAGCGCTAATTCCGATATGCATTATTAAACAAGTGTTTTTCTGGCCTCCTTTGCACCTCATAAGCATATCGTCAAAGTCAATTTATTTATTTGTTCACAATCCCACCAACCCCAACATTGTCTTTTCAACAACCCATCTCGCAAACTGGCCACCCAGCGCCAGCATCGCTGCCCGTATATACCCGCAATCAAGCAGTATGAAAAGCGCTTCTGTATTATTCAGCAGAACGAGATGGGTATTCGTAATCGAGAGGACAAGGGAGAGGAGCGGGTCTAGGATCGAGGAGGAGAGGGATGATGAGGATATATTTGAAGCGTGCGACGGGGATGGAGAAGGAAATAGTTGCTGCTGCTGCGGTTGTTGCGTCGAGATGCTAGATATAGTGGAAGGGGAGGCGTAGCTCATGACTGTACAAACCAGGGAACTGGAAATGATTCCTGTGGCTGACCCCGACGCTGCGGTGGTTGTGTTGTTGGCGTCTGGTGTTTCTGGGCTCCAGATCACGAGGAGGATTGGGAAGAGTTTGGTGCAGCTGCTGACGAAGAGAGCGGTGCTTATGGAATTCGCGCTGGCGGGGAAAGGGGGAGGCATGGGATTGACCTGGAGGGGTGATGTGGACGATCTTCGGACAAGTGGTGGGTGTGCAAAAAGAGTATTTGCGGAGGGATTTTGATTAGGTTCGCTGGAAGTCGGCTGAGGCTGCTGTTGCCCTCCATTGCCTGGTGCCGTGCTGGTGGTGAGCGCAGGTGTCTGATTATGGGACTGTGAAGGGGAATTGTTGAGATGGGGTTGGAGAGTTGAAGGGCTGGGTGGGAATAGCTCTGCACGGCTGGAGTCGTTCCGGGTATTGGTGGGTAACGGAGGCCGCGGGACCAAGAAAGAAGCAAGGAGACGGACTGTAATGTGGTGCGCCAGTGTTGCGAGGGTGTTCAGTGTGAGGAAGAAGAGGTATTGGACTATAATCGGAGATGTTGAGAGTGTGGATGCGGAGAGCGAGGAACTTTTCTCGACCCGTGCCCATGAGAGATAGACGTCAAAGAGTAAGATTAATGTTCCGAGGCGTATAATCGAGCGCTGGAGAGACACATTATTATCCATTCAACAACTACAAGAGTGCCAAACGGGATATGGAGCGTAGGTTGTATACATACATCGAACTTATCGTCCGACCTCCCAAGTCGATTGAACAAGAGGTGCCGATACACCTAGATCAGAAAGGCTTAAAGTTAGCCAATACCGCAATAGCAGACAACAATTCCGAGCTGGAGAGTATTGCTCATCACTTACCTGCGGCTTTATCAAGACCAGATCGATGAACAACACCACGAAATCATGCTCCACATACTTGTCCGCGAACCGTTTGCAGCGCGGACATTGTGTCAACCGAACTCCCTTGCCTAGGGAGCGGTCATCGGCTTTGCTGTAGGAGGTGTAGAGATGGGAGACGGGATAGCAGCATTCGATACATATTGGCATTGTGGATATTCATGTTGCACATTCGGCAGGGAAGGGATTGGACCTATTCATGTTCCATTTTGGAGCGTTTCTTGTTGTTTGTCTGTTGGTCTCTCTTGATGACGTTCAAAGATGTCTTTCCCACAAGGATTAGTTAATTGTACTGCTTGGTCCGTGCACAAACAGCTCTTTCAACACGGAAAAAGGGGAAATTTTGGCAGTGGAAATTTTCTCTATCTTCGCCAATTATTTTTGAACATGGAATACGGAGGATGGGAAGAGCCAGACACAATATACACTGGACTTAAGTTTGGAAGGCTATTTATTTTCACGGCTATGTTCTTCGTATAAACCTATATCCTCTCTCAAGGCTGCGAAGACATGGTAATTATATTTACTACCTTGACTACTAACAATTAGTCTTCTGTAACGAAAGCTGTTATAACTGACCAAGAACTACACATTGCAAATTCTCCAGAAATGTCATCATTAAGGCGCATCCATATCCAGAGATATATATACTGCTCAATCAGCAACATGTTTATTATCCGCCCAACTAGGCTCAATATGCCGACAAACCGCTTCATAATCCCAAAACACCCTATCGTTCTCTGGTACCCCATCAGTCGTCCAGAACATCGTCCAGTTCGTCCCAGGGAGCTTCCACGTCCCCCTTGCCCGCTCAAAATACCACTTATTCACCGGATTATCACGACGGCTCCGCCAGGCGACACCCTTGCGTAAACAGGTTCGAACCATGGCGTTAAACACGATATCCGCCACGCCACCCGCCCCCTGGCTGCGTTTAAGAACAGCAAATTTATCTAGATACGGAACCATTCGCGATCGGCTTGCTTCGCTTCCGTCATTGGGCACGCCGGGTGGTAGTTCCCAGGTTAAGATGGCTCCGCCTTCATACTCGCCTGCGATGATGAGTCCGGCTAGGTGATCATTCACGCGGTTGAGGTAGTGTTGCACGTCTAATTTCCTGTTAAACGAGTCTTCGATTAATTGGACGAGTCGAGGTAGGTCGATGCATGGATCATTAAGCGTCATCCGGGATTCTCCATTTTTGGGAGGCTCCCAGATCTGGATACGCGGGTCAGGAAATAGGGTTAGCGGCATGCCCTTTTTGAAAAATGTTGAGTGAATCACTGGGGTTGTATTGTAGGATGAAGAGCCGTTGTTTGCACCCAGCCTTCCCGCTGGAAGTGAAGCGGAATGGCTGGGCTTATCGGTAAGTAGATTGTGAATCAGAGGATTCCGCTGTCGTCGGGTGCCAACAGAGGATAGCTCTGATGGGTCCCGAGGTGGGCTTGCGGAGTTCGCTGCATCTTGGGGCGTTGTGATGATGCCAGATGAGGACGGTGGTAGGTAGGTTAGGGTGCCATGTAGAAGCTTCAAATTGTCGAGGTGCCTCTGAAGATTTGGGGATTGGGAGGTATCTCGATTCGATGCAAGACCTAGCTCACTGCGTAACGACACAGCTTCTTTTTCTACCAACGTTGAAAAGGGATTGGATTTCGCCAACGATGATACTGATTGTCGCTCCCCCACACGCTTATCATTCGTGTCTTCGTTTGTGGCCATCCCTAACTTTAACTCCTCGCTAATCTCTTCATATTCCTGCTCCAAATTCACGAAAACGTGCGCTTTCGTGCGCCGTTTGAGTGACGGTATACCACCTGCCGGATCCAACACAATAAGCCTGTCAACAGAGACTTCCTTTTGGAGCTCTGAAACCTTCCGCGCCAGCTCATGGGGGTTATCACCTTGGCTAGGTTTGACACTCAATCCCGTAAATTCCTTAGTTAATGCCAATACAACATCATCCGCTGGAACAGCAACTCCTGTAAGGGTATCCTCTGTGTAACCAATAGGCGGAATAACAACAATTCTTCCACGCCGTAAAGGAGAAAGAAGTTGATCCCTTGAAAGCACAGAAACAGCATTCTCATTTGAAGGCGCCAAGCGTATGACATCATCCAGTCGTTGGGAGTCTAAACCATTGTCACTTGCGTCAATTGCAGCTGACACACGGTCTGCCTGTTCAATTGCACGTCTTCTCCACGAGGAGTCATTTTCGGGCAGTGCGGGATCAAGCACGACACAACAACCCATCCCCAGCATGGCGAGCTGTGACAATGTTCTTCCAACCCCTTTGAGCGTGTTGTCCTCCAGGAGCTGAGGTTCCCGAATCTTGACTAGAGCGATGTGCAGTGGCTCTCGATTCATTTCTAGTAGTGGTGATATCTGGGGCGTAGAGTCCTGTCTCAACACCGGAAGATTATGCGTAGCTCTCGCTACACCAGACACCGCATCTCCCAGATTTGCCCCTAACCCGACGATATTTGCGTCTACCCCGCCCAGGGCATTGGTATTAGCGTCCTGCTGCTTCGGCTTTCCGGGAGCTGGCACCTGATATTTGAAGCGTGAAAGATACGACTGAGCTTCTCTTTTTGTTGATGCAGAGCTTAGCAGGCTGAAGAAAAAGTCCTAACATCAGAAATACAACAGTTAATCCTTCACAGTTCTACGAATAGATGCTCAACCTCTCAAGGGCAAAGCGATGGATGATAACCTTATCCGCCAACTTCTCCCTAGCCCTGTGACCCAGCTGTCTCTGATAATCATTCTGCTCTGGAGGCGTTTCACCATCCTGCCGCCTAACGGAGGATGTGGACACAAGGCGTCCTGCCGGAGCTAAGAAGCAACGGTTTTTTATGGGAAGGCAGCTGGTGCATGTAGGGACACTGATTCGTTCATACTGGAGGCCAAGAAGATGGGGAAGAAATAGATGCGATGTTAGCAACATAATCTCCTGCCATGTGAGCACGGGGAAGACCAAACCTTGGAAACGCACCTTATGAAGGAATAAGTGTGGGCCCGAGGGCCAGTCCAACACCGCTCTTCGGTTCATCGTGCATGATTTTCAGACAACGTTGATGGTAGTAGGTATGTTGGAGCGGAGAACTCCGCAGCAGTTTATTGAGGGAGCAACTGAGCGGTTTAACTACAACTCGCCCAGGTCATCGGTCGAGGAAGGGCAATGCGTACGGGGTCATTGTCGCCGTGAAACCCGGGGACAGAACAATAGAACCGTGGTGGGGTGGCCTCCATGTGAGTCAGTGATGCAGAGTTTGGGGTTTGAAAGCTGGCTGGCTGCTGTCTTGCTGCTTGTTCGGGTGGAGTAGGCTTTATTTCCACGATGCCTGGGGTTTTGCCACCGCCAATTTGGGGCAGGCGGTCTGACGCCCGGCCAAACTACGGCGATCAGATAAGGTTGCAGGCACGCACCTTATTTGCCAGAAGATATTCTAGCTCCAACGCTAGGCTAGGGCTGAGCCCTAATCAATCAATCGCTCCTGGGAACCTTGGCAGGTTTAAATGTTCTGTTCCTCTGCGATCAGCTGCATTCGATAACCACTAGATACGCTACAGCGACAGTCTTCGCTGCGCAGCCTCCAGGGCGTTCAGGCTGTGAGGGTTATATATCATTAATGCCTATATACGGAGTATATATATATATCACCCAGTCTGTCGACATGTCCGGAACAAATTCCCTCAGCGATGATTCCGCCCTATTCCCAATGATGAAATGTGAAAAAATTACTTAAAATATCCACCGACAATAATGACACCATGTATGACAACACTCCACCTCTGTAGGTAAAGCTTCCTATGCCCGTTAACCAATCGGCTCCCGGGTTCCATCTGCTCTCTCTCCCCAATCTAATCCCTCTTCGACTTGGTCACTCGCTCTTTCAGTCGATAAAACATATCGATACCCATTAGTGCAGCTGTCATTCAGCAATCGTAGAATTACATATCTATAGTTAGCGTGATTTGTGCAGCATGTCTTCGCGGTGTTATACAATCTATCCAACAGCAAACTATTTATTTGCACTACACAAAAGAGAAAGATAGAAAATTCAAAAGCAAGTAAAGCTAGCACATACCAAATGCAGCATAAGGCGCGTACATATACGTAATCGTTGTCTTCTGCTCGGTCGTGCGATCGGTCCAGCTCCACACGTCGACCAGGCAAGTAAGAGTTGTGATGAATGTCTGTACCGCAAAGACGAGCAAGTGGACGGGGACCATGGGAGCATCTGTATATGGTTTTTTGTCGGTTAGCTGCCCATGCTTATCGCAACAAGGGTTCAAAAGTCCATCTCTAATGCCACCACTTAGGAAATGAAGAAAAAAGGGAGGTATTTCATCTAGATTCCCGTTTTAAAATGATGCGAACCATATACAGGGGCGAGGAGATGAAATATGCACCCATACCTCTAAGTATGGCACCGACTGCCCAAATGCTCAATGGCAAGTGATATACCGCTTCCATGAAAATATAAGCCTTCCCCCACGCGGCCGGTTCCGAGAAGAACTTATCCTGGTACTTCTCGATATAGTCGCTGCGGACCTTGTCGACGAAAGCCGGCCTGATGGAGGCCGGGTAGAGAGGGGTGATGTCCACCACTAAATTTTTCCAAGAGGAATTGGGTTAGTTGGTATGACTTTTTGTTATATGTTGTGCTCAGGGTGCTGATTTTCTGTTTCTTAACAAATGAAAGCTGTTTCGCACAGAATGGCCCTTTACCTTCCTATGCGCTGCAGCCCTGCAAAAATATCTGCTTCATAGGAAAAGAACATGTCCAATATGGGCATTGAACTCCTGGAACCGGCAGCTACCAAAGCAGAGTGTGGAAACATGTCTAAAACTGAGCACATTGATAATGGCCTCTACGCCTGCAACACTGAGTGTACAATCTCAAGCTGACCACGAGCATACGGCCCAGAATTATTCGCTGAGACAATATGAAATAAACGGGCCCGTAAACACAAAACACATACATAATATAATCACAACATGAAGCAAGAAGAACGAAAGATAGAAGAGATCGACTTTGCGTTCTGATATTGACTTGTGAGTTGTTGTTGTTGTCATCTTGATTGTTTTGCTCTATCCGTCCGTTAAAAGTCGGGTTGAGAACGGTGAGCTTTTGGACTTCAAAGAAAATGAAACTATGAAGCTAAACTGGTAGAGTAACTGGGCTATCAAGAAACACGGGGGAGAAATAACGAATTGAGCAAGTAAAAATGGAAGCGAAACAAGCTGGGGGGGAATATGAAGAGAGCGCACGCATCAGTCTGCGATGTTGTCGACGAGTGGGGAATCTCTGCAAGACTCCATGTATTTCACGTGCACAGACTTGTAGCGAAAGGCAACTAATAATTAAGAATGAATCAAATGTTGATACACAAAGTGTACGACACACTCTTCTGCTACCGCAACATTCAATAAATATTTAATCGATTAATTCATCTATTTGTCTCTCTGATCTTCCCTTTCCCCCAATCTCTATCATCGCCATATTTTGCTCCGAACTTTATATCCATGAAAAAACTAACCAGGGAGGGGGGGGGGGAAGGAATACGCCACAAAACGAGGCTAAATAACGTCTGGCATAAGAAGTGCATGAAAATAAAATAAAACAGGGAGAAGGAAAAGAAGAAGAAAACGCTACTGACATGAAGAAGAAATAGAACGAAAAAAGACGAAAAAAGCTACGAGGTTTGCATGTTTAGATTGCGAATGATGAAAAGGATTAAAAATGGGATGGCGACTTTTAGAATAATATCACAACACCAGTGACAACATTACAACGAAAAATGGTTAGTTATAGTTAGTTAGGTGCAATGATGCAAAGGATTATGCAAGCCCACTTTCGTGGTTATGGCCTCTTTCATCTTCCTTCCGGCATGTACCGCCTGTAGTCACTGCCAACAATCATGCAGATTATTACAGAGACCGCTGAATCTTGGCCTGCAGATCCCGACATTCCTCAGCTGAAGTATCATCCAACCCACTCTGTTGCAAGAGTAGCAGCATCTCCGAAACCCGGTGTGCGCAGACATCGCTGCCAAACGCCCCCGATCCAACTCGAAGTGAATCTTGGAACCAGCGAGCGATCAAGTACAAGAGATCCCGTGCGATGTATCGTCTATTCTTGCCGTGGAACGGAACTTCGTTGGTATAGAACAGCGATTCAAGAACGGTGTATATCTGTTCGTGTGAAACTTGGAGATCGAGGAATAGGTCTACGACCCACGTGTCTGGGCCGACACCTAGCTGCTGTTCCAGGACATATCGGTCCAGCATGGGTAATAGCATCGAGACTGGGAATGTAGTGTCTGACATCCTGATACGGCCGGAGAGGTTTCTTATTTTTTCGATTACGGCTTCGTATGGGAGAGGTGTGCCTCGTGCCGAAGCCTCTTCGTGGACTTCTTGGATTAGGTTCTGCCAGCATACTTTGATATCTGCTGCGTTGCGGTAGTTGGCGAGGTGCATGATATGAAGGCAGATGTCGTAATAGCCGCCTGGATCGGCATATAGGTTAAAGAGCTAAAGAGCGCATAATGTTAGTTCACAGTTGTGATTATTTAAGGGAGATGTTTGTGGTTTTCCTTAAAAGTTACCTTATTGAGTTCCATGATCTCTCCGTCAACCTCTTGAAGGACCTCAGATTTACGCTCTGGAGCGATTCTGGCATCTTCTTTGAGGCGCTGCAAAAGATCATCCTGTACATTAGCCACATCCATCAATGTCGACACTTCCTGAAGGAGTCTTTGCCTCGACGCTCGCGAAATATTAGGTGTAAAGACAGATGCATTTGCCCTGGCTTGGCTGAGATATTCAATCCGTCGGCTCAGGGGAAGCAAGAATGAGCTCTGAGCAAGCTGCAGCTGGACAGATGCAGCCTCGTAAAATCGACTGGATTGTGCGTAATATCTCCAGAGCAAATCTGCGTGTGAGAGGTCTTCGGTGGACTTTCTTTGAAGATAAGTGACGACGAAAGGAGTCTGGACTTGCAGGAGACGTTCACTCCAACCATGCATCAAATACCAGTCATACAGGCTGGTAAGAAACACCTCATCATCGCAGCTTGAGATCACATCATACGCTTCATTCTTTCTTCGGGCAACTGGAGTAAACTGTCCATCAACAAAACCTGGGTCTTGACTCGAAAGGTCGTCAACTGCGAGAATAACCCTATAGATTAAGTCATAACACTGTTTTCGAATCTCGAAGCTGGCTTGCCGAGAATCCTACATCACATCAACGTTAGATACAATGAAGGTACAAGTGATTGTGTGGGAAATATACCTCTGGTGGTCGACCGTCCATGATCCACGAAAGAGCACGATTTGCCTTGTCGGAATGAGCCGCAACGCCCAGGCACAGCTGAATTGCCCCTAAAATGAAGATTAGATATTGGCCATTTAACAGAAGGTTGGGAAATAAACATACCAGCAAAGAATTGACTCTGGATATATTGCTCCACGGCGGACTGAAGATAGTCCATTGGCAGATATTCAGCCACTTGTCGAAAAAGGACTAAACTCTCATTGAGCAAATTCCGGCCCAACTCTGAGTTTGCTCCTGCCTCCGACGCTCTCTTCAGCAGTTCTTGAGCCTTGAAGATCACGACATCTTCCGCACTACAGAACGTGCCGCACCTTCGTCGCAGAGCCTCCGCAACAGTCTCCACGTTCGACCCCTTGGCGATATTCCGATTCACTATAGCTTTAACAAGTTCTTTCGCAACATCATGACCTTTGCTGCTACTGAACAGCTCTTCGAACGTGAGGGTTAAAAATCGCTGCTTCGATTCTTCTGGTAATAGGGCGAGAATTTCATCAACTCGTTCATCAAACAGCACGAGAACGAAAGAAATTCCTTCGGTTGTGTCGGAAACGAGCTGAACCATTGAATGTAGCGCACGATGTTCTCCCTGTAAGGCAATCTCGTCCTGTTTTGTGATGGCCCGTGAGAGCGCCTCCGGCCCACTCAATCCCTCGATAAACGATTTGTTCGCGCGGAAGAAATCCTGAAGAGCAGATAAATCTCGCTGAATCGAATGTAGTTTTGAAATCTCGACAGATGGAGAAATAGTAACGCCTCCAGAGGGGGTCCTGTTTTTCTTGGCAATTACTGTTTTCCAAATCGACCTTAAGAGGCGTGAGGTGTAGAGAGCAATACCGGCATGGCGCGGGGAGGGGATCACAGCATCAATGGCAGGGGTGGTGGTATCGGCAACAGCGTTCTCATTGAATGTAGGCTTCCCACCAAACTCAATAAATACCTTTCGCGCAAACTCAAGAACATCGGGGTCATTTATCTTCGAAAGACGAGAATCGGCAGACAGCTCAACTCCCTGACCACAGGCGACCGCCAGAGCCGTCGCCAGCGTCTCGCTGCGGCCATACAATCGTATCAGGGTTTTAACTTGGGTTTCCAAACCTTCTTCACCTCCAGCGTTCCGTATAAGGGAGGCGAAAATATCCACCAGTCGCCGTCTGCGAATAACGTGAATGCCAGTATTAGTTAAAATCGCAATTTCCGCAGCAGGCTTGTCAAATTGAACTGCAAGCTCGTTTCCAGAGCTTTCTGCTGAGTTGGTAGTGGATACTGGTGTACATAATCCAATGTCTTCTGCTCGACTACCAAGAGTTAGCCAGATGGCAGTTTCGCCAGGTTTAATAGGGAGTGCGCTGTCCTGGGGACGAGCAAGGCGACCAGAGTCTGGAGTCGATATGAAAAGCGTATCTGTTCGATGCATGGGGTCCTTTGATGTAAAGCAGAAGAAGTAGCCAGGAGGGAATCGCTTGGCTGATCTGGTAGGATCAAGTGAGTGGATGGCGAGTTTTGCACCAAATGAAGCCTGATACGGCGACCCAGCGACAGGAGGTGGCCCTTGAGGAATTTGACTTGGGGGTATGTCAGACGGAGGTGTCTTCACATGGTGTGCTTGCATACTGGTCGGCGCATTAGTCGCGGTTGGCGTTGCGGACCAACTATATGTCCCAGTAGCGCTAAGATAGATTCTGTATCCAGTAGCAGTTGTTGCCACAAGATGGTATCTAGACGCCTCTGCGGCTGGGATAGGACTGATAGAAACTATCTTAACCCGAGGATTGAGCGTTTCGTTGGTGCTGATTATGTGGCCAAGGTTCGAGTATATATCGATAGCATGTTTTGTAATGGTAAGGTTAACCGTTCCATCAGGTTTCAAGTGGAATACGCGGATGCACGAGTTCGAAGAGAGTGTGTATAGGAGGTTTCGGCTATCATCGACAACCATCTGCTCAACGTGTTCCGTTGGCTTATGGCCTAGAATAATTGACGGAGTAAAAACAGTAAAGCTCTTACTTGTGTGGTTCACTTTCCCACATCGGCCTTGGAACCATCGCTCTTCCTGTTGATAGGTGAGTTCATAGACCTCATTGTCAGCAGACCCAGCAAAAAATATCCTCCCGGTCGAGTCTGAGGAGGCAATCACATTGATATCCATGCCTTTAATCGATGTCGCCATCGCAGTTTGATAGAGTGTCACCAGCTTTGTTCCAGAGGGAGAAGTATCGCAACCCAAACCCAATATCAAGACTTCTGCCGTCGTTGAGATAATGAGGATATGCGAGATTGACGGAAGGAATACGCCAGCTCTGGGTCGCGCAAGCTTGACAGTGTTTATACTATTTGGTTGGCTCTCAAATCCCACCAGCTGCGGATTTGGATGCGTGTAATCCCAGAGATACAGTGCATTATCAATAGCAACCCAGGCGTGATTCAACTCCGCAAAAAGACCCATACTCGTCGATACCTGTGCTCGATTGTACTGGTCGAATATTTGGTCTGGAATATTATACATCTTCACTTTTTGAAACGGCGCCCAAGACGCTGACGTTGGGATATCATAATCGGAAGAAAATCCCTCTGTTACCCTCTCATGTTAGTCTTTCCGTATTTTTGTTTTATTTTATTTCATTTCATTTTTATTTTCTTTTGCTATTTCCAGCAGCGCAAGTCACTGCCAACGCTGGGGCTTCCTTAATACATACGGGATAAATAACTGTCCAAATCTGGGTATCGTGCTTCTTGCGCCAAAGCCTCATCTACCGTCCGCGCAGCTCGCTGCCGTGGGTTCAAGGTCTCCACTCTGTTCTTAATCTTCGTCGCTGGTAGCCTTGGACGACGGGGTTGGGGGAACGGTTCCGCCGCAGTCGCAGGTTGGTCGCGGCCACCAGACAGGTTAGATGACTGGAAGAGAGGCCCATTGTATGCTGACGGAGCGGGAGTCTGGAAGTAGGCACCTGGAAGAGGTTTTTGAGGAGTAAGAGGTGGGAAGGACATCGTTTTACAAGGTCCGCTGGCGCATAAAGCTGGGAAAGCTCGCCTGCTCTGGGGACAAGTCGCGCGCCAAAGGTTTTGCTAACTACCCTACCACGGCGGATAGGATAGGGTAAGAAAAGTAAAAGGATGAATGAAGGCAGATTAAGAGTGTCTCATCTAAGACATAGCATAAGAACAGATGTCTAGTCAGGAACCAGCTTCGTGGAGAAGGTTGGGACAAGGCACTCCTCCGTCGTAGCAGGAATGGGTGTATCTTCGCCGAGCTCCATTCAAAACACAAAAAGCACGAAAAGCAGGAGAGCGCACGGACCAGCAGACAACTAGCCACTGAACAATTATTTAACTTCGCAGGTACTTCACACTTCACTATTACTTATCTACTCAAGCAACACTCTGGCTTTAAAATAATTCAGTCCACTGCACAGTACTGCACAGTAAAAACAGCAGTATTCTTCTTGTTGTCAAGGCCATTTTGAATAGCCAATCCATTTGCTACCAATTCACTATGTTCCGCTCACCCAGCATCCGCCCGCAACTCTGCCTACGAGGTAGCATCCGACACAACTCTACAGCTCCTGTAACACCCCCTTTACTGCTGAAAATAAAATCAGACCTCAAGGATGCCATGAGAGCAAAGGATACCTCAAGGTTCGTGCCTTAAAAACAACCGCCGCTCCTTCATTCATGGATATAAAGTGTCTTTCGATTCCTTCTAGCTAACCGTCATTCATTTCAACACATAAAAAAGGCTCAATGTCCTCCGCGCACTAATATCAGAAACAACCAATGCCTCCAAAACATCCTCCCCCATAAAAACTGACTTGCAACTTCTAATCCTAATGCGCAAGCGCGCCGCCGCCCTCAAGGATGCGAAAAGCGAATACAACCAGGCAGGCCGGGCGGACCTGAGCGACAATGCAGACAAAGAAATCCAAGTCCTGGACGGCTATGCGAGCCAGGTAGAAACTACGAGTGCTGAGGAGATCCAATCCGCCGTCTCGAAGGCCATTGCAGAGCTGCAGAGCACCGGGAAAAAGGTTGTGGTGGGATCTGTTATCAAGGCACTTGTCGGTCGAGGGGGTTTGCTGGAGGGGAAACCAGTTGAAACTGCGCAGATCATCGGGATCGCGAACGAATTTATACCCAAGAAGTAAAATTTGGGGATGTATCTTTTTGTGTTCCTGGGATATATTGTGCAATATATTAATGCTAGGTACGCGCAAATTTTGGGATCGTTCTCCACTCCGGATTACGAATGGCCTGGCTATTTGGATCTAGCGGGGTGGGTGTTACGATATCCACGGCTCATTCCGTTCCGCAGGTTGCAACGGGTGAAACGAGAAGGGAGAATAATAAGGTGAAGCACTTTCTCTCTGAGAAGTGTTGACTGACATGTTCCCCTCATTCGGTTTAGGACCAAGCCACTGTATTATTATTTGCTACAATGATATAGAATGGTAGATTGTTGACGCTTCGAGAATCATTAAACGAGGAAAATAAACGACGCCAATCAATATATGCAATATGAAGTGTCATTAAAGCCCTCTAAAGAAAATGAAATGAAACGAAATGAAAGAAACAAGGCCATTCCAGACCAGCAGACTCTCGAGCAGTGCACCCAGCTAACCGTATCATAGATTTTTAAAACAATGATATCCTATCAACCACCACCTCCCCCTTTTCCCTTGGCCATCAAAACGCCAATCTCTCCCAAGACAAAATCCTTGAGAAACTATTAATAAATGAAAAACAAAACCCTCGTATCATCAAGGAACCCCATCATCAAGGGAAACCCCCTTAAACAAACCTAAGATGCACATAAACTATGACAATAATATTGCGAATCCCTTTTACTTATAGATCAAAACCAGCCCACCAACAGCTGTCATGAACACACCCACCCACCAAAGCGTATCCATCCCCGACTGATTGTTGTCCCCTTCCATGTCGACAGATGCATTTTTGTTTAACAACGATTCAAAGTCCACTCCTAAGCCCGCGCCCTCTTGTTCTCTCCTTTCAAGAACTGAACCATCTCTTTTTCCTTTTCCTTTCCCTTTACCAGTATGTATTGGATTCAGGGTCTCTGTCGGGAGCATTTGCGGCTGTCTCGAGACGAGGTACATGGGATGCATAGGTGTGCCGTCGAATTGGTAGAGGTTGAGACGTTCGACGCCGCTGTAGGGGTCTGTTAGAACTTCGTATCTCTGCCGTGTTTGTAAATCCTGTGTTAACTATATGCAAATATAATATATTTTTCGTTTTGATGGCTTTTGATGTTGATTCCCCTACCTCGAACAGTTCCTCCTGGGTATATCGAGAGTAATATGCATTTGGGCCTTCACAACGGTTGGAGACTAATTGTCGACCATCGGAGCCGAACGGTGTGAGGATCAGTGATCCGTTGGTTGCAATTTCGTATTTTCCGTGTTGGAACTGCATCATTCCCCTTGCGCAATTGGGTCGGGTAGCTAAGATGCGATATGTCAGCGGATTTTTGTATAGTTATTTAATATCCAACATTGATGATGAATGATCCGGGGCAAGTAGGGGTGTTTACTGACGATTAGCCATTGCCCTATAGTGTGCCTCTTCGTAGAATCCTTTGATTGAGAACGAATATGAGATGCCTGTATGCGACGGTTCATTGAATCTATCTTTTACCGGATCATAGAATCCCTTTTAACAACAAACAGCGCAAAATGGTCAGTATGTGAGTGCGTGCTGTACCAAGACGGGCTTTTGCTTTACGGTTTCGTTCCTTTAATTCAAGGAATAAAGAAAGAAGAATGGGTAAAAGCCACAACCGAATTCGAAGGCGACAGACAGATAGGACATACTAAACCTGTCAAGACTTTCGCGGACTTTGTCGTCCAAGTGCCTGCGAGCCGTGGATCATACGGACGTTGCGCGGCCACGCCATCAGATAAACAAGCCAAAAAGAGTAAAAAGAGTGAGAGTTCAGCTAACATGGTTGACGCGGCTATCCTTTAGCCTAAAACATGGAGGGCAAGAAAGCAGAACGAGGAATAAACAAAAGGAATAGCACAAGCGACTCGAGGGAGGACGTGAGAGTAGTTGTGGCGTTGGGATGATATGACTTGCAGTAGGTAGAATTGTTGGACCTTTTTTTGTTAGGTGTCTGGCAGAGTGGGTTGAACTTGACACCACAGCGGGGTTCCTAATTTAAGATTATCCGTAGGGAACAAGGGGTTCACATCTGCGAATGTTGTACCCACAAAGAAGTTAAGTTGTAACCTATGTGGAAATAAGCAGACAGGGACATTATTATTATTATTGGATTTTACTGCAAGAAATAAACCAGATCAACCACAGTGGCCTGGCTGTTTTGTTGCAGCTGCAAATTCGGGACTTGTGAACACATATATATGTATTCTCCATGCCACAATGATCAGCAGCAATGAGCAGCGTAGTCATCGATGAATTGATGCTTGCTGCATGGCTGGATGATAGTGGGACCTGTTATTTACCAGTGTTTTGGTATATGGGGCAACTGTACAGTGAGTTAACCCTGGTAGAATGTATTGAATATTTCTTTCAAGAATATATACAATGCAAGTTGCGACCATTTTCCATAACTGCCGGTCACCACAAGTAAGCGCGTAACTACTGGGGAGCGGCTAATTTGTTCCGCTAAAGTCACCTTTCTTTAGGCGATTCTCGCGAAGGATTTAAACAGCGCGGCTAGGCACATGTTTAACAGGAGAATTAGTCGCGGAGAATCATCTTCGAATCTTCGATCAACAGTAATTGGGACCAGCAAGCAAGAGCTAAACTAGATGCCCATAGCTGTTGATTGACTTATCTTCGGAACCATCTGACAGTAAGAGGCGTCTACAGTATCTTCACCTGACGTCTTCCTCCTAATCCCCTTGCCTATAACTAAACGCTGCTCTCATTGCGGATGCATATATTGCAAAATTATAACAAACCCCTCATGGCCACTCTCCAAAGAGCCAAGAAGGAATTACGGAGCAGACTACGGAAGATACTCTCAGAAGTATCTAAAGAATGCATAACTGCCCAATGTTAGAGCCAACCTCCTCCATCCGACTTCATTAACTGTATACTGATATATAAATTCATTCCCTTTTCTCTGGGAACAAGCCTCCGTCACGACAAGAAATCTGCTGTCCCTGCCCGAGTATCACGCTGCAAAAAGTCTCAGCATCTACCTCTCAATGCCATCGGGAGAAATATCAACAACAGCTATTGTCCGCGATGCATTCAGCAGAGGTAAACAGGTATATGTGCCATATCTTTATCAATCGGATCCAAACACAGCTGCAACGCGGGACCGCGCATCGGTTATGGAAATGCTGGCGTTGCGCTCACTTGAAGACTACGAATCATTACAACCGGACAAATGGGGTATCCCATCACTAGATGCGAGTACGATTGCCAATAGAAAGAATTGTCTTGGTGGGTATGGCATTCCGACAACGACAACAAGTCAATCAAGTAGTACATCGACGGACGCAGAAGCAGAAGGTACGGGATTGGACTTGATTGTCATGCCGGGAATAGCTTTTGACGAACAGCTGAGAAGATTGGGGCACGGGAAAGGGTACTATGATCATTTCATCAATCGACTGATGAAGAAAGGGGAGGTTAATGTAGTCGAAGGCAAAACAAACATGCGAAGGCCATATCTCGGTAAGGAACCAATCCCAATATGCTGTAAAATCAAGACAAATATGTCCGCCATATCACTCCCAAGGTGGCCCCTGCTAATTAAATGGTCTTCATCTATTCTCATCTCAGTCGCCTTGGCTCTGGGAGAGCAGCTTCTTCCCCCAGATGAGAAGATACCCGTCGCGGAGCATGACTATCCCATGGATGCCCTTGTCGTCGGAAATGGGCGAATTCTCACCAGCAGCAAGAAAGAAGCAACGTAGCTTTCCCCGTTGTTCAAAATGCTCCATCAACCACACTTTTTAATTTTCATTTTCTCTCCTTAATTCGTTCACCATATTTCTTCTTCTTTTTTTGGTATAACTATAGCAAGTAGCATTCAATTTCTAACGCCTGTTTGCACCCAAAGCCACCGCATTCCTATCTCACCCGCTTTGCGATCATTGAAGGGCCTGAATTAACGAAACATTATCTCCTTTAAGCAAAATTTGACCTGCAACTGTGTGTTAGAGATCGAGGAAGATAGAGATAGATTAAGAATCTGAGTGGTTGAGCCCGTACCAAGTTGTCTCTTTCTCTCCTCCTCTGTTTTTGTCGCAAGTCGAACTTCAACAGCGTCATCAACGACTAGATTCATAAATTCATCAAATCCCTTTTCAACAACAGAGCCATGGTTAGCACAATTACGTTTCAATACAGAACTAGAAACTGGGGTAATATTAATTAAAAAAAAAAAAAAAAAAAAAAAAAAAAAAAAAAGGCAATCATGTGTGGACGGAGGGGTCCAGTCTCTGAGGACGAACCCGAATTTTCCCTTCTATCCTGATAGCCAGCTGTTCGTAGAGCCATATTGAGACAACAGATCTCTGCTGTAGGAGCTTGAAGATGAAATGGATTGGAGCCAGGAGTGTCTTGCGACCTCCTCCACCGCCTCTACCTGTCATTGCGCGTGTGGAATCGGGTATATGTGGACGGACAACGGGTATCTGAACTTGCGAGAGTTGATCCGGTCGGGAGAGGGAGTGGAATACCGTGCAGGTGAATACGTAGCTCGAGTTACGAAACGTTGGGTGGTTGGGTAGTTGTAAATAATCAACAGTCGAGTTGCCATGCGGCTAAAATCAGAATTCTGCCAGACCCAAAAAGCGGCCAAACCCAAACCCTCTTTTCTGCCGCCCCCCAGCCAGAAAGAACAACGACCTCCACCTCCACCGCATCATTCCATTTCTTCTTATTAGAGCCACACGCCACTGCTCATACAAAAGCCGCCTGCTCCCTTTAATTACCCTTGAGTTTCCCCCTTTTGATTCATGAGATTTCTTTGTCACTATCCAATCTCTCAGCTTGGCTGAACTGCTCTATCCGCTTTACATTGGTCCGGTAGCATCCCTCCGTCACCCGACACTCATCAACTCCCACATCCCACTATGGCTTCCAAAGGGAACGGAGCGGGGCAGGCTTTTGCGCCCGTCCTGGCAGCTCTCGCGACAATGCAAGGGAATGCTGCTCGGTCAGAAAAGACACAGGCTCATGAGTTCCTCGAAAAGTTTCAGAAATCAGTGAGAGATAACTTCGTTTCCCCGATTTACCTGTTCTTCGGTTAAGCGACAACCCGGCCATCTAACTGCGTCGCGATATCTGTATCTATAGGTCGATGCGTGGACTACAACGCATGCCTTACTACAATCCACAGAGATACCCGTCGAAGCAAAGCTATTCGCAGCTACAACACTGAAAGGAAAAGTATGGTTATGAATCGTTTATTTTTCACATCGCATTACACCTTCGTTCGTTGAAGAACCCCCACCAGCTAACCCGTACTTCTACAAAATCAGATCACATATGATCTAGATCAAATACCTGCAGAGTCCCTATCAGCTCTGAGGGACTCCATCCTCTCCCTCCTAAATGTTTATAGCTCGGGACCAAAACCGATACAGACTCAACTGTGCGTTTGTTTAGCCAGTCTGGCTATCCAAATGACAGCATGGAAGGATGTCCTTGCTACCGTTGGCTCAGCTCTGGGAAGTGAGTCGGGAGACTGTGTCTTAGAATTCCTCAAAATACTCCCCGAGGAGGTTACAGAAGGGCGCAAAATCAACATGACTGTATGTGCGGCCGAGTCACCATCTATGTCCAACCCATCATCCAAATCCGCCCTTGTTTGCGCAAAAGAGTTCAGCTGCGACATCATTCCTTTGCGACCAGAAGTCTAGAATCTAATCCATCATCATAACACTTAGGAAGAGGAACTTTCCACAAGGACAGCAGAACTATTGGAGAACAACGCAGATCATGTCTTACGTCTCCTAGTGCAATATGCGCAGTCTTCTGGTATGGGACCCTTCCCCCACAAGTCGATACGTTTTTCCCCCTTGGCTAGTTCTGACTGGACATATAATGAGAAACAGAATCTGCCGCAACAAACCCTCAACTTCTGGAATGCATTACCTCGTGGATGCGTGAAATACCATCTGCGCAAATAGTCAACTCCCCCCTTTTGGACTTAATTATCAAGGCCCTCTCCAATGACCGTAGTTTCGAAGCTGCTGTGGATACCATCTGTACAATATACAGGGACACGCTTGAGGTTGATGACGCAATGTCTATCATCCAAACGCTGTATCCAAGGATAATTGCCCTAAGACCCAAAATTAGGGAGGCTGCAGAGACAGAGGATTTTGAAATGCTCAGAGGATTAACCAGGCTTTTTGCTGAAGCTGGCGAGGCATGGGTAGTGCTGATTGCCCGTTTGCCCACTCAATTTAGAAGTTTAGTCGAAGCAGTCTTGGAATGCTGCATCGTTGACAAGGAGCGGGATGTGATCTCCATTACCTTTGTCTTTTGGTATGAGCTTAAGCAGTATTTGACCATAGAACGATACCTGCCGGCTAGAACGGAGCTTGCCGACTTATTCTCGAAGTTGGTGGATATTATGATCAAACATCTGGAATACCCTTCGCCTGATAATGAGCATAGCGATTTATTCGATGGAGATCGCGAACAGGAGGAAATATTCCGTGAATTCCGCCACTCTATGGGCGATGTGCTTAAAGACTGCTGCGCGGTTATTGGTGTCACCGAATGTCTTGGGAAATCATATAGTCTGATTCAGAACTGGGTCGCTAAATACGCGTCTCAAGCAACACATGCCCATGTCCCACATTGGCAAGAGTTGGAAGCGCCGCTTTTCAGTATGAGAGCGATGGGGAGGATGGTGGAGCCTGAAGAAAGCTCCGTTTTGCCGCAAATAATCCCCCTCATTGTACAGATACCCGATCAAGAAAAAGTGCGATTTCAGGCCATCATGGCTCTCGGTCGATATACGGAATGGACCGCCCAACACCCTGAAACGCTTGAAGCCCAATTGAATTATGTCATATCCGGTTTCCAGCACAAGTCGCAGGAGGTCGTACAGGCGTCTGCTCTCGCATTCAAATTTCTTGGTACCGATTGTCAAAAGCTTCTTGGTGGTCATATCACCCAGCTTCATTCCTTTTACGAATTGGTCATCGACAACCTAAAGCCGTCTAGTCAGGAAGAAGTTACGGAGGGAGTGGCTGCGGTAGTTGCTGTGCAGCCAGTCGAGAAAATATACGAAACCCTAAAGTTATTCTGTGATCCTATCATGAATAGAATCATGAATCTCGCGAACAATGCTAAGGATGATGCAGGCCAGAAGGCGGTTGCCGGTCAGTACACGACGAGCGATGAATTAGTGATGAAAATATGCTAACCAAAACCAACACTCTTTTCTGCAGATCATCTCCAATTAATTACTATCTTCATTCAAGTCGTCTCACCTTATGTCGGCCCCGGTACCCAAAATCCCGGCGTCAGATACTGTGAGGAGATCCTCCCCGTTCTAAATACAATCGTGCTGAATTTCACAAAATCCGTCCCCATTCTTGAGAGGGTATGCCGGTGCTGGCGCCACATGATTATCTCCTACCGAAACGCCATGACTCCTCTCTTACCAAGTTTAGCGCAAAGCATATCTGCAGGATTTGAGGCATCCAAAGAAGGCTGTTTCCTGTGGGCTACAGATGCAGTCATTCGAGAATTCTCTGATGGGGCTGAGTATGTTGATCAAGCGACAAGTGATGCCGTATATCAATTCTTTGAGCAACAAGTTGTACTCTTTCTCAGAATTCTCAATGACTTGCCACCCCACCATCTCCCTGATAGTAAGATAGCTCCTAACGACCATAACCCTTCTCCCGTCTGTATATCAAATTTCTTACCATATTCCAAAAACAGTGATCGAAGATGTTTTCCGCCTCCTAACCGACGCAGTACGCTACTATCCCAAAAAATCCCTAACCTCCCAATTAGCCGCTCCAATTTTCTCCGCCTCCCTAAGCGCCCTTACACTTCAGCAAGTCGACCCTCTAACCGCAGTCCTCCACTACTGCCGCGATGTGCTCAGCTTTGGCTTTGACAAACCATCCATATCTGAATTCACAGACCCTGATGGTGAACCATACACCAACACCCCGGAAGTTCGTTCCGCTGTGAAGCAGTTAATAACTTCACAAGGCGCGGTGCTCGTCCAGAGAGTGTTGACGGGGATGATGTTCAGTTTCCCTGACGACTGCTTCCCAGATGCCTCTGGGGTTCTGATGGCACTGTTTGAAATGATGCCGCAGGAAACGGCAAGCTGGGTAGAAGCGACTGTGCACATGCTGCCTGCTGGAACTGTTAAACCAGGCGAAAGTGATCGGCTTATGAAAACATTATCTGAAAAGATTCAGCAGGGTGATGTTCGGAGGACAAGAGTTGTTTTGCAAGGTTCGTAAACACTGTTTCCCCCCTATGTTTTTATATACCTAAACTTCGGATTGAATTTAACCTCCGGTAACTAATACATATTTTCTTTATTTACTCTTCTCGCATTTTAGATTTCACAAACTCTTATCGACGGAGAAATGTAGCCCCCAGAGAGGGCCTGGGTAGGCTGGAAGCGGCCCGATTCAAGTTCAGTGGCTAGTTTTTGTTATTATTTTTTCTTGTATGACTTTTCCCCATCTTTAACGACAGGTACGAACAAAGAGGTAAAACAATACCTTTTAGGCCCGATAAACCAACAAAAAAATATTAAAAAAAAATATTAAAAAAAAACGATGAGATTTTTGCTTCATACTATGCATACCATATCACTATTATAACCAGTCCCTCCCTCTTTTCATTTTATATATATTTCTTTTACTTTTTGGGCATATGTTGTTTACACGGCGTTTTTATGTGCATGGTTTTACTTTATCTTTTCTATATTGTGGCATTTTAGTAGACGAATGGACAAGGAAGGGTGAATTAGATACGCGGCCTGGGTTTTGCATGACGATTGAGGAAGCTGGCTTGAGATGAAAAAGTTGGAGGAGTGTGTACAGGGGACTAAAACAAATAACATGGATGTTACGGTTTTAAAGGACGGGATGGGATGGGATGGGATGGGATTTGACTCAGCTGAGCTGGAACTGAGATCTGGGACAAAAAGTTAACGGTTAACTAGAATATTTCTGGGACATCGCTCTCGTGAATGGGTGAATAATCAGGCATGAATGATTTGAGATAATTTTTCACTTACCATTTATCATAGTTATATATGTGAAGGATAGATTGCTTGATTGATTATGAAGCGATCGCTAGCTACGCGGAAGTTATAACTATACGGTGCGGATTACGTAAGAATGCGGATAGGCCTGACAATATATATATATATTTTCGTGTTTCATTCTTTAGTGGTCTTTCGAGAAGTGCAGGGCAGAGTTAAATGATCAGATAAGAATACAGAGATAAGACCCTCATCCTCTCCTTTGATGCTTTACCCTCCCATCTCTCCGCCATGAGTTCCAGGATACAGTCTCAAAAGCAAACCTCACCGTCTGTGTATGGCTGTAACGTATGCGTATCATGCCCCAAAAATGCAACTTCGACTTCTTATCCATCCCTCCACTCTCCAAGTGGGCATTCCCCGACCGACATCTATCGGGCTTTCATCACAATGCAAGTGCCATGTCAACCTCCTGGCTAACCTTGCCAAAACCCGTTAAGGAATGCCAATTCCTAGGAAAACCCGGTATCGGCACATCAACCCGCCCTGCCCAATGGCGATAACGACCGTTTATTTATCGCTTTTTTCCTGCGTGCCAGGGGTCAAAACGACGCGCGCATGATCGGTTTCTCTTTTGAGAATAAAAATACTACTGCCTCTGACGAACATGACCATCTTTGGTCACAGGTTCGGGACACGAAATGGTAATCATGGATAGATCCGTCCATCCTACCTATCATTGGGTTTTTTTATTTTTGTTTTTATTTTTTATTTTTTTTTTGGCGAGAATGTGAACACAGCCAATCACTTAACTAGGCTGTAGCAGGGGGAGACTAATGGTTATTCTCATGGGGTTCCCTGTTCGCCAAAATAGCTTAACTTCCATGGAGACAACCGTACCTGGATGTGTTGTTGAGGAACGATTTATGCAGGAGTGAAGACGCATAACGTTATGAAACGTACCTCCAAGTTGCGAGGATGAAAATGAGATTCCGATGTGTGAAGGTGCTATGGGGTTGGATATATGCAACATCCTGTTCTCCAGTCCTGCATAACCTTCAACTCTTCTAGGGAGGAGGCGTTGTGATGACGAGGGTCAGCCACGTACGTACCAAAAGCAGGAACAAACGATTTTGCACTGAGGTCAGGCTCGCGTCTGAGCTTGATCCCTTTTGCGTACTTGAAAGCAAACGTGGGCGCGGTCGAAACAGAGTTTTGCGACGTTCTTCAAGGACTCCTGACAAAGATTAACAGATAGGCAGGATATCAAGCCAATTCTTGGTTGTTGTTTAGCTCTCCGGGGGATCATCACTGGCAGACTTAAGGGTCAGGCTGCTCCTCAGTGGCTAACAGAAAATGTCGAGAAAGGACCTATGAGATCAAGCCATCGAATGTTCTACCATCGCAGAGTTCTGATATCTGATCATCTACCGCTATTTTCTTTCCCTGTCAAATAACAATAGAACCTGAGAGAAGAGCTTTCTAGGCCCCCAAGCCTTCATGGCAGTGTCACGCTTGGAAAAGACATCCATCCATACATGAATCCCGCCGGGGAAGCATAGATGCCCCCGGAGAAATCAAGAACTAATGTCAAGAGATCTGGCTATTTTTTTTGCTTTTTCTGGTCAAGGCACGAATGTCAAACACGCGTTTGAGCACGAGCCTGGGGGCCAAGAGCTAAGAGAGGGTCTGTCTGCCAGTTGTCACAAGTACATAGCGTGTGCTGCATGGGCGAAACTGGGAACGCGGAAGAGCTAAGAGGCTCCCGGGTTTATGAGGCTGGGCTTTTTTGTGGATAGCCTGACGCAGGGAGTCATGGCCGAGTCTATCATTGGTTTTGGCTTACGCATGGCTATTTGTTATGAAGGATGCAATTTTTTCTTTCATGTTGGGTGTTTGCAATCCTTTATGAAGTAGTTTGTTTAATCAATAACATTATTAACGTGGACGGTACCGAACTATTTTCTACTTGTTGAGATTACCGTCATGGGAGCTTGTAAACAGATTGTTCTGGAGGGATGGCATTGCGTTGGCTTTTCCTCCTCGTGAAGGAGTAGGTAACTATCATCCAATTTGTAGCTCAACAGCCAAGATCAACAGCAATCAGAAAACTATGGAGGATTGGTACGAGAATCGGTTTACCCCGCCTGTCGTCTCGCCCTTGGCTACGGCCCATGGGCAAAGTAGCGTTCACCCATCTCGTTTATCGAAAAAACAGTGCCGGTAGTTATATGTTAGTCCTATCCATGGTGCTTCGGGGACCGCGGTTTTGTTTTAAAAGAAAAGCAAGAAAAAGAACCAACCACATTATGATGGGAAATAAAGTAACCAAGCCGTGTAGGACTGCAAGAACCCAACATTTACATCTGAAGCCGCCGAGAATGTTGGAGTCTACAAACACTAGAGAAAAAGCCATAATAATACGTAGTTAATTAGCAGGATCTTGGGCCCGGATCATCGCGAACTCTGGATTTAATCCCGTATGTGACCCGTTCCTTTCGCCGGATTGAGCTAACTGGCTAGGTGGATCGATGTAGATCTAAATGAACAGATTAACATATGGACAACCCAATCAGAGGTATTTATATTTCTTTCTGTTGTCTGGAGGTTTTATGCATCACTCTTCCCAAGGTCAGTTAAGATTGTATGTACATAACTACGTCATTGTATTTTGGTCTGGGGTGTCAACTTGTTCTCGGACGGGATCATTAGTTAATTTGTTACCCAGGAACTTCAGACTTCGAGGACCGTTCGTCTTACAGCATTGTTTATAACTAAAACTCCCACCGTCATTGCTTCTCCTTTCCCTCCCCCTGCTTCAGCTTTGGTATCACCCATGTCTCCCGCAATTTGGAACCGAGGACATATTGTTCCGTCTGCAACGCCCAGCCCCGTCTGTCGCTTGTCCCAGGAAAACTCGCCTACATAACGTGTAAAGGTAACTAGCTAGCGGGGAGTAACTAGTTCTGCATCATTGGATCAAACTCATAAAGCTTCCGACTCCCCAAACCTGGCGAATATCAAGTAAGCAATGACATACATTCCCTTTTCCCCTCTTTATTTCTTCTTTTGAGAAGCATGCATTGCTTGATTGGATATTCTGTCGCTCCTATTACCGCTGGATTTTAGCCTTAAGCCTTTCTTGCCCTTCGAGAAACAAAATTTCTCGGGTCCGGAGTTGGGCAGCTTGACCTCCAGGGCTGAGTCTGTTTTGCCTCTCGGGTCCGTGGCCATTCCTGTCACGGAGAGTTTTTCATTTGAGAAGATAATGTTGATCGTAGTATGATGTCGAAACACCGTATAACTTGCATGCGGGGGAAATTTCCGTATATCTAGTCGCATTAACTACCTTAAGTAGGCAGGATTTCATACCGTGTTTCATACAGTCATTGGCTACATAAGGCAATTGTGATTTCAGGCATTCACGAGCAAGTATTGCCAAAAAATGCTTTCACTAATGGACTCGAGATAGTTCTGTGGGAGACTTTCAAGGTGGTTATTCTCAATGATGCCTTTGTGTTCTCTGACACCATGCCCCACATTTACAATTCGATCGGGTTTAAGCCATTCGGTTCGTTTATCCCCCCACACTGTTTTGGCCGTGGTATCCTTAGCTGCTGCTCATTACCAGCTGGTTGGGTAAGTCGTTAGTTATTGCATAGTTTAACAGGCGAAGGTAACAACTCCTGATCCCTTTATTTAACAGCTTTTTTTTCTTCACTGGCGTTTGTTTCTCTTCTAGCGGCGGATTAGGATGCAGAAGTTAAGGCATGATGGAGGAGAGAAATTAACTTTGAAACTTCGATGCGCAAAGGCGTCCTCTGGGAAGAGCGCATGTGTTTATTGAGGATCATTCAATTCGTCCCCTGCATTCTTTTGGAATAACTGGGAGTTTGTAAGATAGCATCGGTATGCGGCTTCATTTCTCGTCTTTTCTGGATGGATCCGCTGGCCGTGTTTCATCTCTTCCAGATTTATGAGGTCATCTCATTTCCCTTAAAATAGTACGGACGAGCGCAATTATTAGATAACTAACCATTAACTAACTTAGCAGGAATTAGTGAACTAAGATTCGACATGATTTCAAGTGAACATGTTCAGGGATCGCTGTTCACCATGGGGCCGTGACGGACCATGACGTTAGGCATAAAAATAGATGTAGCAACTAAACCAATCTCCCAAAACGGTGGACCCAGGAGTCAGGACAAGCGAGCAGTCAACGCCATGTTTACCTCTGCAGGAGGAGGGATGGATGTGAAAAGCTGAAAAAACAAAAACACAAGAGAAAAGATAGCGATGTCAACTGATCGGCTATTACTGGATTAATGCTGCTATCCATGGTTGTTGAGGCACGGGAGCCATGCAACTCCAACCAGCCATGCTCTTCTATGTCGAGTTATCAGGGAACATGGCTGGGATTGATTCTGGCGGCGGAACCGTGGAATCTGACTCTCCTCCTCCTTGTTGTGTGCCCGTACATATATATGTGACCATGCAGCCTATAATTGAGTGAGAGTTATCCGAAGGTTCGCGTTCAGGTTCCCCAGATTACTCCTGCTTGAGCTCTCACTGCATCCGAGATGGGGAGAAAAAAAGAAAAGAAAAAGCCAACATTACAGCTGGTCATCTGCTCAATGTTTAGGGTGATGTTTCCAGCGTGTTCGTTGGCTGCTTGGTGTGGTCGCTTGTATTGGAGTTATCTTGCTCGAGACAGGCTTACAGGAGGTTTAGCTCGTCGTCGTCGTCGTTCGTCCTAGTTATCCTGGTCGCAGTTAGCTGTCGCAGTTTAACCAGGCCGGTCCTAGCACTGGACACTGCGAGTTTAACAGTTCGCTCGAGTTTTAGTGTGTCGATTCTTCCGTCTGAAGGGACTTTCTGTCTTTTCAACCTCCTCGCGATCTCTAGCATCCATCATCGTCGCCATCTGCTTCTTCTTCTTCTTCTTCTTCTTCTTCTTCTTCTTCTTCTTCTTCTTCTTCTTCTTCTTCTTCTTCTGCTTCGTCTTCTCCTTTCCTCCCTCACAACATAAAATGATTTGTTTCCTGTAATGCTTACCCATCCACCGTGTGTCCTTCATACTTTGCATGTCGCAACCTAGCGTACCCTCTGTTGTTGATGTCCATATGCGCCTGGCCCTTCTACCCCTCACCCGCCCTGTCAACCTCGAGCTCTGATGGGCGCCCGAGGTTACCGCGCCATTCCTATAGATTGCAGCAAGGGCATTGGGTAGAGTAAACCGTTACGGGCGCCATTGGCGAGTAAATATATACATTAGAGATTCATACCGTTCATTCCAGCTATGATCCTCGCTGTTGGATCAATGGCAGATACCAACACGTTATCCCACACTCGTCGACAAAGACGCGCTGATGAATCAGGCCCCTCGTCTGAAGTAAATGATCGTAAAGATAGCGGGGAACCTGCGCATCTCCAGAGCGATACATCCAAGAAGCGGAAGAGGAGCAGGAAAGGTGATTCAGAGAAGAAGTTCTACTGTAAACATGAGGGATGCGGGAAGAGCTATTCAAGAGCTGAACATCTATACAGACATCAACTAAACCGTACGTTACGTTTTGTCCTCTTATATGTTCTATTCTATATTGCTACGTATTTTGTTATTTTTCTCTCTATTTTGCCTAAATGCTCTTTTGTCTTGGATGGATGCTAGCATCATATTTACTAGGTGGTTCTTTTCTACTACATCTCTCACCCGTTCTGTTCCAAAGCTTATAGCTGATTTTTTTTTCTCTTCAAGATTCCCCAAAACACATCTATCGCTGTGACTTCCCAGACTGCTACCGCTCCTTTGTTCGTCAGGATCTTTGTGTCCGTCATCGAGAGCGTCACACTACTCATGGTTCTCAGCTCCAAAAACGCGACAATTTCACCCATGCCGCCAGCGCGCTCGCGGCGGCGGCGGCGGCTCCTCCACCACGAAACGATGCCCACCCCCCTAACGGAAATGGACCTATTACTGCGGGGTCGCCAACTGATGGCCCGACTTCGCCATACCTGAAGCAAATATCATCTGCGAATGCGCCAGGGAACATGTTAAGACCACGGCTTCCCAGGTCGTCCTATACCGCCACAAATTCGAATCCCCAAAATTACCCTAATTCCGCTTCCGCCCCTGTCCGCCCCGCTTGCACGTCCTCGTCCACTTCCATAGAAAGTCATTTGCAACCGCTTACGCCACAACAACAATATGCTGGCCCTGACCCACGAATAAAACGGTCCAACAGTTCCAGTAGTTATACCCTCAGCCCCAAACAACAATCCACATCAATATATAGCGCTTCCAATCGTCAGCCCGGATACGGAAAATATGATAACCAGCGTTACCCAAACACCACGTTTAGCCCCCCAGAGCTTGCCCCCCCAATCAACCAACCCTCTGACCCATCAAACGCTCAACCGCGCAGGTTATCATCCACTGGACCCGCACTCTCGGGTTCCACTACGTACATGTCTGTTCCAGGCATACCAAGCAATGTATCTTTGGTTACAGATCCAAATACGTATATTTCACAACAGAATTTGCATATGACATCCTTACCACCACCAGGTTATTCGAATTTAAACATGCCACGGGCCACCTCTTCATCGTTTGCAAATGCGATATCCAACGGTTTTAGTGCTCTTGATCCTTCCCCTGGTCTAATGGGAACTGGTTCTTCTGTCACAGAGTGGGATGCTTTATCATCTTATACCCTTCCTATCTTTGGCGGTGAAACGCTAAACCGTTCTCCTTTTGCAATGACTGATGATTTTACTGCTTGGTTATTCAATGAGCATTCCAACACCCCATCTCCAATTGCTTATCCAAATGCGTCTGGCATGATGCCTAACTACGCAGCTCCGACTGCCGCCCACCTCCATGGACCTTACTATCCAAGCGACGCCGCTTTGACCAGCTACTTTACCAATGTGGTCCAGCAACAGCATCCGATGAGTGTAACGAGCCTTCTCGACTCTGAACCTCCCCAGTCGATCATATCAGTGGAGAAGCGAAATGAGTTGCTTGACCTCATTCAAACACGCTTTAACGAAAATAACCATGCTGCAATTAAAAAGCGAAAAGATTCTTTGCTAGAAGGTGATCTCGAAGAAGATAGTCACATCCTTAGCTTACGAATGATGCAAACCTATATTGGTTCCTACTGGCGTCACAGCCACGACCAACTTCCCATTTTGCACAAACCAACATTTTCGGCGGACAAAGTACCGAATCTTCTCCTCCTCGCTATTATGTCCATTGGCGCCTCAACACTCGACAAAATTCATGGACAGGCTGTCAGTATCGCTACCTCAGATCTGGCCAACTTTCTAATCTGGCACATTCGATGGGAGATTTTTATGGATGCGGATTTCCAGCCACCAGCGAAGCTTTGGGTATTTCAGGCGTTGTTACTTGTCGAAATCTACGAGAAGCTGTACTCGACACGGGCGTTGCACGAACGTGCGCATATTCATCACGATACCACATTGACCCTGATGCGCCGTGGGAGTTCGTTAATTGGTCGATCGCCATTTGACTCTCCACCAAGCCTTCGAGATGACACACAGAACAGATTAACAACAGGATCTGGCACCAATTCTGCTTCCGAATGCGGGGCGGCAGAAGAGTCCTGGGCTCATTGGATCAAGGCGGAAGCCACCCGCAGAGTGGCATTTGCCGCCTTTGTCATGGATTCGACGCACGCCACAATGTTTGGCCACTCCGCGAAAATGGTCGCGCATGAATTGCGCCTTCCACTCCCATGCGATGAAGCCCTATGGTCAGCAACAAGTGCCGCGGAAGTTTCAAGAGTGCAATCCAGTCTGCATGCCAACGGTTTTAAGGCAACAATGTTTCTGGATGGGCTGAAGAAAACGCTAAATGGCCAGAAAGTTCGAACCAATTCCTTTGGTCGGACGATTATCATGGCCGGTTTACTAAGTGTCAGTTGGCATATGAACCAACGAGATCTCCAAGTCAGCTCACTGGGGGTTGCCCAAGCTCTAGGAGGGAGAGATAGATGGCGATCGTCTCTCCTGCGTTCATTTGATAATTGGAAACGGGACTTTGACGAGGCTTTGGCAGAGTCCAACAGCTCAAATTATACATCCACCTTCAGGCAATACACCTTTGACGATGACGTCATTTTCGAATCTCGTACCGTTTTGCACCACCTTGCCCATATGGCGTCGCACGTTGATGTGGTAGATTGCCAAATATTCGCTGGAGCAGGTCGTCTACTGGGCCGCTCCATTACACCAAAGGACTACAGCACTGCGCGGGAAAAAATGAGAGAACGC
Organism: Paracoccidioides brasiliensis; assembly: GCF_000150735.1. Classification (NCBI taxonomy): domain Eukaryota; kingdom Fungi; phylum Ascomycota; class Eurotiomycetes; order Onygenales; family Ajellomycetaceae; genus Paracoccidioides; species Paracoccidioides brasiliensis. Next base: position 2,767,662 of record NW_011371360.1, read on the forward strand.
TGGGCAAACAAAGCCGCCGCACGGGACGCGGCCTTCTTCGCGCTAAAATTTCTCGTCCAAGTACTCAATGCGGAGGACGGCCGTATAGGGATCCGCCACGGCCCCACGGGCTACACTGATATGAACGAATACAGTGCCCGCGACGATTTCCTCCTCAATCGACCGTGGGTGATTTACTTTGCCGCCCTCGTGGTCTGGAGCTATGGATACGCACTGGATGGAGCGATAACCCCACCCGTTCCGGAACTTCTCACTCCAGAAGAGCAGCGGAGGGATATGCATACGTTTTTTGACCGGGTTGGCGGCGTGAGTACGCCGGAGGAGCTTCTGCATGTCCGTGACCGGAACCGGTGCATGGGCCTGCTCATGATTTTGCAGGAGACTTTCTCCCACGCCCGATGGGAACTCCTCAATGAGGCTTCCAACCTTCTTGGGAGCTGTATTGAAAAGTTGAAAGGGGCTGGCGACCCATCCAACCCTTCATGACGCGATGGCATGATATTTCTCTCTTTCTTTTTTTGTTTATTTACTATGGCCTAATCTTCTATAACAAAAAGGGATTTGTGTCTTGTCTTCACACCACGGTGTTTCCCATATCTTTGCCATATACCTGCGCTACGACGTCTTATTGCATTCATGTCCTTTTCCTTTTATACTTCCCTTCGTGGTTTTTATCCTTTTTCTACTTTATTTAATTATCTTCATTTATATACCCTATCACTTCGTATATGTTCGTACCAGAGGAACAAAGGAGAACAAGGAAAAGGGACACTCTTCCCTGACTAAACTACAACTGATCTATTTAGCAACGGTGGTGTTGAGTCTTGCGTACTTTCCCCCTTTTGAAACCTGTCATTTGTTTCTTTTCCTGCCTGCAAAATTGAAGCGATGTTTTTGACAAAAAGAAAGAAAGAGGATAAACCCAAGGTTTTCTAGAAAAGTTGGATTTGTCAATTGGCTGCTCGTTTGGATTTCGTCACAATACCTCTTTTCTGATTTCCTTTTTTTCTGATTGCTGTTGTCAGCCACAAAATAGTTTGCCTTTCTGCACAAATATCCTCACGTTTTACATACACAAATATACATGCATACATACATACATACATACACATATATATACCCATCGTGCTATCTTGTCTGTCTCAATATTTTCTCCTTTTGTTGCTCTTGAGGCTAATCTGTTATTATGATCATGGTTACTAGGGCTAGCGCTATTTCAACATATTTAATAACTACCCTCTCCAGTGTATGCTTATATATCTTTGTTGTGTTTTAAGATCAGTAGTTTAGGGGGAGGGTGATTGAGAATGACGGATTCTTGTTTCAACAGTTTTAAAAGATCTCATGTTGATTTTTTGGAAAATTAATTTTTTTTCCCGATGATATGAGCGAATGATCTCCACAATCCGTCTTTCTTCCCTCCCAAACCCTCCCCATATTCTTCTCTCGTAGGCCAATAGATATTTTTGGAATTTATATTGCTTTTCTTGGAAATGTAAAACGCCTTCCCGTTCGATTAATGGTTTGTAGTCAACCGTCGTTCCTAAGAGGCGATGTTCTACGCGACGCATCTCAGATCAAGACGTTTAATGTTTTTGGGAGCCACACGGCCTTTTAGAGAAGTGGTTAAAGTCTCAGCATCCTGTGTTGTTTGGTTTTTACACAATTGATCCTGCAACATCGTTGAAGGACTGACTATTAAACGACAACGTCTTGGAAAGGGAAAGGTGACCCTCTTTTTTCCGCTGTGATGTGGCAGCTAAACCCCTCAAAATGAGGTTTACGGGGTTGCAATTCGATTAGTCAGGGCATTCATATTTGAATGGGCCTCCGATGCATGTCCAACATCAATTATCGAATTTTTGAGATGATAACATGTCAGGAATATATGCCCAGGCACCGAAGACAAACAACCAGACTTTTGAACTTCTCTACACTTTTCACACCTGAATCCAACCGACTCCATCATGGACACCTCAGGTGAAACAGATCTAACCACCCTCCTCGCATCTCTCGATCCAATCCTCGATCCAGAGATCTTCGTCTTCCTCAGCACCACCCAGCCCATACACGCTCTGCCCCTCCAATCCCTTCAACCACAAATGCTATTCCAGGAGGCTGAGGGTCTCACTATCATCACATCAAAACACCTAGCGACAACCCATGGCTTCGCGGACCAGGCCACGTTTCCCTGTCGGAAGATATCTTTGAAGGTGCACTCGAGCCTAGGGGCGGTGGGCCTGATTGCGACAATCGCGGCAAAGTTGAGGGAACGAGGGATTAGTTCCAATGTAGTCAGTGGTTTCTTTCATGATCATATATTTGTGCCCGTGAGCCGGGAAGATGATGCTTTGGAAGCGCTTCGCCAGTTAGCAAGGGAGGCGAGGGGTGTGAGATGAATATTCCCCATTCCCCCCTTACCTCTCTCTCTCATGCTCTCACAAGAGGGCAATTTTGTTTAATCAAATAAGAGATAGAGAGCGCACACTGCTGCACAATAATATATCCACTCAAGTATGCGGGAGCTTCCTCCAATGTGCGTGTAATCCCCACAGACTGCTAAGGCTCGGGGTTCATATTTTCCATTTGTGTCAGATGCCACACGTAGCTGCTAATTGAAACCCGTATTAGTTGTCTGTCAGTATGACAGTGATCTCCTGTGTCTGGAATCAAAAGCGAGCATTGTGTAAAGTATGAAATGATAAGAGAAGTAAGAGGAATATTAAAGGAGTATAAAGGAGCCCCATGCATACGGGGACAGTAGATGCAAGTTGGAAATATCTATTCCAGAGGAAACGGTATTCTGACGTTTTGATGCAATGATGAGATATTTAGATGAGATGATGATGATGATGATGATCTGCGGTCAAGATCTATATAATAAATAAACATGGAATGCCGAAACAGCGTTGGTTGTTGCAGCAACCATCTGATCCATCCAACCAAAACCCAGTCCCCGTCGTCCAGGAATCTCTCTCCAACAACTAACAAACAACAACTGACGATTATTCACCACCTCCAACTTCTCACCTCCTCACCTCCTCACCTCCTCGTTGTCTCCCCGTCAAAACCTTCCGTGACAGCAACCCGTCTATTATTTTCCCATACCCCCCCCCCCCCCGGGCCGACCACCGCACAAACGTATAACAATGGTAAGTTGTACTGTGTTCTCCCTGCTGTTGTTGTCCTCGAGTTGCAGCGAACCTCGTCCTCCCAAACTTCACCTCAAGCTTCACCTAGCAAAGAGGCGCCAAAAGTGGTGTGCGGGTTGACTGCGCTTCCAGCTTCCAAGTCGTTGGACTGTGCAATAACTTGTTTACCTGCGGCGAGTCCCTCTTGCCAGGAAGAAGCGTGCAAAACATACACAACACCCTCCCTTATCCCATTGTATCCCACTGCTTCATCCTCCAACACCCCCTGCGGAATCTGCTCGCTTTATCATCCTGCCTACACACTCTCTCTATATATGTACCCTTGAAGCCCTTGCCACTCCCTGGTCTATTCTCTCCCATATAGTACATCGCGACTCCAAAACCCCACCAAATCAACCACAGCAAATCCCGCAGCAATGGACAATTCACGCCTCTTCCAGCACAGCCATGCTAACCAAATGGACAACTCACAACATCAACAGGCATCCACAAACTACAAAGAAGCATTCTCCCTCTTCGACAAGCGCGGCAACGGCCGTGTAGCGCTCGATTCCCTGGGAGATCTGCTCCGCGCTTGCGGCCAGAACCCCACCTTAGCTGAGATCAGAGATCTGGAGAAGAGTATTGGCGGAGACTGTGAGTTTTGTTCTTTGGAATCAGAAAAGGAAAATACGATGATATATATATATATATATATGTAAACCGATGAAATGGGGGGCAGACTGACCATGTGGATGGACATTCTAGTCGATTTCGAAGCGTTCTCTAAAGCCCTTAACCGGCCAGGCGGATTTCGTGATCCTGGTGAGCCGGAGGAATACTGCCGTGGATTCCAGGTGTTTGATAAGGACATGACCGGGTTTATTGGCGTGGGCCAGCTCCGATATAGTCAGTGTTTCCGATTCTCTCCTTGCGCCGTTCTCCGGCGATGTATTAAACATACGTGCTGTGATGTTGGTTTGTCTGACTCTTTGTATTTTTTATTTCCCCCCTGTAGTCCTAACAAATTTGGGCGAGAAAATGACCGACGAAGAAGTTGATGAGCTTCTTAAAGCTGTTGACACGAGTTCCGGAGAGATCAACTATACTGGTATGGCATCCTCCTTTTTGCGACAGCGTCGCAGGAACAATTAATCCCCAGATCGCATCTCCATATCTCATCAAATCCCACTAACATAATACACAGAGCTTGTCCGGACCATCCTGGCCAACTAAACAACTGTTTTGATTTCCCAATTCATTCTTCATCCTACGATTATTACATCCCACTTTTTTTTTTGTCGCGCATAGTATCCTACGGCCTACGACGAGATGTTTTCTCTTTGCTCCTTGATAATCACCCATCCATGGCGGTTTCGAATGGCGTATTTTGAATCCGCACCACCGCGATGATGAGGAAGGAGGTGGAGACAAAGACAGCTTTAGATAGAGAGTCCGGTTTTTGCATTGGCTCTTTTTTATTTTATTTTGGCGAATGGTTGTGTCTTGAGAGCTGGTATAACGTATGGGATATGTTGCTATGATGATGGCTAGAGTCAGCGTGCTGAATGTTAGGATCGCCGATGATTCCATATCGAACGAGGTTGTTTCTCGCGTTTCTTCATTTCCCTTTTGTCATAAACAAATGTAGAAGTTTAGTTGGTGCTTAATCCTTCTTAGATTCAGCTCGATGCTAGGTATTCTGATACTCCCTTTCGATATATCCACCCTCACTTCTTGCCCTTCTCCCAACACGTCCACTCCGCCCGCTGAACCATATTCTCCCCCTTCCCCATCTCCTCTGTCTCCACCAAGGAACCGGGTAAGATATAGACAACCTCCTCCGCCTTCTTCCTCCGCCTCTTCCGTTCCTTCTCTTTCCCATCCCCGTTCCCATCCCCACTACCTGCAATAACACCAACTTTATTATCCGCAAAATGCACCTCATCCAACGCATATCCCATAACCACCCGACACCGTCCACAGCGCAGCGACAACCTCTTCTCGAACCCATCTTCACGCCGGATCATGGTTGGCTGGCGATCTGGTATCGTTGTGGAGAGGAGGATGGTATAGTGTTTCTGCTGTTGCTGTTGCTGTTGCTGTTGCTGTTGCTGTTGCTGCTGTCGTTTTGAATCAGACTTCGTTTTCGACTTTTCGTTCTTCTCGTTCTGGGAGTTGCTGGCACCCCCGGGTGCGGCTTTAGTTTCATTTTCATTTTCGCTTTCGTGTTCAGCACCCTCTCTATCACACCCCTCCGCCTCTTCTTCCTCTTCCTCTTCCTCTTCTTCCTCTTCTTCTTCTTCTGGGACTGCTTTCGGAAGCGGTAATATCAATGCGCGATCTCGCGCTGGCTCGCGGCGGCAGGGTAAGCTGGCCAGATCGCGGGTTGAGGCGAGGAGGAGGTGGTTGCAGAAGGCGCAGTGGTAGGTTTTTATCGGGAGACGCGCTTGCGGCTGCTTCTGTTGCTGGGGGATTCGTTGGAGGTCCAGGTTTGTGTTTGATTCTGGGTTTGGTGATTGGGATTGGGATTGGGATTGGGATTGGGATTGGGATTCTGGTTGTGCTGGTTGTGAGACGAGCGCGGCAGCTGGCAACTTCTTGGGACTCGCCGTCACCATCCTTTGATTTTTGATATGTTCAGAGGCAGCTTTGTAGTTACGAAGCGTCTAGGTCTAGCTTGAGGTAACGCTTTTGTTAGATGCTGTTGGGATTTGGTGATGGTGGTTGCTTATGGAGAAGAGACCGAGCAATTGAGTAACGCGACAATGGAAACTGGTTCCCTAAGTCTATTCATTTACGGATTATTTATGGGGGGGGGGGGGGCAATCATAATCCATGGATAATGGTTTTGAGCTCGGACATGCAAAAGGATAGCCCCAGCTGGCGGCTTCGTGATTGAGCTTCAACTTTCCCAAGGATTGAGGTTTTCGAGTGTAAGCTCACGTGGTCTTATCGATAAAGGCTCTTTCTGTGGGATGGTTGAATCTCTCATATTGGGAGGCCTAGCTAGCTATCTAATATACGCTATATCACGTGCGGCGGGGCGGCCGCCCGGGCAACACACGCCCAACACTTTCTTACACACGCATAGTTACGTTGCTGGTTGCCCGGGCAGCATAGCGTGTATGAATTTAGCTGGCTCCTTAACCATCCCATAAGACAACCACTTGTAAGGCACTCAGGATGGATATACATGGATTGCAAGGAAAAGGGCAATATATTGAGCATCAAGCATAGCAGTAACTATTTATATCTCAATCTTCCTATTCCTCAACCCATAATCTGTCCTAATCCCTTCGGCTCCCTGCTAAGGAAAAGACGGGAATATCTAATCAACATACCAAGTCTATCTAGCGGATTACGAATAAGGACACAGGCGTTTAAAAAAAAAAAAAAAATCACACTGCATCAAATGTAAAGTGGCATACAGCGTCTGCCCCTCCGGGCCAAACTGCCCTAATTATGCAGTCCAAGCTCTCTATAGAATGCATCCATGTTGGGCTCGCGGCCCAGGAACTGCTTGAGAGTTTTCATCTCATCCCGGCTGCCACCTGGCTCCAGGACGGTATGGCGATATCGTCGGCCTTCTTTCGCGTTCATGGGGTTTTCTTTGAAGACGGAGTAGAACATGTCTGCTGAATACACTAGGGAGCTGGATGGCAGATGAAAACGAGATGTTAGTTGAGGGAAGTGAGTAAAATATAAACAAAAGGGGGAGTGGCAGGGAAGGAAGGTAAATAATTACGAATGGGGAAAAGGAGTGAAGGGTATGAAGACGAACCTAAGGTAACCGTAATATCCTGCATCATAACCACCAATAAGATGCCCGAATGTCGCTTGCCCATGTCCCCAGTCGTTTCCTTGTCCGAGAACCTCAGGGCCATCAAGCTGAGAAATCTCCTTGCGCAACTCATTGTATGTTACGGAGATATCCAAATTTTCGATGGCAGCATGGTCAGCAGGTTCGTGCACGGTCATGTCGAAGATACCAAAGTGAAGCTGGCGGAGGTTGAAGAGGGCGTCATTCACATGTTTAGTCTTGATCAGGTTGTTGATCAGCTCGTCAGGGATCTTTTGGGCTGGCTGTGGCTTGTCGCCTGCGGTCTCCTTCCAGGCCTGGTAATATCCATCTGAAAGGAAGGAATAGTGTGTGCTGAGAGATTTGATCTGAGACGGTGTCCAACACCAGTTCTCCAGCATCTGACTGGGTGCCTCGACAAAGTCACGCACGGTGTTTGTTCCATGGAAGCGGGAGTATGTTGTTCTGGAGACTAGATCGTGGATTCCATGACCAAGTTCGTGGAAGAAGGTTACAACTTCATCGTGCTTCAGCAAGCTGGGCTTCTTTGCCGTTGGCTTGGAGAAGTTGCACACCAGTGCCGTGGCGGGATATCGGCGGCTTCCATCCGAGGCAACGAATCCCTGAATGACGCCGCCATTAATCCATGTTAAAACGGCACCTTTATGTAGAAGGGAAACGTAAAGCTTACCGGCTGCAGATTGAAATTCGCGGCATGGCCATACTTCCCTTCTCTGGGAAACAAATCAAGATACAGGTATCCCACAAATCCACTCCCCTCTTCTTCATCATCCCAGACACTGAAAACCTGGACTTCCTCGTGCCAGACAATGTCGTTACCATTGCCAGTTTCTGAGATCTTATCCCTCTCTTCTCCAGTTATCTCAACAAACACTAGTCCAAATAGCTCTTCGAAAATCTTCAACATTCCCTGAATCGTAGTCTGCAATGGGAAGTACTCCGCAATCAACTGCTGATCAAGAGAAAAGTTCTTTTCCAGCATCATGCGATCATAGAAGCGGTGGTCCCATAGGTAGTAATGGCCATCAAACGATTGATTTGAAGCGCGAGACTTAATATCAGCCTCTTTAAGCTCCTTGAGAGCTTTGAGCTCCTTTTCACCTCCTGCCTTGAGTCGTGAACGCAGGCCTCCAAGGAAGTCATCCACGGTCTTGGGAGTCTTTGCCATCTTATCCTCAATCCTAAACGTGGCATGGTTGGGATATCCGAGAAGGCGGGCAGCTTCATCTCTGAGAATGACTGCTTCTTTGAACAATGGGACGTTCTGGTTACACTTGTTCTCGTTGGCAATTGTGAGCTGTTTCCGCACCTCGGCGCTAGTGGCATACTTCAACGTTGGGAAAAGATCAGGGTACTTGAACGTCACTCGTAGTTTTCCTTCATTCACTCCTTCACCTTTCTTCAGGACGGACAATACGTCCATTGGGACACCAGCCAGCTCCTCTTCGGTAAACCACAGGCCCCCACTCTCTTCATTCAAGTTCTTCTGGAACTCGATGCTTATCTGACTCAGCCGTTTCTTGATTTCCTTGAACCTATCACGCTTTGGTCCCGCGGGGATCCCCAGGCCATTGCGGATGTAATCCTTGTGCTCCTTTTCCAAGAGATTTTGCGACTCGGGATCTAGCTTCTCGCCCTTCTTCAAGGCAGCGGCAACGAGCTTAAACAGGTCCTCACGCATAGCGGACTCGATTGCAAAATCGTCCATTAGTTTCTCTGCCTCGGATGAAGCATCCCGTAGCTTGCTATCCGTCGAAATCGCCTGGTAAAAGCCTATAATGTGCGATTCAAGCGCCATGAGGTTCTCATCTTGTGCCAGTGGCAGCAGCACTTTGGCAAAGGTAGCTTCTTCCGCCGTAACCTTGGCCGCTACGGCATCTTGCACTTTACGGGACTTGCTGATCATGCGTTTGGTGTCTTCGATTAAGGAGCTAGGGGTAGCAGTAAAGACAGGCGGGGCCTGCGGAGGGGACTTCAGCTTTGTCGGGGCCATTGTTGCAGTAATGGGAGGCCGTTGGGGAGCGGAGGTTTGGAAAACAGCCGTAGTAGGCTTAAAGGGCGTTGCCGCTGGCGACGTTGTTGCCCGAAATTTGCTCAGGAGTAATTGGAGCCTGGGGGCGGGGATACGGAGCGGGTGAGCCAGGATGAACGATATCCCAACAAGGAGGGAGAGACAACCCAGGAGGTGGAGGAGGTGAAGCGAGCTAGACCGTAACCCCGCCAGGATGAATGAATGGGACGAGCAACCAAAACAAGAATAGTGAAAAGCGACCTAAGATGACATAAAGAGCGACCAAAATTAGGATGACAACTCGGGAGGACAAAAGTGTGGGATGGTTAGTTCTTCCATTGGTTGGGAGGACGACTGGCCAGCTAACTAATATACGCGTATATCACGTGAGGTGCGGTCATGCCCAACAAAAAGAAGGAGACCGCAGCCACGCACAAATCAACAAAATAAAGTTATTGTTTGAATAATATTTCTTTAATATAGTAAAAACATCAAGAAGGTGTGTTGGTTTTTCAGAATGTTATTTTTTAAGAACGGCTTTGAGTTGAACCGATCGTTGGGGGTAGCCACCCCCTCACGTGATATACACGTATACCATCATTCCCAACAGGTTTCTCTCATTGCATAGTCCCGTCAAACGACGAACTTCAGTCAACTCATCAACGTCTGCTTTGGTATCAAGCCAACAAACTGCAACTAACTGCCTACAGCAGCAACAATATATACAGAAAGCTGTTCTGGTAATTGAAGTTATTACTGAAAGTTACATACCTACAATTACGGCTAATCATCATCATCATCATCATCATGGCAATTAGCGCAATTCTACAAGACGGTCCTATGAAGCAGAGTAGAACTGTATTTTTCTTGAGAGATATAAAAGCTGTATGTTTCTCTCTGTCATGTTTCTTCAAAATGCAACGTCCTTTTCATTTCCTTGTTTTTATCATATTAAAATTTCCGGACACTCTGCAACTCAGAACAGTCACTTCCCAGTAAGTCAGTCCCGGAAATCTACCTCTGCACGGCGGAAGGCAGCCCAGGTCAATTTGTGAGAGCTTCATGTTCTTGACAAAAGATTAAGTGAAGTGTACAGGTTAATCAGAAAATCTCACCAAGACCCAAACAACTACAACTAGCAGCAGAATAGCGATGAACTGGAACGACGAATCTTTTCCTTGTGTCATCTGCTAGACCCGTGAGGCGGCTTAATGCTTACCGCGCCATCTATACACAGGGCAGACAATGGCTAGATGCCAACCTGTCAAGTGTGGGATATGCCCATGAACGAATTGAGTCATCAACTCTCGTGCCCCTTTCTCCCGAGGTGATATGATGACGAGGTGATATGACGACTACATGATTGCCGCACTCCGCTCTGACACGGAATGCTCTGGGTGCCGTGTATCCCACAAGACAGTTCAAACTTAAACGAAAACAATGTTCTCATCCGAGACTTCGAATACAATTGGACATTCAGATTGAATAATGACAGTTCTGGGCTTAACAACAAGCGGCTCAATATACATCTTGCTCAAATTCTTTGTCCACTACATTATTTCCATTTCAGAGGTCATCGAGGCATTCATCTGCAAAATATTGTTCCGATATTCGCCTGGGCTTACTTTCAGGACGAATATTGGAATGAGTCAATACGTATTTCACAGAACCTCTCCACTCATGTGATTCGCAAAAGGAAATATCTTCAAGGAGCGAACGGCTCTCCAAATGAAGAAAGATCTCAGAGTGATTTTCCAAATAATGATTGTTTTGGCTTACGGTTAGCAACAACTTTGATCAACAAAAGTTGTACGTGGAATAAAGCTGTGGGGATGAACTGGATGATTGGTTTGGACATATTCTTTCAGATATTTAACATATACATGCTTCAGTTTTTGAAAACTATTTGCGCTTGATTCATTTGCAACGGGCATCGTTGAAATAGTCTTCTGCACAATTCCTCGTAATGTACGAGGGACAACTTCGGGAGAAGTGAGCACAATTTCCACAAAAATCTTTTTCCAAAAACCTAAATAGGTTCGCCAGGTAAGAATGCAGCTCCATCATTAACAATATTATTACAATATTTATTCTCGTTTACCTAGGATATTTGGAAGCGCTATATTATCTGCTTATCAGGTCCTTTGATCTAACCAACGCTCCCGCTTTTTAAAACTCCAATACAAGTTCCCCTTGATCGCAGCTCAAACTCGAAAGCTCCCCATCTCGTCTCACCCCGCTTCTCTGGACCAAAATAGTAGATAAAGAAGAGAAGCGAAGAGATATTGAAAAAGGGTAGCCTCCTCTGTCAGACGCAAATTAAAAGTTAAAACCCTTTTAACTAGTTAGTTAATAAGTGTGCTTACTCCGAACTTTTCGATGATTATCTCCCCCGATTTTGAAGCGCCACATTCCAGCCCCGATGATCGGCGCAGCTTGTGAGATCTGCGCATCGCATCTCAAGCTTCTAGGCACAATGGAGCCCGGGGATTCCCAGTGGTAACCAGGAAACAATGGGGGAGAAAAAAAAGAAAAGAAAAGAAAGAAAAAACAGCCATGGAATAAGCTAGTCCCGTTATTCGCTCTCTACAGAATTTTTTTTCACCCGCCCTAAACCCCCCCCTATTTTTATCACGCAGTCTCTCAGTCACAAGCCGTCGATGTAACGACTGAAAATCTTCGTTGATAAACGTGCTGAACAATAGAGTAGTTATCCCGTCTGGGCGGTTGGTTATCAACTACTACTAGTTACTAACTACATAGAATTTTATTATTACTTACCTCATCATGCAGCTTGCGGATTTGTCTGTATCACATAGCTACTCCGTAATTAGCTGGTCCAGGGTTTTAACTCCACATATTTTCCTCCGCACTTCAGACCCTTGATAGATTATATATATATATATATTTTCGGGACCTGCCTCCTTGTGGAGCGATGAATCAGATGAGACCCAAACAACTAATCCATCGTAGGAAATTCTTTATGGTCGAATAAGGGATGCCCCATCTATATGTTAAATATAGTGTATAGATAAATCGAAAGATTCATAGCAGGAAAAACTCACTTAATTCACCCTCCAGGGTTGATACCCAAGAATACTCCAACAGGGTAAAAAAAGAGAGAGAGAGAGAAAGGAAGGAAAAACAAGCCATGGCTGAAGAACCCGAACAAATTGTTCCGAACATGGATTCGAAAAGCAGGAGATCGTTTGGAGATGGATTGCGCAGGGTGGTCAAGAAATTTACGACCCGGTACGTTAAAAGGAGACAAGGGAAAAGTTACTTACCTCTTCATCCAACCTCCATCCCTCGTTTTTTGTCAATATACTGTGTATACGTATATATAGCGAAGGCGGCCGTCCCCAGTTCTGACAAGCAACAAATAGAAAGGGACTTATCGGCGAATATAACTATGCCTTCTTATTCACGCCGAACCTCCCATTGATGACATCACGACAGCGGTCTGCGCCCTTTTTCGGCCTGGATGATAGGATGCCGGTGGTTCTGGCGCTGATTCTGGGTTTGCAGCATGCGCTTGCGATGTTGGCGGGGAGTATGTCAAATCTCTTTCCCCTCTGCTTTCTTCCACCACATAGCACTCTGCGCGGAGAAGGAGGAGAAGGAGGAGGAGGAGAAGAAGAAGAAGAAGAAGAAGAAGAAGAAGAAGAAGAAGAAGAAGAAGAAGAAGAAGAAGAAGAAGAAGAAGAAGAAGAGCTGATCACAAAACACCAAAACCCAGTAATAACCCCCCCAATCCTCATCTCCAGCTCCAGCGCCGCCACCCTCCCCCCCTCCGCCAGCCAATACCTCGTCTCCACCTCCCTAATCGTCTCTGGCTTCCTCTCCTCCATCCAAATGGCCCGCTTCCACCTGTACAAAACCCCCTACTACGTCGGCACAGGCCTGCTCTCCGTCGTTGGTACCTCCTTCGCCACCATACCAGTGGCCGTGGGCGCCTTCGCCCAGATGTACGCATCGGGCTACTGCCCCATCGACAAGGAGACGGGCATCCATCTGCCCTGCCCCCACGGCTACGGCGCAGTACTGGGCACGTCGTGCCTGTGCGCGCTGCTGGAGGTCGGCCTGTCGTTCACGAGCACGCGGGGTCTGAAACGGCTGTTCCCGCCGCTGGTGACGGGGCCGACCGTGCTGCTAATCGGGGTGAAGCTGATTGAGAGCGGGTTGAGGAATTGGGCTGGTGGCAGCGGGCCGTGCGCGTCCCGGCCCACGGAGACGGTGTACATGCTCTGTCCCACCAGTGATGCGCCGCACGCATTGCCCTGGGGCAGCGCGGAGTTCATCGGGCTGGGCTTCCTGGTGTTCCTGACGATAATCCTATGTGAGCGCTTTGGGTCGCCGATCATGAAGTCCTGCGCTGTCGTGCTGGGGATGCTGGTTGGATGTGTCGTTGCGGCTGCGTGTGGTTACTTTGACAGGTCCGGTGTTGACTCTGCGCCCGCCGTGTCGTTTGTGTGGGTGCACACGTTTCCCCTGAGGCTTTATCCACCCATCATCCTGCCGCTGCTGGCGGTGTATATCGTGCTGATGATGGAGGCCATTGGCGATATTACGGCAACCTGCGACGTGTCGCGGTTGGATGTTGAGGGGCCGCTGTTCGACTCCCGGATTCGGGGGGGCGTGTTGGCGGATGGCATCAATGGGTTACTTGCGGGCCTGTGCACGATCACGCCCATGTCTGTGTTCGCGCAGAATAACGGGGTGATCTCGCTGACGCGCTGCGCTAATCGGCAGGCGGGGTATTGCTGCTGCATCTTCCTGGTGGTGATGGGGATATTCTCGAAATTTGCTGCAGCATTGGTTTCGATTCCTTCCGCGGTGTTGGGGGGGATGACGACGTTTTTGTTTTCGAGTGTTGTAGTGTCTGGGATGCGGATTATTGCTACGATCCGGTTTACGAGGAGGAATCGGTTTATATTGACGGCGACGTTGTCGTTGGGGATGGGGGCGACGCTTGTGCCGGAGTGGTTTGCATTTGTGTTTACGTACCAGGGCGGGAATAAGGCGAAGCAGGGGTTGTTGGATGCTGTGGAGTTGGTGATGACGACTGGGTTTGCGGTTGCAGCGTTTATCGCGTTGGTTTTGAATCTGGTGTTGAAGGAAGAGGAGGAGGAAGAGGAATGAGGAGGAAGTAGAAGGAGTCAAAGAGAGCCAGGGGAGGGATAAGCAGGCGGAGGATCAGGAGGCGGTGGTTAAGGGGGATTGATGTACGATGGATGATATTGATGTTGAAGATTTAACTGAGATGAAATCTGATCTTATCTGATCTTATCTGACCCTTATCACATTTATCACGTGTTCTATATCTGGGCAACTGGGACCTACCGTTGCGCTAACGGATAAACCTAATCCGATGCTAGAAAAGCGGCAAACCCTGGCAAAAAAAGACGCCACCGCAAAAGGAGTCTTGGAGGCTTAAAAATCGGTTGGGGAAGAAAAATGGGTTTCCCGACAGCAGCAGAGGGTCCTTTTTCTATATTTATTTATTTATTTATTTATTTATTTATTTATTTATTTATTATTAAGTAATTGGAACAAGTAATGAGAACTGTATGGCGTGTTGGCTGTGGAGACTTGGGTACAATGATACATGTACATTGTTTTTGATAACTCCGTCATTACAAACCCTTGATTGAGATGGGATCAACTACCCTAATCACGTGCCTCCTCCTGCAGGCCTTCACTAGTTTCAACACGCCACAAGCAGCGGTTTTGGTCCCTTTCCCTTGGACCACCCCCGCCAAGACCCACAGACGACTTTAAAAATGCCCTTCAGCCAATCAGAGGGCAGGTCACCGCTCAGAGTGGAGCCACCCTTTTGGGTTTTGTTGGGAGAGCGCTAAGCCTGTTGGGGAAGACCGGTGGAACGTGCGTTGAGTGTATTTTTCCGGGCCGACGAAGCGGCGGGATGCGATTGGCTGGAGAGAGTATTCCTGGGTGACCATGTTCTTCTTCTGGTTTGAACAGCCAATGGTGCAGATACATCATATACAGAGAGAGAATAGCTACATGTGTGTGTGTGTGTGTGTGTGTACCTTCTTTTGTCGTTCCTCTGGTGGTGAAATATGTGGGGGATGAGAGGTGGTGGGGAATATGCGGCTAAGTTACACATCTATCTTTGTTGAGCGTCCGGCTGAATCATCAAAGGAATGACGCAAAGTTGGGTGGGCGTTGGGAGCTTCCAGAGTTTTTCAGTCCTGGGTCCGGCTGGTACTGGTACATGCAGGAATACGCTTCGGGGCCCAAACTCAACCAAGCCTGTAGTTCAAAGAGTGAATAGAAATATATATCAATGGATGTATGCCATTCCATCTCGTTTATAGCTGAGAATGGGCAGATAACTAACAGTCACAGCACTGCATTGTTACCAATTCTTTTCCCCCCCCCCTCCCCCGCGGGCGAATTGGCTGATTTTTATGAAAGTTTATCTGGAAGAAACTAACCTCTTCAAAATGGGAGTTAGAGTTCTCGAGCAGCAGCGAAGTACCGGTACATGGCCCAAGGTTCGCGTCCATCCACTCCCACCCCAACAAATTGTATTTTTTCCTCATCTTCAAAAATTTTTACAGTCTTCAACCTCCACCTTCACATTCTTCTGATGCTTGATTCCAACAATCAACTACTTCTCTTCTGCACCCAAGAGACGAGAAATCCCACTCCCTTGTGAAGCCGAGGAAAAGGAAAAAGTGGCCTGATTATCGCCGTTGTTGAATGTGCTTGTTGCATGTTGCCGTTCAACAGGTCCACCGCCCTGTCCAGCTTCTGCCGGGGGTCCCTTGTTATATAGCCGTTTTCATCCGCCGTCTCCTCCCTTTTAACACATCCCCCCATACACAATCAACATATCAACACCTAACACACTAACACACACATAATACGTTTTTGTTAATTGCAGGATTTATCCATCCTCTTTCTCATCTTCCTCCTCCTTAGTCCCCAAATCTTCTATTATCCATCCCCCATCCGCCCATCATCCATTACTCCTTAAAACACCTCCTCACTGGCTCCCGGGACCAGATTGGGCCCCCCTCCAACCACCATGGTTTCAAAGGAAGCCTCCCCGGCTGCCACAGCCAAACCAACAGACTCCCGTCGTCCCACAACTGAACCCAAGAAAGTTCACATCACAGATACCCAGATGACCCTTGCAAACTGGCACAAGCATGTCAACTGGCTCAACGTCATCCTAATCCTCGCCATCCCCTTATACGGCTGCATCCAGGCCTACTGGGTTCCTCTGCAGATGAAAACCGCCATCTGGGCGGCAGTCTATTACTTCATGACTGGAATCGGTATCACAGCTGGTATGTGGTTCTCTTCCTCTCTCTCTTTCTAACATGCTATCCTCCCACGATAGGAATGCGGAAAACACACTGACAAGGTGTTTCCGTTGACAGGTTATCATCGCCTTTGGGCCCATACCTCGTATTCCGCCACCCTTCCCCTCAGAATCTACCTGGCCGCCGTTGGAGGTGGCGCCGTCGAAGGTTCCATCAGATGGTGGGCTCGAGACCACCGTGCCCACCACCGCTACACAGACACAGAAAAGGACCCTTACTCCGTCCGCAAGGGCCTCCTCTACTCCCACATCGGCTGGATGATCATGAAGCAAAACCCCAAACGCATCGGCCGAACAGACATCACGGATCTAAACGAAGACCCCGTCGTCGTCTGGCAGCACCGCAACTACCTTAAAGTCGTCATCTTCATGGGCCTAGTCTTCCCAATGCTCGTCAGCGGTATAGGGTGGGGTGACTGGTTTGGCGGTTTCATCTACGCCGGTATCCTGCGCGTCTTCTTTGTCCAGCAGGCTACCTTCTGCGTCAACTCCCTCGCCCACTACCTGGGTGAGCAGCCCTTTGACGACCGCAACAGCCCCCGCGACCACTTCGTCACCGCCCTCGTCACTCTGGGTGAAGGGTACCATAACTTCCACCACGAGTTCCCATCAGACTACCGCAACGCCATCGAATGGCACCAGTACGACCCGACCAAATGGACAATCTGGATATGGAAACAGCTCGGCCTCGCCTACGACCTCAAGCAGTTCCGCGCCAACGAGATCGAGAAGGGCCGCATCCAACAGCTACAGAAGAAAATCGACCAGCGCCGCGCCAAACTGGACTGGGGCATCCCCCTCGACCAACTCCCCATCATCGAATGGGACGACTACGTCGAGCAGAGCAAGAATGGCCGTGGCCTCATCGCCATCGCCGGTGTGGTCCATGACGTCACTGACTTCATCAAGGATCACCCTGGCGGGAAAGCTATGATCAGTTCCGGCATTGGCAAGGACGCCACGGCGATGTTTAATGGGGGCGTATACAACCATTCGAACGCGGCGCACAATTTGCTCTCGACGATGAGGGTGGGGGTTATTCGGGGCGGGTGTGAGGTGGAGATCTGGAAGAGGGCACAGAGGGAGAATAAGGAGGTTGAGTCGGTGCGGGATGAGCTTGGGAATCGGATTGTCAGGGCTGGGGCGCAGGTGACGAAGATTCCAGAGCCTATTCCTACCGCTGGTGCTGCGTAGGTGGGTAGATTTAAACGGGGCTTGGAAGTGTCGAGGGTGGACGTGGTTTGGCTTGGCTTATGACTCTTTTTTTCTCCGATATTCCTTTTTATTTTTTTGTCTTCCTTGTTTCTTCCCTTCTTGTAATAATGGCTGCACGAATTGACTCGGGTACATATCTCACTCATGCCCTTTCTGACTTCTTTCCCTTTTCCTTCTCCAGCTCCTGTTTTCCTTGGTCATGTGTACCGGAGAGGCCCTCTCACCACACTCACACTAAACCTCACCTAACGCGTCGTCTGTCCGGACAGCGAGAAGAAAAGAAGCAAGTTCTTCTGCTGGATCAATATGGTTGCATCATGAAAACAGCATTTTATACTCTTGTGTTTCTCTGCCCCCTCCTCATGTACTCCATATTTCATTTCTCTTTTACCTTTCATTCCCTGCTCTTGTTTTGTTTCCTCTTATCTTTTTGGAGTAAATGGTATCCGGGAAAAAAGGAAAAACTCGAGAATTAGTTAGTTGATTTGATTTTTTCATTTGAAACTTCCCTATTTTCCTTTCTCTTTCTCTTCTTTCCTTCAGCCGTTGCCCACTCTACCATGAGAAATATATGGAATAGAAAAGAGGCGTTGAGTTGTTCTTCCTCGGCTGGTTCGGCTTAATTCTTTTTATTCTTCAAATCATTTCCCCCTTCCCCCCCCCTTAGTTAACTGAGTAATGGAATGGACTGTGTCGCAAACTGGGTTTCAGATCCTATCAGATTAGCCAAGGTGGAAATAAAAAACAACAGAAACAGTGTGACACCGGGTAAAGATTAGAAGCTAACTGGAGATGTTTAAAATATTGCGGGGGAAGCCTTTTTGCGTTTCTCCTCTCGTCCTTCATGCCTAAGCATAGGGAAAATAGGTGGGTGTTGTTCCCCCCCCGCAGGCGCTTGTGCCTTGTTGCTTAACTACTATTCTGCTCGCCCTGCAAAACGACAGGAATTTAGTTTTGAGATTGGAGAAGGGTTGGGAGATGGATAGTGCTGCAGGTTGTGCCTATTATGTGTCCGCTCTCTTCTGAGATGGAGATAATAATTGGGGGTTGAAGTTTGTTAGAGGGAGTTGATTTTGCTTTCTGCGTGGCTTGTTACGTATGACAGATAGGAAAACATGTGATGAGACGGAGCAAAAGTAACCATTGAATCTAATTAATCCATTTAATGAGGTTGACTGCCTTGTCTCTTTCGCATGTTATATCCGTAGCTATGGATATTAAACAGCTAATAATTATCACCGCGTGCAGAACTAGAAGCGTATCATTTTCTCTTCTGTTTCCCTCTCTTTTTCTTTTCCAATCATGCCCCGCAACAGCATACATAGGCAGTGATTTCAGTTGTATGAACACTCATGGCGCAGATAAGATGCACAAACGTAATTCGAAAACTTTTGTTTTCTTCATATCGTACGGTATCTTCGCATCTGGTGTACACAAAAAACACGAAGAAGCCATATGTAATTCTGGAAACTGCTGTCGTGCAATCTGTTGGGAGTAATCTATCCTGCAGGTCGTATCCGTATGTTGATTATCAATGGGGACTGAGCTGATTATCCATGGAATAAGTGGGGGTGGATATTTGGGAGTGGACCAAATTTAAGAAAAGCTGTGGCTAATGGAAATAAGATGCGATCATAATCTGAAATAATGTGTGCCGTTATTAATGAAGGGGAGTCAGGTGTATCTATCAAAATGGCGGAATCCAAGAACAATAGGATTGAGATGGGAAAATATAATATAAGAGGGGAATAGTGGAGGTGTTAACCTCGTGGTTAGCCATCATAACGGTGGAAAATCATGTCCACGATTATCTATCTGTCTGAGATCTCATCTCACACCAACTCGACATATCCGACGGCACTCGTATTTCGATTTCGTGTCAAATGAAAAGGAAGAGAGTATATCATGAATCATGGATCAAAACCTACCGAGTAAGAGGCAACATGCTAGGAAGGAGGATGAAGAATGCACACATAATTAGATCAACATGACGATCCTCCAATGGGGGTTGGTGTGTCCAAGAACATGACACTGTCCTCGCTTGCTCAAAACTCTGTGGAGAATAATAGCATCTCACATCTACCTGGGTCTCCCATCTGCCACCCAACCCAACTAAAGATTCCTGCTAGAAAAACCAACAACCACAAGCTTTGCCAAACAATAATAAACAAACAGTAGAGAAGAGAGAGAGAGAGAGAGAGAGAGAGAGAGAGAGAGAGAGAGAGAGAACCAAAACCTACGACCCCAGCGAGTCGATATCAATCCCCTCATCCCTCCTCCGAATCATAACTGGCGCAAACGGATTCGCATACAGAGAATGCGACACTGAGAACGGCTTTGTATATGCCCCTTCTACCAATTTCAAATCATACTTGAGCAGTAAATGGCATAATATCACCTTGATCTCGTTGCCAGCGAAGAAGCGACCGGGACAGGAATGCTGACCGTGTCCAAATGCTAGAAAATCGGGACTGGTAGTGACTAATTGCGCAGTGTTCTCCTGGCCGGGCTGATGGCGCATGTTGTAGAAGCGGTAGCCGTCCCATTGGTCTGGGTCTGCGTAAACGGTGGGATCCCACATCCTGTTGGAAGATACGGCTGTCATGACGTTCTTGGGGATAGTCGTGCCATCGGATAGAGTGATGTTGTCGAGGGTGACGCGGGACATGGTTACTGTCAAGTGTGTTAGTAGATAGATATATTGGCGAGAAATCGCTTTGTTTCTTTGTTTGGAGTTGCTTTGGTGTTCGGAAGGGGGAAGAGGGTGTGGGGGAATGGGGGAATGGGGGATTGCTGTCATACTGGAACTGATGGGCTTCATTCGCTGACTCTCCTTGATGACACTGTCGAGCAGCTTCATTTTATAGAGGGAGGTCTTCTTCCACCCACCCTCACTAAGGGCGTCGAAAATCTCCTTTCTCAACGGTTCAATGATTTCGGGGTGTTCAACGAGACCGAGGATTACTTGGATGATAAGGTCGGTCTAGGTGACATTTAATGTTAGCCCCACGTATGAAATTACTAGAATATGGCTGATTCTTGAAAAACGGCGTTGGATTCTGATCAATTTCCGGTCCAAACGGCGCTTACCGACCTTTCGATATGACACGAAGTAAATAAATACGGGATATCCTTACCGTGGTGTGAATAGCAGCGAGACTAAGTCCAAGCTGGACAACAACGGGATCATACAAGCCCTCCACTTCTCCTGAGGCCTGTTCGAACCATTCAATAGCATCGTGGATCACAGGTGGTTTCTTTCCCTGAGCCGCAAGGGCCGCCTTGTCGGCAGCCCGCTTCTTAAGGAAAGGCTGAATAACCTTACGTGCCTTTTTGACTTCAGCTCGAGACTGCCTACATTCCGGTAGGAACCAGTGGACGAAATCTCTTGTCCATGCAGGCCACAATCGTAGAGCTTCTGCGGCACCGAACGCAACGAGGGTATAAGCGATGGTGATATCTAACCATTTGGGGTCGTGGCACAATTCGTCGCCCAGGAATACCTTGGAGGAGACACGGGCAACAATTTGCAGAAACTTCTCCTTTATGGTAATTTTATTCCACTCTGCATGGCGTATTATAAGTAACTTGAATATAACTTTAAAACGAGATAGTAAAGAAGCCGTATTAGGCTCATACCTTTATTATCTGTGAGTATCTCCCGAAAGGACAGGGTAGCTTCGTCAGAGAGAGGCTTAGTTAACTTGCCTGAGAAAGTGACATTGCGTTAGTAAAAGTGTTCAGCTCAACACTGCCAAGCTTAGCATGAGAATTCCGAGGTTTCTCACCAAGGTTAGTTGTCAACTGCCGTTGGACAACAGATTTCATAAGCTTCATATTTTCACTGTTGACCCTAAAGACTTCGAATCCAGGCAGATGGCCGAAGAAATTCTGCCAGGATATCACGTCAGCTGAGAACTGTTCCGGGCGTAGCAATCGATTTCCTACCCTGTGGATTTGCTCTTCAAAGCTCAGGCGGTTATCGTTCCTGATCTCGTTGGCGAAAGTTGCTGGGAGAATAGTGATTTCTTCTCCACTCTCTGTAATCATACGAAAAGGCTTATTGCCAGTGGTTGCGAAACACTGCTTTACCACTCCGATCGCATCCCGTATCAAGTTTTGTTTGACCCTTTTATTGGAAAACTCAAATCTCTTTTTCAGGGTGAGGAGCGGCACATTTGTCTTGGGGCGTTGTAGCATGTAGATAGAAAGGAGGGTGACGGCGGTAACAATGAATGTGACTGAGGGGAGATTGGGCGTTGACATCAACTCCGCTAAGTAGACGGACATCACCTCTCGAGTCGCCATGGTGTTTTGGTGGTTAAAGTCTCATCCAAATCAAATCACTGTCGAGTTTGATTCAAGCTGCTGGGGGACCAAAACTTCTTATATTAATCAGGCACACAGAAATAAAACGGCTAGCCGATCGTTGTCTCCGCCCCCAAATGGTCGTTGAAGTTGCCGAAGCAGCTCAGCTAACGCAACATCCCAGTCCAGGTCGCTCATGTGGGTGCTCTGTTTTGATAAGCTTCCGAAACATAGAAGGATTAAAGTGAAGAAATAATAATAAAACCATTATTATGTCTGTATAAAGTCTGCACTTGAAAGCCCTCGACCTTGGAAAAATAAGAACTAGGGTTGAAAAATCCTCCGTTCAACAAATGAGGTTTCGGGGGTCGTTGTTTGACTTCCAAGTTACCTGCTAAGCTAGGTACAGCCAACCTCCTAGGAGGGAGCCTTTGGTTGTTGGTGACCACCAGGGGGGGGGCCTCATTTGGTACTAGGAGCCCAGAGCTGAGGAAGTATTCTTTTCTCATGGTCGTGTTAGCATTCGACTTGTCTGTGATTTAACAATCCTCCAGAAGCGAGGTGGCACCGTTCCCGACGCGGGTGTCAAAGCAACAAAGAAAATGCCATCTAACGTTTGCTCCCTTTCTAGGGGGGTAGCTCTGCTATGTAGTTGCGCAGTAAGCGAGCACCATGGTGAAACCGTCCATCTGGTCTGTAGAATATCGAATCTATGGATGTTGATATCTCTTGCTGTGAGGAATTCACTCCAAAACCGTGTAGACCCAACCTCCTAATTCCAGTCCTCAGCCCTGGGACTCTGGTAGAATCCTCTCATAGCCCCCCCTGCATAACTGGTCGGACGTAATCAAACCTTTAAAAGCCAGCAACACACATCGCCTTCAACCCGCCCAGCGTGCGTACTGCCATGATTCCCATAAATTTCCACCGGACCCACTTCAGTCGACTCTATCCGCTTTGGGCTCTTACAAGTTGCTAGCTGGACTAGTTGCTGTGTTAGTTTAGCCAGTGGTGTCTGAGGACTGCGGGCCGAGCGATGATGGGGCTTGGTTCTCCGACTGGGACTCGGCGGCATGAGATTACGGGCGTCCAGCTGAACAGGGTTTAATATCTCCGCCGGGAAAAATCTTCGGTGTTGGTTTTAACATTTAGGCCATGACACACACACATCTCTATTTTCTCCTGACAACAATGATTTTAACATATTTCAGACCCTAATCCTAACCCTGGTGTTGAGGGCGGAGGCTGAATAGAGCGTATTTATGATGTATTCGCAGAGTGCGTCTGCTCTTTATTTTTAGATGGGTGACCAGAATGGTTTTAAAAAAGGCCCAACTTTAGACCATGTTCAACTGTAACCCCAGACTGGACCATTGAGCCACATGGACTGAGGGGATTGTGTCAAGGAGAAAGCCGACTTCTTCTCTGAATAAACAAGCCTTTTTCGGTCGTTTGATCAGTGGGGGAGCGAAAGGAATCCGTAAATATCTCTAAAGAACGGCCTCCCACCAGAACCTGACTCGGTTTGACCTCAGGAAGGTTTTCGGCTTGGTAAAAGAGTTATTATGTGAGTCAGCTGGGGGTGACAAAAAACGGATCGCGTATTTCTGCTTCAAATATCCACGAGAGGATGCTTCTTCCCCTTGTTCTCAAACCGAACTTCAACGTTGCCATCGCATTGTGAAACCTCAAAATAGTAGTATCCGGCGATATTATATGCATACCCGGCTTCGGTTGGTGATTAGAGCGTGAGCGAAGTGCAAACTGGGAATTCCCTGATCCAGGTGAGCAGATCCAACAAAGTGCATGGTTGAGCATCCAAGAGCAAGACGTGCGGCATAATTGAACGGTGAACATCTCAGGCCAACGGCAACCTTCCCACTGTTGGTTGCACGGTCAAGAACTCCATCCATCGAACCAAAAATTATGCAGTGCTGAATCATTTTTTATTTATGCAGTCTCATGTATAAAATATTGGGATATCAAAGTATTGATTTCTTGCTCTGATATCACGGTCTGGATAAATAGCAGCCCATTTATTTGCCTTAGCAGAATCCGGTTTATATGCCATTCTCAAAGTGGTGCAATTAGCCGCGTGGTGGATTTTATCAATTCCTCTCCAGATTCCAGAGGTCCATTGCTTAATAGGAGCGGAGCAATGTGAATAATTGAAGCTGAGGGCTGCTTTCCAAGGTTCAACTTGTATACAGCCAGACGGTGTCAATAATAGACAGTCGTATATTTCGAGCGACGGAGTATTATTGTTTGTGTCAGGGTTTTCAACCGCATATTTACGGATTTTTCCATATCTCCCTGCAACACCCGATCATACCTCTTATTTATGGGTCTTGAGGTACCTGTCTCTCATCGCCGGATTCCAATAACTATCCGATTCCGATGACAACAAATTGGATTGCATGGTTTGCCAAGAATAACAGGTTCTCTGAACTCCTATTCTTCGTCTTTTCATTCCGCTGTGCTCTCTCTTGATGTTGCCTTCAACACCCATTCCAAACAACTCTGGATGCTTGGTTGCTAAATTCGTATGACTCAAGCAATGGCTGCCTAGGTCACTGCGAACAGTCTGTCAATTGTAGGTTGTTCGACCATTTTAGGTATTGGCTGAACCGCTGATCTGAGACTCTCTGGCTCTGATTGATACTGGAGGCCAACACAGAAGATCCGGCCGCTCTCTAGACCCAGTGAATAGGAGATGGATAATGCTCTATTCAAGATGTGCCTTGACACCCTGTGGTGGTTTCTGTCTCCCTAAACTGCCGCTTGATTTTCCCATACATCATTGTAATGTCTACTTGTTTGTGTTCAGCCTTCGGTCGAATCTGGGATCCGCGGGTCAGTCTAACTGGCAGTTTTCTGCCAAAAAAAGAAAAGAAAAAAAGGCTGAACTCAACTGGCTCCTCTCATCTCTATTGCGTTTTGCCGTGCCGTATGATAACCATCTCTAATGAAATGTTATGTTTGTTGACAAGTTATTGGGAGGGACAGACACTGATCCTTATAAGTTTCTAATTGGAGAACTTCCCCAGCATCTCATATTGAGTGTAAATATACATGCACAAAGATTGTGTGAATTTTTATTCTATGATTCTATGAACGAAATAGGATTGAAAAGAGGGCAGATTCTGTATGGAAATAGACGCAATATCATAGGTCGTGGCGGGTGCCAGCTCTTGATCTTTTCAATCATTTCTCGGGGTAATTTGAACGGGGGTGATCAGTGGTTCTGTGAAATGGAAATCAGCGATATAGGGGTTTATGGCCGTCACTAAACACACACTGGAATCACCGTAGAAACTCCTAACTGGTTGACAGAGCATTGTGGGGTTGGAGGATTGGGGGGGGATTTACCATTACATCAAGATTATCTACTATCTAATCGTGCCTCCGCGCACCCACACCTGATGTGGGTGCGCCACAGCGTAATGATAAAAACAGTGTAATGATAAAAATATCAACTTCTTCATTAATCAATCTTCAAATATTAATATATCACCACCACCATGACCAATAAGATAGATGATCTTGAAAAATGTATTCAGAGTGCCATTGAAGTCTATAATGGCAATTGAAAACAAAAAATCCTACCTCTGGCACACAAATTCAATGTTTCTTATCAATGTCTTTGAGTAAAAATCAATGAAAGAAAAACATGCAATGCAAAGACTGCATCAAACAAGAAGCTTAGCAAGAGTCAGGAGGACACATTAAAAGAGTGAATAGCTCATATGAACAGAAATAATTGCTCACTGACCACAGAGCAGATTCAAGATAATGTGAATCTCATTCTCAAATATCATCATACTGATTCTTCAACCTCCCTACTCATAGTCAGCAAGATGTGAATCTATTGATATATACAAAGCTTGAATGAGTATAAAAGAGTTAAGCAGAAGACAATGAATCTGAAAAGAATTACTGTTGAGAATATTAGCTACATCAAGATGTGATTTGACTATTTGAAAATTTTACTTCAAAAGTACACATTTCAAATCTGCAATATCTACAACTTTGATAAGATTGACTTTCAAGAGGGTCAAGAACATGGAGAATGAGTTATTACTGCTTTTAAAAACTTTAATTCAGTTATAACTTCATCATATTCTCAAGAATTAATCACTGTGATTGAGTGTGTTTCAGCAGATAATGAGATATTGAATCTCTTCATCATCATGAAATTCAAAACTCAACTTGAAGATTGATATATATAAAGTAATCTACTGGACAAATATACAATCATGACATCAGATACTGGCTATATCAATAATGAGATTGACTTTGCATAGATTCAGTACTTTAATGAGATCTCTAAAAAACATTAGCAAGACAGTCATCAATTACTGCTTTTTGACAATTATGAATCTCATCTCACTGAAAAATTTCTATAATATTGCAATCTTCACAAGATTATTCTATATAAATTTTCTTCACATTCAACTCATATACTGCAATCTCTAGATAGCATGTCTTTTCAGTAGTATAAGCACTATCATTCAAAGACAGTTAATCAAGCTGTGTGATATGGATATGAGTAGTATGAAAAATGTCAATTCCTACAGAATCTAGTTGATGTCTGTAAAAAGACTTTTCAATTTTTTACTATTCAGACTAACTTTGTGAATTGTGGTATTGTCTCATTCAACTCACAATCTATACTGCTTAAGCTAGATTCAAAAATCCCTGACTACTCTGAGTTGTAAATATATGAAGAAGACTTCTTTTCACTGTAATCAAGCTGTTCAGATACTGCTTTATCACAGCTATTCTTACTCAAGACAATTGAAAAGCTACAACATCATATTCAAGTGATAAAGAAGACAATGCAAGATATGAAGAATATACTTGATTTCAAATCACCTCATCTGAGCAATCAATTGAACAAGATTTTCCAAGGCAGTCTTGTTTAGATAGAACTCAATACTATAAAAAAGAGTGAGATTGAGAGTTACTACCTTGCAATCAAACACTGCATATCAATCAATTAGCAGATTGCAGTTTCCCTTGTACACCTCAAATCCTTCATAATCTTGTTGTTGAGATTCTAAAAGCACCTATTGAAGTCAACTGGGTGGCTCAGTTCTGTGAGCGCCACAAGGATGTGATCAAGTTACTCTACCTGTGAAATATTGACCAAAAATGCAAGATTGCAGACAATTCTGCATACTTCAAGCATTATTTTGATCTTGTAATAGATTTCTTTCTTATACTGCTTTTTTAATTCTCATCTTGCTAATTTATCTTAATTTTTCAGCTGCAGACAAAAATCACAAAATACAACCTTGAACCTGTGAATATCTACAACTTTGATGAGAAAGGATTCCTATTAGGATTCATTCACACCCTCAAACATATTGTATTGATTAATTCGCTCAAATCAGGCTGTATGATAAGTGCCAGCCAGGATGGCAATCGAGAATTCATAACACTACTTGCCTTAATTTGTGCAGATGGAACTTCACTCCCACCTGCTCTCATATATCAAGAGGAATCAAGAGATATGCAAGATACTTGGCTTGAAGATTTTGATAGTGAAAAGGATCAGACCTACTTTGCTGCTTCAGAAAATGGGTGGAGCAATGATGAATATGGGTTAACATGGTTAAAGAAGATCTTTGAACCTCTTACAAAAAAGAAGGCAGACCGCAGATATAGACTTCTTATATTGGATGGCCACTCATCCCATGTTAATATGGCATTCATCAATTACGCAGATTGGAATTGAATTCTACTTGCTGTCTTTCCTCCCCATTCTACACACTGATTACAGCCGCTAGATGTTGGGATATTTGGACCATTGGGTAAATCATATTCCAAACAACTGAATGAATGAATGAGAACTGGAATGGGATTCATACACACTACAAAGAGGTCTTTTTGGCAGCTTTTTGACACTGTGTGGAAGGAGGCAGTTACATCTTCAAATATTGAAGCTGCATTTGCTGCTACTGGCCTACATCCATTCAATCCAGAACACATTCTTAAAAAGCTTCAAATATGACCTTGCACCCCCCCCCTGACGCAATATATCAACCAAGAACACCTACTTCTATTGTTGGCCTGTGGAAATTGGTGAAGCAAGTCAAGCAACAGCAGCATCAAATATCTAATGATCTCAACTGGGTGATCCGTGCAGGGGAAAATCTTGCTCTTGATAAAGAGGTTCTTTTAATAGAGAATCAGCAGCTTCAAAAAGCTCTTAATCAAGAGAGGAGACATTGCAAGTGTGGCAGGGCAATGGGGTTGCTAGATCCCTTGAATCCATCATTGATACAGTTCTTCTCACCAGCAAAGGTGCAGAGCATCTGTGAGAATTTGGCGGCCTCAGAGGTTGCCAAAAAGGATGAGCAAGCTTGTAAGGAGGATGCAAAGCTGCAATACACTATTCTTAAGGAACAGAAGGAGGCAGATATCATCCAGCAGAGGATGGAGTGGGAGGCAGCTCACCAGGCCACAAAACAGCAAAAGGAAATGGATAAGGCCGCAAGAGCTGCTCAACGGCAGATTGACAAGGAGCTTAGAGATGAGAAAAAGGCTCAGGAGCAAAAAGAAAAGGAAGAATGAGCTGCTGTACAGCTACAATCATGATTGAATAAGAAGATGATTGAAGAATTCAAAAATCACCTTACTAATCAGGAAAGTAGACCATTGATTTCGCAAAGAGTGGCTAAATCACGTTTTCAGAGCCCTGCCAGGGTGCCCACAGATCCACTGCCAGAGGGATATGATGATATTGCAATCTCTACTGGTTTAATGACTGCTTGCTCGCTGAATCTGCCTCCACCCAAGATTTCACATTCCAGGCGAGTTATTAAGCCAAACAAACATTTACTGAATTAGCTATATATTTTTATATGTAATTTTCTATATATATTTTCATCCTATAATATATCATCTTAAAATCTAATTGCGTTGTTGAAATAATGTTGAAAATATTTCATCATAGTGATGGCGAAATGGCGGGCGTTGGGTGTAAACGGGCGTTGGGTGGTGGATTACGTTACTAGTTAACTATTATCAGACAGATTGAATGTTTCACGGATAGGATTTTCTCAACCGCGCTGGCCACCTTTAATGTCAACTGAATGCACGCCATGAACTAACTTTGATGCCCTTCCTAGTTGGCTGTTCGGAATTTGTTAAGTTGCTTTTCTGTTTATCCTGAAGATTTATATCCTTGTGTGTCTTGTGCATCACAGATTGCAGTCAGCCCTGTCGCCATACCCGCAGATCTGACATCTCACCGTTAACCCGTAACTACTTTGGAAGGGCTTAACCTAGGTAATGTCAGATATAGTGACAAAAAGTTGTTCGACTACATCTCTCGTTTCATGGCAATTCCTACGACACTTCAGCCGTCAATATATCGAAGTTTGAATGCTTAGTTCCCGTCTAGTATCTCTAGGCCTACCCTTCATGTCAATGTTCAAGTCGCCTGTATGATATGTTATATTTCCTCGAACGACGAATTGCATTGAAAACCAATTACTCAATCAAATTCCTCATCATCAGGGATATTCTGTAGTAAAAGCACAGTATCGTCATCAATAACTCCTTCCGCAGCACGAACCGGACGGGGACTGTTGTCACCATTACCATTTCCACGATCATTTCCATCATCGCTTCCAACCCCTTCTTCATCGGAGAACTCAGGGACAAGCTCGGCTTCATCCTCATCCAACCATTCATACTCGTCTCCCTCCTCTTCCTTCACCAATAACGCTAAGGAGGATTCAGAAGGTGTCGTTCCGTTAATACCTTCGTCCTCCTCACTACTTTCCACTTTGATATCTGGCGTTTCAGCGAGATCAATTCGGCGTTTCCGTCTTGCTTCCAGACTCCCTTTAGACTGGTCGAGTTTCCGTTTCGACTGGGCATGCGCTAGATGCAAACTGGGACGGCGGATAGAGATCGATAGTGCTTTCCCACACGTTTGAGGAGCGAATTCGTAGAGACCGGTCTATTCACATATTGTCAACTACTATCGTATTTCCCGTTGGTCCAGCCCGCATGTACGTAGTTGTGTATTCATAGAAATACAGCTTCCTCTAGTTCAAAAACAAGTCACCAACAAAAATCTCAGATATCGAGGTGGTAACTCCCACCCAATCCCCTTCTCTCTCTCTCTTTCTGTGTGCGTATGTGATTTTGTTATATATCACATACCGTTTTTATCACAAATGGAATAACCCTCTGCGCCCTATCATGCACGAGCCCAACCTTCTCAATTTTAACAACCTCCGCGAAGCGCACACGTTTCATGGGCACTCGCAATCGAAAGCTGGGCGGCAACCACTGCCAACAAAGCACTATGCACGTAGCAACACCGGAATCCCACGTTACGCCTGATAGGGCTTCGTGTAATATA
The DNA here is from genome assembly GCF_000150735.1 of Paracoccidioides brasiliensis. Classification (NCBI taxonomy): domain Eukaryota; kingdom Fungi; phylum Ascomycota; class Eurotiomycetes; order Onygenales; family Ajellomycetaceae; genus Paracoccidioides; species Paracoccidioides brasiliensis. The sequence goes on from NW_011371360.1 coordinate 2,797,890, forward strand.
GCCGGCTTCTTTTCTCTAAACCGCGATGCCATCTCATTTATAGTAATCACAGCGCAATTGAGTCTTGCGGCGAGCTTTTTCAGATTCATCGCCAGATTGCCGATGATTTTCCAGCGGGTTCTTTCTTCTTTGGTCTCGGCTGTAACTCTTGTGGTTTTTGTGGTGTTTAGTTTGCGTTCCCGTGGTAGCTTCGTGCAGTATTCAGAGGTGAAGAGAGAGGATATTGAGTCGATCACTATTAGTCCTGTATCTTGAGGGGGGAAACCCTTTGGTGGGTGAGATATAAGGGCTAGGAGGTGTGCTAGAGTTGGCGGATGGAAGTACAGCAGCTGGTTAAGGACTTCGTCCATTTTTTTCTCTCTCAATGATGATGATGGCGCCGTAGATGGGTTGTGGGGCAATTTTGGATTTCTCTCCCTGCGGAGGATGTCTTTGAACCTCGTTGGGTTCATGGGCCCCGCAGTATCTACCATTGTTAGAAGGAGTGTTGAATATATTTTGTATGTTACAGTGTGGATTATGAGATAGAGGTTTCCCAGGATATATTTGAAGGAGGTGCTTGGGGAGACAAGGTCGATAAGAAGAGTTTCGAACTCGACACTAACCTATCCAGACAACTTTCTGTCCAGCTTCCAATACACTTGCTGCAATTCTCATTCTTGAATGGTACACATTAGCCGCAATTTGCTCTGACCCAGGAGGGAGTCCTAGGTATGCCAGAAAACGCTTTCAAAATACACTCACGCAAAAGCCGTCTTCCCTACACCTCGGGACCCCATAACCTCCGTGATCTCCCCACGCCGGACCCCTTTAGTGGGCGCAGCTGGGTGGGCCTGGAAATATACATTGCTCCTTCTTGGATCCAGAGGGGATGATCTCACGCCAGGGCGCAGTGCTAACGCAGCATCTAGCCGTGGAAGTCCTGTTGGTATCGCGCTTTCACGCTCCTGGTTTGATGTGAGAGATGACCTAACATCTCCAAACAAACGAAATGAGTCCTCTGGCCCTTTTCTATGGCGTGCTATTAAGTAGTCAGCGTTATGATATTAAGAAACGTGTATGAAACTGAGTACTGAGAAGAAAGTATGTGGAGGGTTGCCCGTGACAAGTATGCGGGTTATAAGTATGGAGCATGTTCAACATATTATCTCCGGTCAAATGATTCTACATAACAGCAGAAATGTACAGCTCAAGCATACATACCCTCCTCTGGGCTGGAGAATTTCGCGATGTCTTCTTCGTGGCCCGTCATAGGTGCGTGCCCACTACATATAATCCAGAGAGTACCACATTCGGTTTCTAGGATTTAGACGATGATCAAAAGATATATTAATATAGTAAGTAGAGATGCTTTCGCGAAACGTTTGGCAATCGTCGAGCGAAGCTCAGGGATTTGCAGGGAGAATTGGAAGTTGATGTTCCTTTTGAGTGAGTGACCTTGGCTTTAGTTATCTAACAAACTATTTAAATAATCACCAACCGACCTACCTCCAGCGCAAACATTGCTGATGATATCGAAATAATACGAGCTTATGAAGGTGCAAAGTGGTTCGTCTGGAATTTACGCAAGCCATTAGATTGAAAACTGATAGGATTTTACGGCTCAGTTATGATGAGAATTCTGAAGATAATCATGTATAGACATTCTTGCTGGAACTAACTAATTACTGCAGTTAACGAACTAAACAGTGTGGAGTAGAGGATTAACTACGTGAAAGTATTGAAGACGGTATATGAATCAGCCTGGCTTTTACCGCGTCACTCAAGGCCTATATTGTTGAGGAATCGTTGTTCTGAACTTAGAATATGACGGGAGCAATCTATATGAAGGGCATTCCTCCAAGATGTTCAGTAACTAACTAACTGACGCTGTAGCTTTTGTTGAATTGTTCCATATTCATCATAGAATGTCCGTCATACGGAAGATCTTCTTGACATGATGAATCCAGCGGAGTCCGGTATGGGATCAGTGCCCTTTCTATGATGACTACTAAATCAGTTTCTGAGCGTATCGTCAATTTGCCTGAGGGATATTTACTTCCATCCGTTGAACTTCAAAATGCAGATCTATGAGCTGACTCTTACGACATAAATAATGGGGCCAGGCACTCTCCACGTGCCGCCTCCTCTTCTTTGCGTGTTATTGTACATGAGGATGCCTGAACTGGACAGCTGCAGGAGATAATTTGCCTGTTTCGCCGTTTAAAATTGTGATCAGGAAAACCAGGTAAATAACGCGGGTGGTGTTGGTGGCGATATGCCGCACAGCTTTTCATCGTTGGCCCTTCAACGCCCTTAACCGCCATTTCTAACATTTCAAGCGGAAGTCAGATTTTTCATCATCTCCCTATCACACCATGTATATCCTGAACGCCGCGAGCCGACTTCTTCTTTGCAGGGATCTCAGACCACCTGAGTGCGCTGTGCTCAACTCTTATTTTCTCCTCAGCAGCGTCAAACCTCGTAATCCACTCGTCAAGAAACAGGCTATATTCATTTTTCTTCGGAACTACCACTCCCATCTTTATTACCGCCATTGGCTTATAACTGGCGTTTTCGCACCTTCATCCACTAAGCGGGACGTAGAATAGAGACGCTCAGTGTATAATCAAAGACCCTTTTGCTACTTCATCCGAGAATCGTGTGATGCCATTGGCGTTGCATAGTTCCTCCCTCTCGACACAAATCTTGATAAGAGCAATCTCTTCAATCTTCCCGCTTAGGTTGAAAATCCACTGTATTCGGAGATTGCAGTGTGTTGCTGTTTTCTAAGATTGAAATTCGAACCGAGCGTAGTTGTTGCTTGTCAGTCTAGGCAATTTAACGGGGAGGGAGAGAATGGTATAACTAGTTAACTAACCAATCCCCCCCCCCCCCCCCCATCTCCCCACACAGTGGAACAGAGAGTGCTGAATTCAATTATTCATAATATGCAACGCAAGTGTTCAACCACTCACCAAAGTATTTTCATGTATCGCAGCTTTCAACTACATAACTGGGGACATAGTAATAGTTAGTTAGGGGCATTCGGCTATTTTAGTTAGCCGGCCTCAAGAGTTGACTATTTCGTGACACTCCTTGCGACGCCTTTTTGCCTCTCGACCAGCCAATTTCCACTCGTGCGCTGGAGCCATAAGGAGAATTTAGAAGGGGGATAACTATCTTTGTTCGACGATTTTGCGTGGATTTAATTATTGAATGAGATGCTTCTTCTCAGCTCAGCTCATAACTAACCTCTCGGCAATCAACTCATGCCTTTGCCGGAACTAGGTTGCAAAAAAACTTATTTTGGCCCTCACCAACGAAGAATAAGAGGAACAAGAAAGGAAAAAGAATTGCTTCCTGTCATTGTATTTACCTTTCATTACACTAGCAACACATTCTTTTCCATTTTCTGTTGTTCTTTAAGCGCCATGTTCACCCAACGATTGGACAGTATTTTCCTGCGGCTGCACCTCTCTGTTACCACCACCTTTCTCGCACTCATCTACATCCTCTGTCTCTCACCCATATTCCTTCTCTTGTCCTGGGAACTTTTGAGTCGTCGTGCAGCAGCCCGCGAACCCAAGGGATGTCGAAAATTGGGCTTGCATAATTTCTCGAACCTCAATGATGAGGGTAACTATGACACGAATGGAAGACGGAAGAGGAGGCAGAACCAGAAGAATGATGCAGGGAAGGGGCAAATTCGTATAAAGGCCCTGCTAGCGTACCCTATCAAGAGCTGTGCTGGTGTTGAATTCAGTATTGCCCAATTTGTGAGTACGGGCATGGCATATGACCGCCAATTCTGCTTTGCGGAGTATATGGAGACTCCACCAGCAGCAGCTGTGGCGAAACAACAACAACAACAAGATAAACCAACAGGGCAATGGATATGCCGCACAATGCGCGATGGGAAGTATTCCAGAATGGCCCTGATCCGACCGGAGATCTGGGTTCCGGACCCTTCATCGCGCTCGTACTCAGTAAATCACCCAGATGTTCTCTCCAAAGGCGTTCTGGTAATAAACTATCCTCGTACCCCAAGCGGCACGGGTCTGTCATCTCTATTGATATCCATCGGAATGAAGTTGGGTCTCTGCTCGCGGGAAGAATCCTTCCATGTACCCCTCCACCCACCGCCATCAAATAGCAAAACAAGTACATATCCTTATCGCCCGGTGCGTATCTGGAAAGACAACCCAATGGCTGTCGACTACGGAAAGCATATCCCGCCGTCTCTTATTACGTTTCTCGAACCCTCAAGACCACTCACTCTTTTCCGAGTCGATCCAGAGCATCGTCGGAATGTTTTCCGCTGCGCACCGCGCAAGGAGGCTCTAGGTTTTCAACCTACCACGGGGTTTGCGGATGCATACCCGCTGCACATGTTGGGACTGGCCAGTGTGCGAGAGGTCGCGGAGCGGACGAGCCATGCTATTCCCAAGTTTTCAGTGCGTCGGTTCCGGCCGAACATTGTTATTGAGGGGAGCAAGGCATTTGAAGAAGATTCTTGGAAATTAGTACGGTTTGTGTCCGGGCGTGGAAATGGTAAAAGCCAATTGCTCAATGAGCAACTGGAAACCCAGCACCGCGGAAATCAAGACGGCATTATGTCAGAGATTCCCGATGATAAGCAACCCCACAGCCGCAAGGGTGGAGATGGGGGGATAGAGGTATACACGTCATGTCGGACAGTGCGGTGCCGGTTACCCAACGTAGACCCGAACACTGGTTTGAGACATAGAGCTGAGCCGGATAAAACGCTAAAGAGCTTCCGGTGTATCGATCCTGGAGATGCCAACAATGCATGTTTGGGGATGCAGTGCGTTCCTGCTGTGCAAGGTGTGTTCCTTTTTGTCTTGCCATTTGAGTTCGTTTTTTGGGTACCCCTGAATTAGAATGGAAATGCTATTTTCGGAACTCATCATACAAGTTCCCCCCCCCGGCCTCCCCCCCCCCGAAAAAAAGTATATTTGACTCCCTCATGGGATGGATGTTTTCAATAGCTTAACGATGTATGCACAGAATTCACCCTCCGTGTCGGGGACGAGCTTGAAGTTCTCGAAACGGGAGAGCATTTCTATATCAAGCAGTGAATGGGATAATAAAAGGTAACCAGGGAAAGGGAATAGGCACCTTGGAAAGGAGAAGCAAGAAACAGGATATACATACATTCTAGCCCATACTTCGGTATTTTGATGCTTCGGCTCCTATGAAAGGCTATATTTCGTTCAATTTTCGCTATACTACGGGTAGTGGATTATGTTCGGATCATATAGTTGCCTCTTGAGTGCTTTAGACCCAGAGGACTGTATTAAATAAACTAGATGATATCATTAATGTTTATGGTTTGATGGAAATATTGAGGTTCCTTGAAAGTCAGGAATATGTGATCGGGAGAAAAAATCAGGAGTCAGATGAAAATTGTTTCCAAAACTCACAAATATTAGGGATGTGTTTGTCTTGTTGTTGACACCGGTGTACAGGTGCAAATATAGGTAGATGCTTCTCAAGTCCGTTATGTCAAGGAAATAGAAAAATTCACATAAAATAAAATGATGATGCATGAAAAAAAAAAAAAATCGACTTCCATATGCAATAAATAAATGCCAAATACTGATATGATATGAAAGCCTTTTAAAATGGCCATAGAGAGCAACAAATGAACCTTAATACATCAGGGTGCAAAACAAGGGGCAGCATTGAGCGGAAAGACAGAAGCCAGGGAAGCAACTGAAACACATCCATTCAATATTCAACTTCCAACTCCTGGTAAAAACCAGGGGGGAACAGCAAAAGCAAAACATAAATATGAGTCCTGACCAAACAGAGGGTATGATATCTAGGGGGCGAAACCTCTAGCAAAGTACACAGCAGTTTGCCAAAGAGAAAAATGGAAGCACAAAAAGGGAAATACTGCTATTCGAGGCCTCCATATCACGGCTGGAACCTCAGACGAAACTCATGACCCTTCCCCTCCTCGCGAACCTTATACAAGAACCTTGCAATAGCATCCTGCTCTACAAGGCCAACGTTATTAAAATGTTTCCTCACCGCCGTGGCAAGGTGGTCCTTCGTTACCCTTCCTTGACCGCGAAATGTCGAAATGCCATGCACGTCCATGCCAGCAACGCCTCTACTGCTCTCTAGGTCCATACCATTGCCAACTCCACTTCCACTAGCGGCAACCGCAGTATTATTAGTGTTATCATCTTTTTTCGAAGGTCGTGAAGCGCTTGCATCATTCGCGGCTTTGCGCCGTGCAGAGAGCTGGGCCCGTCGAGCGGCGATTGTTGTGGGGGAACGGAGGCCAATCCCTTGATTTAGGATGATGGAGGATATTTGTGAGGAGGATGAGCTGGGACAGGGAAGGTTATAGGCATGTCGGTATTGGTGGAGGACAGAAAGTGGCATGCTTGACCAATTGATCTGCGAATGAATGGTTTTGGAGTTAGTATTGTTTGGGTTTATCGGGGGTTGAAAAAATGGTCGTGCGAAATGGAGGGTAATTGTTGCGCCTCTCTCCTCAAAGAATAGGCCTTTCTCTGTTTGAGATATAGAACCGGAGGAGGAATAATAGAGAAAATAAACACTGAAAACAACAGCGGATTATTTACCCCAGATGGCTCCCCGGAATGATCAGGTTCAGCATTTTGGCCGCCTGTCGTAGTGGTGGTAGCTGCACTTGCTTTAAGGTCCTTGGAAGATATTGGGTTACTGGTTGCAGCGGCGTTGACTGCCCTGCGGCCCTTCGTGCCGGTGGGATGCCGTTCTCTCGTACCGCTGGAGGCTTCTGATCTCGAGTCGTCAAGGTTAGCCGTGGTCCGTTGACGAGGAGCCATGATGTGATGCTGAATCAATCGGCTGGTGATATCAGGGAGAAAATCATGTAAATAAAATACTGGAGATACCAACGAAACATCCGGGTATCATGTCGACAGACAAGGAAGTCAACGCTATTTCATCCTATGAACGCCATATTCAAGGCTGTCCTTGAAGATAATTGCATACATTGCAAGCCAATCTTGTCCTTCACCGACTGTTGACTCGGGGGAATAGAATGCATCATAGGGCGGTGAGACATGGCATAATATTATAGATTGGCTCTAGTCCTAAAAAGGGCTAAAATAGGGCCATAGAGCAACCCTAAATTGGCGGATGAACTTTAAATCCGGGGTACGCTATACCCCATTCGGGCAGTTTCGATGCCAAAAGCCAAGCAGTTGACTTTGACTATGACGCAAAGAGCAATTTCAAAACAATCATCCAAAAACCGGCAAATCTATGCATTTATGAGGTTGAGATAGGTCAAAGTGTTTTTTTTTCGCAAACCTGTGGACAGTGCATATGAATGAGGGAGCGGGGAATCCAATTACATCTGAATGGCACAGAACACAAAAATATAGCAGGATGCGTGATGGTTCACTGTAATCTTACAATCTTACAATCTTACTACTGCATTCCCCTGTTGCGCTGCATCTGGCTCCAGCTACAATTTCCCAGTTCCAACCGAAGGAGCCTGGTGCAACTTGTATTCTGGGATCCTTATGATCCCCGCTGCCATCAGATTGGGAGCTTCCACGGGATTAGAGAGTAGGAATTGGTCACCATGGCTTGCATCAGCTATGCTTTTACTTTCCAGGTGAATCGTTTTCGAATGCCTACTCAGATGCCAGCGGACACCAAATTACCTATCTGATCACCAGCCCATGTTTATGTTTGCTTATTCCATTTCGTTGCACAGCGGGATGAACAGCATCAAAGGATAACAGCAGTCTATTCCCCATCGGAGAGCCATATGTATGATTTATGCGCACTATATGACCTTCATACAGCTGGAAACACAACATATGAGTATCGTTGGGGATGTTGATTTCTCAGGTATCCGCTCACCGCCTCGAAACTCCGTATCTCTCCAGCCACATTTTCCTGCTGCCAGAAAAGGGGCATAAAGGAGCCAAAAACAAAAGTTTTTCCAAAGCTCCCATGCAAGATTCAATGCAAGAAGAGAAGAGCCGTGCTTCCGCCTCACAGGAAGTTTCGGGAGATCCTCGGCATTTGTGGAGTGGGGTTGGGTTTTTTATTTTTTATTTTTATTTTTATTTTTATTTTTTTTGAAAATGATTTGAGTTTGCGTACTCGTTTTAATGGGGAGTGCAAAAAGGGGAAATGCTCATGTACGGCTGTCAGAGATGAAAAGATACCCGGGAAAGAAAATCTTTCCTATCTCTTTTTATTATTGGTTGTTTTTTATTCTCCTTCAGTTGGAATGTATACGCACCAGCACATCAACCCGCGCACGACACCTTTCAGCCGAGTGCCGGTATCGTCTCTGGGTCCACACTGTGGAGTTGTGGAGAGGGTCTTGATACATTCGATGTTGATTTCATTATTTTCCCCCTCATCATCCCCCATTTGCCTCCCCTTGACAAGCAAAGAAACACAAGGGGGTTTTAAGAAAGAAGAGAACGAATTGACCCGCAGTGTATATGCCTCGTACAACCCCTTTTGTTGCTGTTGCAAACTGCATATGGAAAGTCACATTGCTTTCGAGTTCCGTATTCAGGAGTTTTTAGGTTAACTATCTCACCATCACCGCGAATGATTCATCATTGTCTCCATGTGGCAGCGGCATGGTATTTCCAAGGTTTGTCAAAAGGGCCTAGATCAGAGCTGACCCAATAATCTGTATCTTGGAAGGGCTTTTCTTGGGTTTTCGCAACTGCGGATATCTCCCCAAAAAAATTACAGGCAGAGCTACGGAGGATGCGATCTAACCATCCCTGCAGGCATGGATCGGGAACGAAAATACAAAAAAAAGAAGACAGAAATAACTAGTTCAACAGATGGATAAAAGTGGACCCGGCAATTAACTTTTATATTCAATATTTCAGTCCGAGGTTCCGGTTCGTACCCCATGAATTCCAGTAGTTCATGGCTGGGTAGCATCGGAATGCACCCACAGATACTATGACACATCCGCAGAAACAATAGCCGGCATATTGCGCTTGATGACTTACATCCCCTGCCTGGGTACGTGATTTGTTACTACCAAAAGTGGTTCAGAAGCAATCAAGGAATCATATTCATCCTTCCAATACTCCCAGCGGCAGGAATTTCCGGTCCCGCCTCATTCAATCGTTCCTCTCACCGTCACGCTGGTCCTTCGGAGCTTCTAGTCTTTCCAAATGATTTGAATTATCAGGAGCCGGGGAGGGGCCGCGAGTGGAAGGGTTTGGGTGGAGAGAGGAATGGTGGAGATGACAAGCGTCGAGTCGCCAATTTTATAGGCTAACCCCAGAGCAAATCACCAACTATATAGCCATCAACGGCCATAATTTTTTACCACCGTCCCCCCTTTTTGAGTAGTATCCTAAACTGAGATTAGAAACAACGATTTCTATCTACAATAACAGATTATCCTATCAATCTCGGTCTGTGGTGATAGTTATAACCGAGGTTTTGACAACAAAAATAATCCATGGCTCTCCTTTTACCTTAGGTTTTCCGAAATTATCAAACCGGTCCGCTTGAGTATTGTCAGGAAAGACAAAGAAAGCATAACAAGAATCCGGTAAGCATTGCGCCTTAATTCCTTACTTGATTTATCAATTGCTGTTGTTTACTGATATGAAACATAAGCTTGCGACTGTTGAAGTATCAAGTTATCATGCAGCGTTGTTGCCAGCCGGAGAACTCTCGGCTTCTTCCCTTCTCTTCCAAGGCCGAATCAACTGGAACATATATATCCCACTCTCTCCTAGGTAGCTAGTTTAACCCAACGGTGTTCCTGACAGGTTCCAAGCCTAGCCATGCCGGACCCCCATATTGCCACCAAAGCCACCCTTGCGGAGGAGAAGGGAGGAAAAAGGCAACATATTTTCATCTTTCGATATCCACTTTGTCACGTAGTCTTGTTACCACGATTTCCTCTTACTTTAGCCATACACCGTTTTGCAAATATTACTAATTACGGTGTTACAAACACTTGAGATAATTTGTGCAATGGGAGACATCTCCAGTGGCAATTTCAAGATAGGAGAATACAAGGGATAACGGCAACATCCACAGGGTACATGAAATGCATCTGTCTGTATAGTGGCTCTAACTACGGGCCAGAAGGTTCACAGTATTCGGCCGCCAACTATCCAGGAACTGGTTCAATTCTCAAGTCCGCCAGCGAACACAGCATCCTCATTAAATAATAGGTGCTGAAATGCTCCGCCGTATATGATTCCCTAGCAAGGCCATGTGCATTCCCAGCTACAGAAAAGCCCAACTGCTAAGGTTGTCAGTTCTGCCAAAATAAAATTTAACAAATGGTTGGTCCTGGCAAGTCATGCACAAATGCTTCTTGGTCGAAACAAGCATAACAGCAGCTGGCACACTGGTTCGGGCTCTGATTGGGTACTTTGAGTTCAGAGTTCAGCCTAGTCAGGGGAGCAGACACAACTTTTGACCCTTTGATATTCCAAGCTTCGTTCTTGAAGGAATAAAACGAGTAGAGCTCCACGGGTTTATCGAAGTTCTCATAACCTCTCAACTTCTCAACCCTCGTTGTCGCCGTTAAAGTAATGGAGTTGTTACGATTGCCAAATTTCACGGGCGAATTTCATTAATAAATAGGCTGTATATTGGCATATGGTGATATATATTGATTTGGGTTTTGTGAGCAAACATATACTTCTCTCTAGCTGGTTAAGGATATTCCCCCCATGTATTTCATGCCGTCATTGAAACAATAAATAACATCATCGTGCTGCAAATGAAAATTCTTCTTTCCTCTGCGTGGGCCTTATTCCTTCCCATGAAACTTTGAAAACAATAATATAACTCCTCGGACGATCGGGCGATGAACTGAATCCGTGATTGGCCAGTGGATATATTCCGCGTCTCCCTCTTCTGATCTAGGCCTGCTGTTTCGCGATGGAGCGGTCTCCAACGGATATAAGAACAAGTGTTGTACATATCCATGGGGCTTGAAACCAGGGTACTTAGCTATACAAGTGATTTCCTTGTGTCCTTAGCTTGCGCTTCGTTGGGTGCCGTACAGTTAACTAACTCGGGAGGCAATGCCTGCTTGTCAGTACGTTTTCCTCATAACTTGCATAGGAACAATTCGTCATTTAGCTGGAAAATATATACTTACAACTATAACTTAATGATATCAACCAACTCTTTCGTAGCCTTGCAATATATGAAATATTATCTTTCATCTCGCAATGATTTACGTAAAAGATGAATACATACCATCCACAAATCGGCATTAGAAATACTTATGCACACATACATTAGTTGCACCATGAGGACCAGAGAATTAATGTCATTTAAAGTCTTACCAACTTATCATCATCTGGGCTGAGGTCCCCGCTACCCAAGAATACTCTCCATCACATCGCCATATTCAATGAACAGTATATATATTTATCTAGAGGAGTTGCAATTGAGGGATTGATGGACGCACATATTTTAAGGATACGCATGTAATTGTATGAGGAAGAGATGAGATCGAGAGAATTTCGCAACAGCTTGCTTCACCTCGAGACTGTGTGAATTTTGATATACCTTATTTTGCCAACATTTTTCTTATCCCCCTTTACATTTTTGCATAAGTTCTGCGATACGACTGCTAGCCATATAAAGGATATCCTTGTAATCTACCAGTTTTGACATTGGCAAGGGTACAACTTCAAACATCTCATACCTAAATTGATACAACGATATTGGAATATGGACTGGTCAAAAAGCTGTTGATAGTTATGTCAGTCAATGACTATTATATTTGTATCTATGATGCATTACAAAAAAGGCAGTTTGAAATAGATCAAGATGCATTCATTCAAAACTTGCCCATAGACATGATTGAGCAGGCTTCAACGGAGATAACTCTGTGTGCAGCACCAACCCACACACACTTGTCAATGTCTCCAAAGCTCAAGAAAACCTATGACAACACGTCCATGAATGCTCACTTGACCATTCAAGCTATTTTAGTAAAGGCATTTTTGCCTTGCAAGAAGAACAGCTCCCATTTTGCATTTTGCTGGTAGGAATATACTCAGAACCTTGGTTGCAGAGGGAACGATTAAAATAATACTGTAGCCCATTTTAGTATCGCATTAGTCGGGGCAAGCTGTCTAGGCCACACAGCTCCTTGTCCTAGACATCATAATTATAGTCCACCCTGCACGTCGGCCAATACCTGTTTTGGTCGCACTCCGCAATTGCACAATAGGACTTTGATCTTCTTTATCTCATGAACGAGCGACCGAGGTAGAGATGTATATAAGTGGCTCTTAAGATAAATCGAGTTGAACAAGAGAAAAGATATATTAATAATAAACAGAGAGAGAGCGAAACAAAATAAAAGATGCTGAAGTTTGATAATCTGAACCTCAGCATCTTTATACTCATGTGAAAGTGAAAGTAAAATTATTCCCCCGTCAGAAGATTGTCTTGAAAAACTGAGTGGCAGGAAGCTTGTTTAAGCACAAGTCCTGCAGTTGTATCGTACACATCCATGTGTTACTACCTTCAGCATGTAAGCAACTCTGTACACAGCCATTTTCCGGGGCTTCTCCTGCAGCCCTCTTCGTAGATGCAGCTTTCGAAGGGTGAAATGCATCATACTTCCAACTTCATGGTCAGTTTTCGGTGTCATTTCCGAAGGACTCCCCTGTCATCCTCCATGAAAAGAACCGGATTCCAGACCTGGAAGCCAAAATAGGTAGTAGGAAAGTTTTTTTTTTTTTTTTAAGCAGCAGAGAAACTTCAAGATATGATGAGCTTCAGTCCTGCATCACTTTCAAGTCAAGCAACCAAACTGCTAGAAACAATAGAATCAGTCAAAACATGGTCTGTGCAAATGCAACGCAGCATATTTTTCATATCTATTTATTACAAACAGTTTGATAAATCTATGTTGACTGAAACTTTTCTTTTAAGTAATCAACTACTAGATAATTATAAATCTTTAGATTTTATTCAATATCTTATGATATAAAGTTAATAATATAAAATTATAATTATTATAATATTTTAGTTTTGTTATATTTTTTTACAGCAGTAATTATGCATAATGAAAAATTAAAAACTTTAATATATATAAATATAAAAAGTAAATAAAATAAATATCAATCTATAACTATAATGTTATTATTTAAATTATATAAATATAGATTAATAGAAGTTATATTATTATAAGTTTATTAAATTATAAAAATTTAACTATAAATAAATTTCATAATATATATTTATTTAAATAATTTTAATATAATTTATATTAAAAAATAATAATAAATATAATAATATATAATAGTTCGAAATGAATATATTAAAAGAAACATAAAAAGTGTTGAAAGTATATAAATAATGAAAAGTATGATAAAAAAAAAATAATACATGTATAAAGCAGAAAAGCAAATGCAGAATCAAACTAATGTATTGAAAGCAGAGATGAAAATGAGCTGCAACAGAATCAGAATCATATGAACTTGCAGGCAGAAAATTTTGATGAAAGGTCACATGATATATAAAACATATACTCGGAATTCGTTTTGCAATTAACATAATAATATATATATTTATAGAGTACTATAGAAGAGATAGAGTGGTAGAGAGTGATAGAGAGATATGGGAAAGCATAAACCTTTCCAATGATAAGGTTTGTGCGGGGGGGGGGGGAGGCAAACTGGGGTTTTAGGGCGGAGGAGGGGATGGAAAATTGTGCAAGCCTAGATTCGTCGTTGCTGAATGATATTCGCTGATTGCAAAAATTCATACCGACATCCGTTTCGCCATCGCCATTCCTTTAATTGATGCACCAATAGAACACTCCCCTTTGCCCGTGGAAAGCATGTCAAATAGAAATGCTGGGGTCGGCTTAAAGGATGGGGGGGGATGCTATCAGAGGAACGCCGTTGCTTGTTGGGAAAGTTTTGATAAAAGGTTAAAATATCTGTCAGGGAATCTCCTCCTTGACGGGTTTAACGGTTTTATGGTTCCCCCCCCCCCCCGCGCCATTCGAGTTTGTTAACGTATTTTTATTTTGAAACACTTCAAATTAGTAGCATAGATATGGTGGAGAACGTAGTTTTTAACTGGTAGATTATGCAAGAACGGAAGTCTTTGGAGAGATATTGGGGGATGATTCATAGATACATATCCCGGAGCTAATCCGTGAACTATAACTAGCTAACTAGTTAGTTATCCATGAGTTTGATGATAAAGCAGCATGCAGGAAAGTTTCGGAGAGGATGAGCCACTCGCTTCCCAAATCCCTTGAGGTTTCATATCATTTGCTGGACATTCTCAGCCGTCGTAACTCCCTTTTACCTTTTTCAGAAGCAAAGTTTTCAAATTCTTCCGCGTCCTTGCAAGGAACGGAAAAGCCGTTTGCTTCGACCACAAGGGGAAACCGGTGGCAATGTCATTTTAGTTACTTTCTTGCAAAGGGGGACGAATTGGTTGTTAAAGCAAGGCGAGAGCTAATTTTGTCATCTATCATCTCTGTCTTCCATATACTCTCGACAAAGAGCTAGGGGAAAACAATAATATGCACTAAGTAAAGTATTAGTGAGGTTCCAATGAAATTTCTACAATCCCTCTCTACAGATAAGACGAACCTTGGAGGCAAGGCACTTGTGATGTGATTGATTACCTTTGTATATATGCAAACAATAAGAATTGAATCTGGTGCGGAACGTCTTAAAGAAACCAGGCAAGGAGTTAACATCAGTTCCTGAGACTGGGAAGTGGAAACTGATACAAGTATTCCGCTACGACAATCAGCACAAATCGATGGCGCATGAAAAAGGTGTCTGTTGTGATGCAACTAACAATTTCAAATCTGCATATACGAATCTGACAAGTTACAAAGTAGGTCGACGGAAGGCAAACCGGGACACATAGTTTAACTCTGGGGGACCAATTGGCAACGGACATTTCCAGCAAACACGTTAAGTTTTGTGGGGGAATCTAGGTGATGTCACATGCTTCCCCGAGAAAGGAATTATATCTTCCCCAGAAAAGTAAAGTGAAATATAAAATAAATTAAAAAATAAATAAATAAAATCCGATTCTTAATGCCGGGGGGAAATATGAAAAGAGGAAATTTTCAGAATTCGTGAAAAGTTACAACTCATCAACCATTGGAACATATGGAGGAGAGGGAGAACGGGTATCCACTGAGGTTTTGCAGAATTGGATGTGATGTTTAACAAATGTACTCTATCTATCCCCGTTTTGTGCAAATGTCTCTCCGCTGCTTTGATTCCAACGGTTAAGTTTCTTGGGGCCACAAAAAAGTCCGTTATCTTATTTCCAGCCCATTCGTGGGGAAAATGGCGAGTTCATTCCGCGGCTTGGTTCAGGAGTACCTTGCTGGGCACGCATCTAACGTGCGGATTGGAAAGGAAATATCAGGAAGCGAGGCAAGCAAAAAGCAACATGGAGTCTGAACTGTCTCTTTTATTTATTTATTTATTTATTTATTTATTTTTATCCAACAAGTCATACATTGATCTCCAGATTCACAGCGCGTTAGGCAGAATCCAGAGATTGTCGGTGAAGCGAGGGAAGGTTGGAAGTAAAAAGTGGGGCTCCATACAAAAAAGATCATACGAGAAATGGATGGCGAGGAGCGAGGGATTTGAACAAGCAGAGTGAATAAATAAATAAATGGAACAAAGCAGCCAAAAAAAATTGCCCCATGCAACAAGTCCTAAACACAAAGAGTGTGATCAGTCCAATTGCTCCGAATTTATGCGTAATTAGCTACCCCGCAGGCAAAAGTTGACGGGAGAGTGCTGATGATGGCTGGGGGAGATGTTGAGCACAATACGAAGTCGGGTACGGGAGTATTCCCTCCGCTCAATGATACATTCATCCATCCATTCAATTCCCCGTGGTCAAAACTGGAAAGAAGCAAGCAAGAAGAGGTCAGTTTGTTTGGTTAAATATCGTTGCCAGACGAGCTAAGCCGCTGTCTACAGATTTCTCCCCACTTCCACCATCGATCGCATCATTTTAGCTTCTTGTCTTTTTTTTTTTTTTATTTATTCCCTTTCTTTCTTTCTGGGTCCGACGGAATGTTCTTTATTCTCTTTTTATTTGATTTATTTTAACTTGTTCTATATTTAAAAAGTTTCCAAAAATTGAACAAAAACCTGTAGATCTCTCTTGCGCAACGCTCTTCTGGAAACCCCCTCCCCGGGGTAAAGGAATGGATGAATTCGTGTATTTTTCATTTGCCGAAAGAATTTAATCAATTCATATCGTATTAGTTGCCCCCGTAATTTAACGCACCAGCAATGGGGAAGTTCCCTTCCTCATCGCAGCGCGTTTCGTTTTCGAAGCGCAAAGCTATCACGTAAAATGCGTCATGCCGCTAAAAAACAAGGTGTAACCGGCTTCCCCAACCTTGGAATTAGGTTAGCGGAAGTGAGGATCCGGAGAAATCTTGGTCCCGCAGTTTATATTTTTATTTTTATTTTTCATCGTTTATTTTATTTATTATTTTATTTTTTTGGGAGGGGGGAGAAAATCCAGGTTTCATCATCTCCGCTAATAGCATCGCGCAACAGAGAAGAGAGTAAAAAATTGAAAAAAAAAAAAAGAAAAAAAGAAAAAAAAAAAAAGGACGGAGAAAAAGGGGCGAGAACGTTCTTTGGAGGCGGAGAAAGTTCGGGAGGATCGTTACAGGCCCCCATGTCCATGTCCACGAGTAAACTATCTGTACACGTAAACCAGGTATCGTAGCGAACAGACGTTTCAAAGAATGAGTGGAATACTTTAATTAGCGCTTGAGGATTGATTATTATTGCTATCGTTATTGTTACATGGAGGAAAATGGGATTTTGCTGGTCAGCTTAGAGTTACATGGCGCTAACTAACTATCTCCCGGAGGCTGATTCAGCCCCACGACGTGATCGGGGAGATAAGCACCAGCTAAACGTAGTCCTATCTATTAATTGGCTATCAAGTATCTGGGATTGTTTTTGCTGGGGAAGATTGCCAGTGATTGTTTCTGTAAATAGGAGCTGGAAGGCATGAAGGAGACGGAGCTGCGTCTATCTGTCTACTATCTAATTATCTCCGCAGACGTTTTTGTTACCACAGTGATAAACGACCATACGAAGCTGTTAAGCTACACTAGCTATTATCTAAGCTGGCTATGGGACCCGGTGGTGGGGTGGGGGGGGCGGGGCGGGGCAACCTTGATCGAGCCTTTATCTCCATGAAGTTCAACTAACCCAATGAACCCTGAGATCCCCGTATCGAGTTTCAAGATAGAGAAAGGGGGGGAGAGAGAGAAAGAAGGGAAAAAAGAGGGCGTAGTAAAGTTTTGTCGGAACCCAGCATCAATAACGACGGAAACCCAACGAATAGAAAGCGATAGTCGACGTGTCTGCTAGATTTCTCTACTGGGTTTGGCTGAGCGCCTGAAAAGCGGATTGTTTGGGGGGGGAGGGGAGGTGAAGAGGATTGTAGGTGGGTTAGTTTTACGTACTGTTCAAGTACCCTGCGGGTTGACAAACTTGCCAGGTTGCTTTTTGCGATTTGCTGCCCTATGCCAATGAGCCTCTTCTCTTCATGGCCTGGCAATTTGGCAGCAGGCACCTGGCAGGGATAAGGTAAGGGCAAAAAGCGTGCGCCTCCACGCCAAACGCGTTACCCCCCCCTTCCGCCCCGGATTGCCCTGCTGGTTGCTTCGCTCAGCCCAAAGGCGTGCGTCGTCAAAAAGCTGAAAATGGGAAGCATGGATGGAATGGTTAGGTAGGAATTTTCTGGGGTGTTCCCTGCTGTGGCGCGCGGGGGAACCTTGGAGAGTTTGGGGTTGTCGGGTATTTTTATATTTTTAAAATTTCATTGTGTAATGAATGTACATGTACACAACAAGGGGCCAGTGAAATTGTCAGTGGAGGGGCAGATTTCATTTCATCTGTCTGGAGATTGTTTGTGATAATTCTCTTTTGTGCATCGGTGATTTCGCTAATTTAGTTGCGAATGGAGGGCTGCTTTTATTTTTATTTTATTTTTATTTTTATTTATTTTCCTCCCCCCCCCCATTTTGGTTTTTGGGTCGACGTTGGTGTGATTGATTGGGCGCCAATGATGCGATGTGTTCAAAATTATATGTTGATCGCGCCCCAAGGTTGCGAGATGGGATAGGCTGCTATAGATCAGTAGCTCGACATGGTGGAATTTTAAAGGCGGGCTGTCCTAGGCGCCTGGTGTCGGGGGATGACGAGGTGACATGGTGGTTGGTCTTGGAACGTTGAGATGGAAGGGGGCTGCGCACGAGCGTGGTTTGAGTGGTCGAGATGAAACTGGCAGGCTTCTTCGCTTAGTTATTATCATTAGTATTAGTAACATTTATTTTATTAACTAGTTTACTTGTTTACTTTTGTTTACTTTTCCAGGACTTTTCCGGTGGTAACCATGTGCAAAGAAGCTTTGGTAGAAGATTGGTGGATTGTTGTTTACACGAAAGGGAAAATTTTGGATAGGCTTGGGGTTTTCGAAAGTGGGTGAGCGGTTATGATTAATCTCCAGATCTGAAGATCTGGAGAGAGCATCGCTTGTTGTCTGCATGTAACTAAATGCTCGTATATATATGCTCGTGTATTGAGTTATATATATGTTTAATTTTTTTAATTGTCGTTCGACTCCATCCCGATCATGGATGAAGTTTGAAATTCCCGCGGTAAAAGCGAATGGTGATCGCCGTTTGTAATCGTCTTAGTTAATCCGGGGAACGGCCCCAGGAAACGAAATACGGGCGGCGGTTAGGCAAGCTCTGCCCCTGATTGCAGTTATCCTTGCATCGGTAATTTTTTCATTTCCGTTTTCCACGTTTTTGCAAATACGGTACGGCGGTTTACAGATAACGAAAACAATAAAACATTCAATAACAAAGGAGAACTAGATAAAAAAAAAAAAAAAAAAACCCCGACTAAAATCTTTTAAGGCTGCGATGAAAGTGCCCGCACAGAAGGGAACCTGAAGAGGATGGATCTTCAGGTCTAGGAGGACGGCTGAAACCGGCAGTGTGTCGGCTGTAATAATTTAACAAAGATAATTTTGGTGGGGGTTTCCTTGAAGCATCCCATTTCAATCAGATCAAGCAAATCAGCACCGGTGAGTTAGTTCTTAGGAAAAAAGAAATATAGGGAACGATAGTTATAACTACCCCTGTCTGAGACGTTGGGAGTGAATGAATGAATGAATGAATGAATGAACGAACGGGTGGGATGCGATGCCTTCCAGGAATGCTTTGGCATAGCCATAGACGGTCTAGATCTTTTGGGGTTGATCTGGGGTAAGTTAGTTTAGTTCCTCCAAACAGCCGAATATGGAGGGAGAAAAAGGAAAAAGGGAGTTGGTGAATTATGAAGCGATTAGTTAGAAATTAAAGAATGGACGGGGGAAGATGACGCGTTCTCTGTCGCTAATGTGTAAGATGAAGCCCCGTCAGGTTCCTCCTCGATTTTAAGCTATGACGCTGTCTGGGAATAATAATGTGGTTCACGTAGCGGAGATTTACAGCAAGGAGACAGTGTCCGAGGCAGCACAGGGATAAATTACTGAATGAGAGACTCACGGACCAAGCTGGTTAGTTTCGCAAGAGCGACGTCTAGAACATCGGGAGCTTCCCTGCAGAGACTATCGCAAGAGACTATATATCATCAATGACATCGTAGAAGCTGGTTAGCCCTAAGTTTGATCGGACATTAGCTCGCTCTTTGGGCGAATAAAAAGGCGGAAACTAACGGTATGCTGAATCATACTTGAAATTGAACGAATTACCATCCAAACTCTCGCCCTGGCTGCTATATTCTGCTGAAGATTCCACGATGTCATATTTGAAAAAAAAAAAAAAAAATTTAAAATAATATCGCCATATATTGCGTGCTCGCAATCAGGATTATGATGAGGTCACAGATTGAAGAAGGTGGTGGGTTTCGTCCATAATCATAAGAAAAAAAAAAAAAAATTTTATCCCATATATCCATCCCCGTTGACTTTTTCATGTGAAAAGAGACAGTCAAAAACAAAATCCCTTCCAGGAAGCCGGTGAGGCTGACACAAGGAAGGATGTTATTTTATCCATGGATGATGCATAGTTTGAGCACAACTCGGTAGCCAAGGAGAAATAAAGAAAATGAAAAATTTCCAATTTTCCCCAGGTTTTATTATTATTATTATTATTATTATTATTATTATTATTTATTTTTGTGGCTATATTCGCGTAGGGTAACTTTGGGAGGCGCTTGCAAATAAATAATAACAACAACGATAATGAATAATAATAATAATAATAATATTAAGGTAGATATCGTTCCCAGGTACAATGTAGTAATTCAAAAATCACGCAAGTTATGTTTTAAGTTGCTGCCCCCCGCGGGGCTCAGCTGCCTGTCTATTTCCAGGTTTTTTATTTTCTTTTATTTTAATTTTTTTTTCTTTTCGGTTCAGAGGGCTCTCGAAAAGATTGAATTAATAATTTCTAGGCAAAAATAATGGTGGTGGTTGTCAGCTATTCAATAGTT
Organism: Paracoccidioides brasiliensis; assembly: GCF_000150735.1. NCBI lineage: Eukaryota > Fungi > Ascomycota > Eurotiomycetes > Onygenales > Ajellomycetaceae > Paracoccidioides > Paracoccidioides brasiliensis. The sequence goes on from NW_011371360.1 coordinate 2,818,427, forward strand.
TTATCTGCACTTTAGTAAAAGAGAAAATTCTTATGCGAGTTAAGAATGGGAACTTTTGTGGGAGCGAATGCTCATATATGCGCATTTGCATTTCTTTTTTCTTTTTTGGCGCGCTTGATAGATCTGCACAGATAGATCAGAGAAACAGAGGATTAACGTTTCTCGGGTTTCTTTCCCACCGGGCATGATCGGGTTGCGGTGGATCAAAGTGAAGAAGGGAGCGGTTGAGCGGAAGATAACCTGGCTGAAGCTATCTCACAGCAGATAAGAGAAAGAGCCGAAAAGACCACACACACACACACACACACACACACACACACACGCGCGCGCGCGCGCACACACAAAAAAATAATAAAAAAAGTAAATTAAAAAAAAAGAAGCAGCAGCAGCAGCAGAAGAAGAAGAAGAAGAAGAAGAAGCAGAAGCAGAAGAATAAGAAAGACACAAAAAACACAAAAAAACAGGGAACAAGCAACCATAAAGATCTTGATTTTATTATTATGTTATTGGGCGCGGGACGTGAAACGTGAAACGTGAACCGTGAAACCGTGAACTCAAATGCTCCGCTCCGTAGATAACTGAGGAAAAAACACAGAGAGGAATCGTCAATGATAAGATCGATGCTGAATAAAGTAGTTCCATGGCTCCGGCATTCCCCGGATGTTGAGCGAGGTAACTGCAAGTTAACGCCTTGCAAGGATGCTCCGAATAGTTTTCGTGAGACAAAAACAAATTAGTCAATACACCCCGGAGAAGTTGAGTTAGTTTTCTCTGGTTTGGGGGGTTGAGCTTATAGTAAGTAAGGAAGGTAATTTAGCAAAAATAAAATAAAATAAAATAAAAAATGGTAAAGTTAGGCTCCGGATAGCCAAGGTCACGCATCTATACACAAATAACCACAATATACTCCACCAACTACATGGTCATCCAACTAGGGTTGTTTAGATCTTCGGGCAGGTAAACGTGGGCGCGGAGGTTCATATCAATGGCGTCTCTCCCACACCCGGGAACAACGAAGGTTCGGCGCGGGGTGGGAAGGAAAAATGAACTTGGGGTGTCTCGGGAAGGAATGAGCCTCGAGATTGGTAGGGAGGGGTGTGTTTTGTGTGTGTGTGTGTGTGTGTGTGTGTGTGTGTGTGTACAGGACCATAAGCGTTTAGGACAGAAACTTGCGGTTAGGGAGGCGTGGAGGCGTGGAGATTTATGGAGCATGTTGTGTATTGTGTTTTCTGGGTGTGGATCACTGATGTACATGCCCCCGCCTCTCCCCTCTCCCCTCTCCCCTCTCCCCTCTCCCCCTCTCCCCTCTCCCCTCCCCTCCCCACTCGGCTTGGTAGGTAGACTTGTGCACTAAACTGAATTCCGCTCAAGTGTCTTGCTGGGTTGTATGGTTCGATGACGATATTAGATTATTATTTTGTTGTTGTGATGATGCCATTTTCATGGCGGCAAAGGGTTTGGGGAGGAAGGGAAGAAGGGAGAGGAGAGGGAGAAAGCTGGTTGCTAGAGCTTTGGAGTTGGGGATTAGTTAACGAAGAGTGAGCTGAAGAGTAGTACTACTGTAAGAACACCTATTATCAATCAACATCATACCACTTTAACTATCACCCACGCCCGCACACCGCGGCATCAGATTGGGTCAAGGACCAGCTAACTAAGGTAGCAGGATAATAAATTAAACGTAGTGAAATTATTATGCTAGTGCCTGGTTTTAATTTTTTTTTTTTCTTTTTTTTTTTTTTTTGCTTTTGATTTGCTGTCCAGGGCAGTTTTCTGGGCCGCAAAGCCACACTGGTTTTTTTTTGCCCGGGCTTGGTCTGCCGCTTGAGCCTGCCATTCCGGGAGCTGCCCGCCTGAAATCGCTGACAAGTTAACTCCAAGATTTACCCACCGAAAACCCCAGGAAAAGGCCGACCGCCCCACATTTTTTAATTTTTCGTGCTCCTTTTTTCGTTCGTCCCTTTCATATATTTTCTTTTTTGTGGTGATATTGGAGTGAGTGGGTTTTCGCCAGTGGAGTCTGGAGATATTTTGAATCTGATAAGCCCGGGTGGTAATTAATCGTATTCCTTTACCTCTGTACGTTCAATCCATTGCCATGAACGGACTTCGTTGAGCCGGGAGTGCACAATAATACACATTCATACATTCATTCCATTCATTCAATCCATAAATCCATCCATTCCCTGCCTTTCTGCCTGGAGAGATAACGTAGACGATACTGCATAAATACGGTGCATTCGTCGCTGCCTGGACGGCAGTCGAAGTTACCGTTGCCAGGTTTGCAAAACTGAGGACAGAACCCGTAATCGTAATACATATACCCCCTCTCCTTTTTTGCTTTCCGTCCCTTTTCTTCTTCTTCTTCTACCTCTTCCTCTTCCACTTCCTCTTCTTTTTTTCTCTTTCATCCTCAATTTTGCAAAATACAGCAAACACCCGGTTGTCTCTCTCCATCGCCGTTCTCCAACCTCCGTCTCCAATCTTCGTCTCCATCTCCATCTCTCCCATCGTCCGCGCTCTGTTCGGTTGTTCTCCCAGCCTCCCCTGTCTGCTTTTCCCCCTGCCTTGTTAAAAGCGACTAATACAGCACCCGCATCCAGATCCCTGCCCCACATCACCGACTTTCTTCTGCTTTCTTTTTCCTCGTCCTCTTTTTTTAATTTTTTAATTTTTTTTTTAAAATTTTTTGTATTTTTGCTTTTTTCCTTCATTCTCTTTCCTTTTCCTCTTTTACTATTCTTTTGCATCATCATAGCTTTCTCTCCTCCTGCCCCTTCCTCCTCCTATATTTCCTGTTTCTGTTTCCTCCCTCTTGCTCCTGCTTTTCCTCCTCCTCCTCCTCCCCCGTGCTGACTACTCCCTCCCCCGACTCTTATAGTTATATACAGTGTATATCGTCTCACACTTCTCCTCCCCTCTTCAACACACACCTCTTTACCACCACCACCACCTCCTCCTCCTCCTCCTCCTCCTCCTCCAACCTCCATCTTCTTGCATTTTCGACTTCTACTCTTCTGTGTTGTCCAGTCTGAAGAATACCCACAATAGACTAGACTTCTACTGCACAATACACAAAGGCTTTCTCTGTTGGCCTCATCGAAGTGTTGTCTCTCGCGGTGTTGGTGTCGGTTGTCGGTGTGTGTCGGTGTCGGTGTCTGGTCCTTCTCTCCCGCAGTCTAACACTATATACTCTACGTCTCCAACCCAAACCAAACCAAACCAAACCAAACCAACCCAACCCAGCCCCAATCCCACCTCCCCACTGGCAAAAGCCTCGTCAACCCGCTTCAGCCTCACACTGCCTCCACTGGCTGTTTATCTCCCCCTCCGTTCCTCATATTACTTCTCTCGCATTCCCTCTCTCTTGTGTCGGGGTTAATTACACTCCTCTGACCATCTTTCTTCCCCGTGTTACACCGTCGTTACCAAAGGGAGGTAAAAAGAAAAGAAAGGGGAAAAAAAAAAAAAAAAAAGTAAACAGAAATAGAAGACAAGCGACCAACCCAACAACTTCGATTCTCCAATCAGTCCTCCTTCCATCCTGTATAAATGCCCCAACGATCTACCGCTGTGGATTTTTCAAATCTACTAAATCCTGAATCTCCGTCTGAAGACTCTCGGGAGACCTCTCTATCCACGTCTGCCTCCGCCCCCAAGTCAACGTCAACGTCAACGTCAACGTCAACATCAATTTCCGCTTCCGCTTCAGCGACATCCTCACCTACCCAGTCGAACATGGCCTCATCCTCTCCCGTGAGCCTCCTACCGCCGCTGGTCAAAGCTGGACGTGCTACAATTACTGAAGAATCCCGACAAAGCCTACCGCGGCCCTACAAATGTCCTCTCTGCGACAGGGCTTTCCACCGCCTCGAGCATCAGACACGGCACATTCGAACCCATACGGGGGAAAAGCCACATGCCTGCCAGCACCCGGGCTGTGCGAAGCGCTTCAGCCGCTCTGATGAGCTCACCCGTCATTCTCGTATCCACAACAACCCAAACTCGAGACGGAGTCACAAGGCGGCGGCCCAGCAGCAACAACTTCAACAGCATCATATCGCTACAACCGCCTTGTCAAATGGCCCAAACACCTCACCAAACACCCCGCCCAGGTCCATGATGCCTCCCCCCCCAGGGAAGCCCATTGCCAGGTCTGCCCCTGTATCCCAGGTGGGCTCACCTAATGTCTCCCCTCCGCACTCCTACACAAATTACGCTTCGCACATGCCCTCGACTCTGGGGCCCTATGGTAGAAGTGGAAGTGGAGTTGGAACTGATGGTCGACCTTCAGCCGCAATGGACATCAACATGCTGGCAACCGCAGCTTCACAGGTTGAACGCGACGACCACCACTTTCTCCACCACCAACACCACCACCATCATCATCACCATCATCATCAGCAGCAGCAGCAGCAGCAACCACCCTACCACTTATCCTCCCCGCACCAGGTGCGCACCTCGCCTCTCTACACCGCCTCCCGCTCCCCTTACCACCACTCCCTCAACAACTCCCACAATAGCACAAGCCGCCTCCCCTCTCTCTCAGCCTACGCCATCTCCAACTCTCACAGCACGCACCCAATGAGCCGCTCTCACTCTCACTCCGATGAAGACCGTGAGATCAGCATCCACCGCGCCAAGCGCTCCCGCCCTTCCTCCCCCGACTCCACTGCCCCATCCTCCCCAACTCTGTCCCACGACTCCCTCTCGCCAACCCCAGACTATACCCCGCTCGCAACACCAGCCCACTCCCCGCGCCTCCGCCCTTTCTCCTCCTTCACATCTAGCGGTGGCGTCCTCAGCGACCTGCAACTCCCCTCCATCCGCCAATTGTCCCTGCACGGCCATCACACACCCGGCCCGGCCCTGGCACCCATGGAGCCGGAGCCGCAGACAGATGGCATGCCGATGCATCACCACTACGTGGCGCAGTCGCAGGGACAAAAGCAGCATAATACCGGTCCGAGCATTAGCGATATCATGCACAGAGCCGATGGAACGCAGAGGAAGTTGCCTGTGCCTCTCGTGCCCAAGGTGGCGGTGCATGATGTGTTGGGTTTGGGACATCATGGGGTTGGACTTGGTGGGATTAGTGGGGCGGGGAGTGGACTTTCGTCGGGGTCGTCGTCGGTAACTGGGTCGGTTGCGGGGGGAGATTTGGGGGAGAGATATTAGAGGGGTTTTCTATATTCATGGAATAGTTTATCCAAGGGGATGCCTCGTATACTTTTGAACGAGCGTACCTAGAAGTGTTAGGATGGGATGGATGTTTTTTCTTTTTTTTTTGTGCTCTCTTTCCGTTTCCCTGGGCCTCATCTACCGATGCATTTTTCCCATTCACCTTTTAAGTGTTTTTCTGTTGATTGGCTTCAGCGATTGCTTCGTATGGACACGGAGTCAAAATTATAGATAGCTGGGATGGAATATGTCTGCTTGTTAATTTTTTTCAAAGGCTTTTTGTTACAGGGAGGGAACCAAAGAACGTGTCCCTCTTTTTCTCTTTATTTTGCAGTTTCAATTTCATTTCTACATGATGTTTTGCTACCAGACCTTTTTTTATTTATTATTACCATTTCTTTTTTTTTTTTTTTTTTTATTTTACCTGTACTTTGTTTTCTGTTCTTCTCCACTCAGCTCTTTTAAAAGGTTGCTCTTCTCCTGGCTTGAATTTCTATATTCGTTGATTCTTCAGATTCTCTTTTTTTTTTTTTTTTCAGAAGGCAAGCTGTTGTTCATTCAATCTTCTCTTTTAAAACCTTCAAGCTTCTGGCTGAGTTCTTTATAATACCGATCTTCTCATTTGTTTTACTCCTTTTTCTTGTGATGTGTTCATTTTTTCTCCTGAGTGATATAATGCTATAGAGGGAAATGAAATGGATATTTCCTATGACAATTATTACCTTTGTGCAGCAAGAGGAAAGCAACAGTTGCTTGTACTGGTGGGGGGGGGGGGTGTGGGGATGTTTGTGGGTGCGTTATTTCAGAGAGCTTCTGTTTGTTTTATTTTGCACTTGTTCACACAGCCACCAGTTTTACCCTCCCCTGCCACGTCAAATTCGGGCGCAGGCACCTGGTGGCAGCTTGATCCGACAAGCTTGTTAAAAATCAACAACAGATAGATGACAACCAAGTATGCTCCTGGAACCCCCCCCCACCCGCTGTATAAGCCCCATTTCAGATAAATATTTATAGTAACTCTGTCATCGCTCCACGTGCTTGGCTACGGGGTCGAGAAAAAGCATTGGCCCAAGCGCCGCCACGCCTCGCCTCCAGGCAAGACGAGACAGAGATTGCTGGGGAAACACATCCAGCGAGCTTTCAGGGTGCGCAACATTTCCCTCCGATGTTGGATGGTAACGGTTTTTTTTTTTTTTTTTTTTTCCCTTCGGCTTTTCCCTTTTTCCCTTTTTCCCTTTTTCCCTTTTTCCCTTTTCCCTTTTGGAGGGCGGGGGGGGCCCGAAAAGAAAGGAAAAGAAACGACGTGGTGGTATTGGGTTTTGTTCGATTGAGTTTATCGCGCGAGGGGGGCTTAGTTGACGCCCACGCCAAACCGGATTCTGGTCCCCAATAAGGTTTGGCGGGCACCGCGCCTACCTTATTTTGTGGGGGGCTCTTTCCCAGGGAGGCCGGAGGGAGGCCAGGGCGGCGGGATGACGTATGCCAGGTGGTCGGTCATGTGATTTCGATATTTCATATATTGTTTACTTCGGGTGTTTACTATCTCTGGAGGTTGTGGGGATTGTGAGGTGGTGGGCGAGTCTGCTGGGACGGTTTTTGGGGAATAGTGGGTGAGGTGAGCTGATGAGGGGAAATGCAAATCGACCGGAAAGAAATGAATTCATTCAATGTTGGGAGAACAAAAACCAGCAATGATGGACCATATATATATATATTATGACGCCCGATATGAACATGCAATGATGATCATGCCCACGAACAGACTATGGAAATTTTTGAAACTTGAAGTAATTTTTTTTTTCTTTCTTTTTAAAAAATTAAAAAAAAAAAAAAAATTGAAGAAAGAAAGAATACAAAAATACTAATATGCGAAAGTCATAAGATGAGCGAGTAGGCATAAAGGAGTATGGAAACAAGGTTTTAAAAATGGTTAACATCAAAATAAAAAGGTGAAGAATAATGAAAACCAAGGAATCAGAATAGGGGTGCAGAAATCTCCCTATTCCATGCTACCACACAAAACACACACGAAGATCTCACCTCCAATCCCTCCCCGTCCCTGCTTCTGCTTATGCTGTCGTGTCAGTGGTCCGCAGATCCCATTCAAAAATCCAAATTCCATCCATGGGTGACAGATAAGACAGATAATCGTTATTAAAAAAAAAAAAAACCCGGAAAAAAAAAACACCATCGCAGCTAAAATCCATCCATCCAATCCCCACTCCATCATCTCCATCTCCTTCCGCAGCATACCTTTTTTTTTTTTTTTTTTTTTTCTTGCGGTGCTCTCGAAAACGCTCTTTTCGCACTTCAACCTACACAATAACACAATATATATTTTTATTTTTATTTTTTTGTTTTCCCCGCTTCGAAACACCTTTTCACACCCTGAAACTATTTCCATGCATTCAGCCCCGCCCACGGGTCACTGCTGTTACTCTGCCCTTGACCCTGCCCCTGCTGCCCCTGCCCCTGCTGTGGCGGTTGCAGTTGCGGTTGCACAACACTATACGGCCTCTGCATATACCCTGCTCCGCCAGGCGGATACTGTGGATTCGACTGCGACTGTGGCTGCGGCTGCGGCTGCGGCTGCGGCTGCGACTGTGACTGCGACTGCAACGGCCGCGGCGGCGGGGGCGGCGGTATATATCCCTGCGGCATGAACTGGGAAGCATGCGGTTGTTGCTGTGGTGTCATTCCAGGTTGTGTTGGTGGTGGGTTTGGATACCCGTACTGAGTCGGTGAGAAGAACTGCTGGGTTGCTGGCGGGGACGTTGGGGGTTGGTAGAGGTAGGCCATTGGGTTGTAGCCTTCGGCTGCTTGGGGGGGTTGCTGGGTGTATGCTTGGCCGCCTATGTATTGGTTGGCGGCGGTGGGTGGGGCGATGCCGCTGGTGCCGAAGGATGGGTAGGTTACGGCGGGTGATTGGGTGTGAGGGTGGGGGTTTGGGGGATGGGAGGTGGTGGGGGGGATGGGGGGGATGGGGGGGGAGCGGCCGGATGTCGGTTTTAGCGGGGATGGTCGTGTTTTTGATGAGGAGGTTGGTGGGGATTGAGGAGTGGTTTCGACGGAGAGCCGTTCCATGAGGGTTTTTAGTTTTTCGCGCTCTCTGTCTTCGTGGTTGGATTGGTGGTGGGATTTATCTCGTTCGATCTGGCTGAGTAGTTGAGCGCCTTCGGACCGTCGGTTGTTGACAAATGTGTCGACGTTTTTTTTCAGGTTATCAACTGTATCCTTCATCTCGGCGTAGAAAACCTGTGCCTGTTCTAGACCGGAGCTAATGTCTCTGAAAGCATTGTAGATCTTTTTATATTTGGACATAACCGAGTTCCTGTGTCGCGTAAGCAGTTCATATTTGGACTGCTCTGATCTGACTCGGCTATCCTGGAGTAGGTCACCGTATACTTTGGTAAGTTCTTTCATGAGCGCAGTTTGCTTGTGGTTGGCTTGTAACAGGCGATTTTGATGAGGGCGGAATTTCTCGAGTTCAGTTTGGAACAGTTGATTTTCTTGATTGGCGATCGATTTCTTATTCAATATGAGCACATTGGAGATATCATCATTGTGAACCTAAAATTTTGGTCAGCATTTAGCAAAATAGGGAGGGGCCTTTAAGGAGATGGCCATGGGATACTGGGCACACCTTCTCCTTGAGATCTTTCAATATCTGATTCCGATCTCTTTTCACAAGATTCAATTTCCTAAGCAGCTCCTCCACTCTCGCAATCTGCTCGGCAACAGACGTTTCTTCCTCGAAATCGTCATCAATGAGAGAAACCTCCGGCGCCGCAGTGTAAGGACTACCGCCTTGTCCATATCGACCTTTACCGTGTTTCCCCCCAACCTTGATAAGGGCACTTTGGAACAATATATCAGCTTCATCAGTTTCCCCAGCGGACCGCATCTCGTCAAAGTCAGCTTCATGCTGCCTTAGATTTACTAGAAGTTGCGAATCGCTGGAACTTGCTTCGTCGATGGTATCGCGGTAATTCCGAAGATCACTACGCAGGGTCGACGTCAACCGGGAGCTGGGTTGTTGTACCCAATCGCCCCCGTATTTAGATCGCATCTTTTCACAAACGCTCTCCTCCATGTCGAGCTGTTTGGAGCATTGATCCAATACGCTTAATATTGATATTTTCTCATCCTGCAGTTCGTTGAAAGCTTCACGGAAGTGGGGCGCATTGGCGAGTTCTTCACACCATCTCTTAAACACCTCATCAACATTGATTTCCTGGTCCATCCCACCCTTTAAAATATTCAAGCTTCCCGGTAATTTGAGATAATCAAGACTGGCGGCCATTTCCCCATTGGCTGCTTCGACTTTCTCCGCCTCTGCGCGAACTAGTTTTGCTTTTTCCTCATCGTACAAACTGGCTGATTCTGTGACGGACATGGGAACAATCTTTTGGAAAATGTCTGGGCCAATTATCCTCTGTATGTCTTGTCCTTGGTAGAGCTCACTGACTGGGATGGCCTTGGCAGCCGGTAATTTCGCGATAGTTGAGAGCGTGGGTTCCGAGGGGACGGGCTGGTGGTATATAAAATCGTTATCCTTGGTAAACGTTGCTAGCGTCTCTTGGACGCAGGTGAGGTGTCGACGGACGGTGTCAAGTAATATTGGGCCGGTATCAGCACTCAAATTGGAGCTCGCGGGGACAGAGGATGGAAAGGACTTTGCCCAGTTCAGGGCTGTAGTGGTTTGCTTTTCCGCCAGAAGGAGTCGGGCAATGGCAATGCCGTATAGAGTTCCCTCGTCGTCTGCAATCGCCTGGTAGTAACCGGCAACGGCCGCCAGCAGGGAGGCTTTAACTTGGACTAGGATTGACCACACTTTCTCAAATATTCCTTTTGTTACATTTTCCTGTACGCCTTCCACAGCTTGTGAATAGAGATAGGCAGCTTGACTTGCGAGTTTAGCAAGGAATCCAGGCTTCTTCCCATCGGCTATCTGTTTCTCCAAGAAGACTTCCTGGCCCTGTGCAAGCATTATCGATATTAGCGTTTTGACAGTGTCCCTGCTTAGATCCGTCGAAGGGGCATGTAGAAAGTTCTCATTGATATAAGTGAACATCCCCGCGGAGGCTTGGAAGGAGTGATAGGCGGTTTTTAGACCAGTGTCTTCGGATCGGTTCTGGTTTGCAGCGTGACATGACAGGACAGCGGATATATTGAAGATAATCGAAGCTTTTTCGTAGGCCAATGAGTATTGAGAGGTTGGCTTGTGAGTAAATGCATCGTACCTGATAAAAGGAATAGAAAGAGAGGGGGAGGGGGGAACCGTCAAGTTAGACAAGGCAGACAGAAATTTGGACGGCGGATTTGGGTAGATGGAGAGCAGAGCGCACCAGGTAAAAGATATCTTGATATGGTTCTCATCAACCGGAAACCGCAGATCCAGCAGTTCGAGCTGGCCATAGTATCGATATAACAGATCCCGTCCAGCAGCACTATCTTTGCCAGCGCCCCTCATGTCCTGCCTCAGCCTGTTCAACGTAGCGCATTCTTCCGAGTATCTCTCTGGATCATCACCGTACGTCTGTCGGATATAAGCCTTGAGGGGTTGAATCCAGTCGATCTCGCTGGTTTGCTTCAGAGGACTGGATATCATAGGCGACTGAACCATCTTGAATAACGGGCGGCCTGGGTAGCAGGGGGGATACGCCTGTGGGATATGATTATTAGGTTGGGTCGAGATGAGGCCGCGGAGGCAAACCTAAGGTGGGAGATAAGCCAAAAAAAAAAAAAAAAGAAAAGAAAAGAAAAGAAAATAAATAAATGAAATAAGAGCACCTTTCCCAAACACCACCAGGAAGCGGTTGCAGGAGGGCCGGAGAGCAACGGGGAATCGATCTTCTGCAGGCAAAGCGGTTGGAGAGGGGCTAGAGGGCTAGAGGGCTGAGATGGCTGGAGGTGTGGGGTACTCAGGATTGGTCTTGGGCGGGCACAATGACGACGGTTAACTAGTTAGCGTTCACCAAAACTAGTGAACTGGACTAGAAATCACAGCCGATAGAAGAGACAGAAGAATAGGGGCAAAAGTGCAGAACAACTCAGAATGAGATAATGTATTAGAGCCAGAACGCCAGCTAAACAAGGAGAAGAATGCCGGAGCTGAGGATATTCAGGAGAAGAAGAGGACCGGGTTATTCTTAGGTCAGGCTGCTCCGAGTCTTATCCAGCATAGAGGGACAACCCGTCCATGGCTTGCGACTAGCAGCGGAAGAGCCACTCCCAGTGTAGCACCGGGTAGACAAATGAGGACCAAGCTATTGTCTTATTCTGTCATATTATTGCTGTTAACTACTTATTTTGATGCTGCGCGAATGCGGGAAAATGTATCCATATGTCCACCATGTCAACATCAGCAGAAAGAAGTAAGGGAATATACGTCAGGACTCAATTGACTGCAAAATTCAGTATGCGGAATAACTACTCTGCTGTGTTCGACGAATGATGTGTATAGCTTTTTTTTCATTTTCTGATGACACCTGACTGCAGCGGAGATGTTGGTTATATCTAGGAATTACCGTACTGTACAGGCAAATATTGAAGATGCAGATAAAACTGCGCCCCAGCCTAATTGACCAGCCCGACCATGCACTTCTTTTATTCATACAACTCCCAGGGAAATGTAAAGAAATGAAATGAAATATTGGTCCAACCCATGGATGAAGTAAAATGTACAGGAAGGGAGAACTAAAAACCTTCCCCCGAAAAAAAATTAAAAATAAAAAAGAAGAGAAGAGAAAAGAAAAGCAAACTACAGAATACCATTTTTTGCCTGCCAACGCTATGATAAGGAGAAGGAAAAATAATTGACAATGATTATGAAACAAAATAACTGCCATATCGTGGAAGACAGAGGATATCACCCCGAGCCGGAGGCTTTCTTCGATTCGTCGGTCTTGTTCCCGTCGCTGGTATTGCCATCAGACCCTGTGTCCTTGTTGCCGTTATTGTGTTGCATGAGTTTGTGCCATGCAGACTTGAGGAAGCCTTCATTTTTGTGTGAGTCACTGCTGGCAGTGCTGCTGTTGCTGCTATCTTTTTTGCCCGACGAGGAAGAGCCGGGAGAGGAAGGCCTAGAGAGAAAAGAACGAGGAGAAAATTAAGATACATGTGGTTAACCTTCCGCTTTAATCTTTAAACAACATTACACGGTGCAGGATGGATGGCTTCATCCTTGTAGGGGTGATAGTTTTTCGAATAAATACTCACTTGTCGTATTTGTGGACGTTCATCATGCGTCGAGCGGTGTCGTCGCCCATCTCGTCAGCAAGCACTTCCAGAATGGTTCGCTGGTTCGCAGTCAGGTATTTCGGCATGGCAACCTTGAATTCAATCTTGAGGTCACCCTGCTGGCCACGCCGACCCTCAAGCTTCCGCATTCCCATTCCAGATAGGGTGATTTTGTCTCCGGTGCCCGTTCCCGTGGCCACCTTCACTTTAACTTCGTTGTCAAGCGTGGGGACTGTGACTTCGCCACCAAGCAGTGCCGTTGTGAGAGGAATCTGCGCTGTGTACAGGACATCCGAACCAGACCTGCTGAATCGGGAATCAGGGGCTACCTTGATAAAGACATAAAGATCACCACGCCGCATTTGAGCACCGGGTTCTACTGGAGGCATATCTCCCTCTCCAGGCACTCGCAACCGCATTCCATCCTCCACGCCCCCTGGGATATTGACATGCACCGTTTTTCGTTCCCGGATAACGCCATCACCGCCGCAGATATTGCATTCGGATCCCCGGGGTATGGAAACACCTGCACCGCCGCACGAGGAACAGGTACTTTCCATATGAAATCCACTCTGGATGAAATGAACTTGTGACCCCGTACCATTGCATGTTTTGCATTGTGCCCGCTTTGTACCCTGTTTTGTCCCCTCGCCGTCACAAGTACCGCACTGAACAAGGGGAGTTATGAAAACTTCCTTCGTCGTTCCTTTGGCCGCATCCATGAATGAGATATTTGTCTGTACTTCAATATCATCACCTTCAACCACTGTAGACCGGAACGGCCCACCCTTCGACCGACCCCTCCGCCCCGAACCACCCGCAAAGGCACCAAAAAGATCCTCGAAATTTATATTCGCAGAGAACCCACCACCAGGGAACCCGCCGCCAAACCCGTGGAATCCACCGGTGGCTGCTCCGGAGAATGGACCACCAGTACCGTCATGGGCGCCAGGATTGAAACCGCCATTTTGGTCGAATGCCGCGGAGCCATAACGATCGTATGCTTGTCTCTTTTCTGCATCTGAAAGCAGCTCGTACGCTGACTGGGCTTCTGCAAATTTTTCCTTCGCATTAGCATCCTTGTTCGTATCTGGGTGATATTTTTTGGCCAGTCCGTAGTATGCCCGTTTAATTTCTGCGGCAGATGCATTCTTCCCTACTCCGAGTACACGGTACGGGTCGCGTGTAGCTTGGGAGGGCGAAGATGAGTGAAAGGCCTGGGAATAGTAGATAGAAGCCGAGTTAGCTGGTACATAATCCGTAGGGGCCACCAACCCCCACCTGGTGTTGTATAATAGATGCGATTACTGTATGATTCTAGACATACCTTGCAAAACGGATGACGGCTACGGTCATTTAAGGGTTCTATACGGGGACGCCTATCATGGTAAGCTCTGCAGTCATTCTGGAAGAATTTTGGCTGAATCTGAGGGCGTATCACAGCACATTGCGTGGAGCAGTGTCGTGACGTATGGAGGAGACGAGCCGGGAGCAGGGCCACCTTGGGTATGCTTGGAGCACCCGCACTCATCTTCTGAGACAACGCAGCAGTGCACCAATGCTAGAGGCAGATGGTAAGCAAGCTAGACTGCACACAGTGTTCACAGCCAAAACGGGACGGTGGGATATACTATCTAGGCATCTAGTTGACTCGGAGTTGGCATATCATCTTCATCCTCTATCAATCACGTTCATCATCGTCCAGGCAAAGGAAAAAAAAAAAGATTCTTTGGGGCGTTGGATGACTAAGATGCCATTTTTCGTGGAACAAAGTTTAGCCGACACGCTGCTATTCGACGAGGTTCTCCGAGTTGATCAAGTAAGCAGCAACACTGTTCTTTGTTAGCAACAACAAGAGATAAACAACTCACTCGGCAAATTCCCTTCTTCTTGCCTGCTCTGCCTGGGCCATCTCTGGGTTAACGCTCTTCTGCAATTCTGCTGGGAGATAGTGGATGCGCAGCTTGTGTGTATAACTACTGGTCTTTGCTCACTCATTTGACTACCCCGGAACTATGATTCGGGCACAGAGCCTGCCCTGGAGGGAAGCTCTCCGTCAGGCTTCGCGGGCACTCCCGTGTAGATACTCAGCTTCGTCTTTCAGATTTAACGCAATCTCGAGCCTAGAGGCGAGGACTTTGCATCATTCCCCCTTCGCTTCGGCATCCCGAACTTTCTCATCCAGTCATGCACAACGAAAAGAAAAGCCGCAACCACCTGCGCCGAAAGATGAAAAGGAGGAGGGAACGGAGGTAGAAAAGGATCAGGAGCAAAAGCCAAGACCTGGGAAACCCACTGAAGGGAAAGATAAGTCTTCAGATACGCCGTCGCCAATACCCGTTTCTGCTTCGCCGGCAGACCCAAAACCTAGCAGCGCAAGCGCTTCCGGAGGCGCTGCCTCTGGGAGCGGCGATGGCGGGAAAAGGGGCCGGAAAACCTCTGCGGAAAAGGCCCTGCAGAAAGCTACGATTCCAGATATCTATCCACAGGTCATGGCTATTCCAATTGCACGCAGGCCATTGTTCCCCGGATATTACAAGGCGGTTACTGTCCGGGATCCCAATGTTATAGCAGCCATACAGGAAATGATGAAGCGGGGACAACCATATGTTGGCGCATTTTTGCTTAAGGATGAAGCGGCGGATAGAGATGTGATAGAGGATATAGATGAGGTGCATGATGTTGGTGTATTTGCGCAGATCACAAGTGTCTTCCCCGTACCCGGAGCCGAGAGCGGTTTGACCGCAGTCCTGTATCCTCACAGGAGAATCAAGATTTCGTCACTGACACCATCCAGGGATGCATCGCAGAATGCTGAGGGTGACCAGCAGGCTACGAAGGAAGCAACTGCTGAAAAGCAGGGTGACGTTGTCGCCAGCTTTGAAGAGGCCACGCTAGACCAGCCACCGAAGGAGCCTCCATACGAACCTACCTCGTTCTTACACAAATATCCTGTCAGTATAGTCGATGTGGAGAATCTTACAGAGGAGCCTTATGACAAGAAGAATACCATGATTCGCGCTGTTACGAACGAGATCGTGAATGTCTTCAAGGATATTGCAAATCTGAATCCTCTTTTCCGTGATCAGATCTCGACCTTTTCCATGAGTCACTCCGGCAATATTATGGATGAACCGGCAAACCTAGCTGATTTCGCTGCTGCTGTGTCTGCTGGCGAAGTCAATGAGTTACAAGATGTCTTGGACACGATGAACATCCAGGAACGCCTGTCTAAGGCACTCGTGGTTTTAAAAAAAGAACTCATGAATGCGCAACTGCAATCGAAGATATCAAAGGATGTCGAAGCGAAAATACAAAAGCGGCAGCGAGAATATTGGCTGATGGAACAGATGAAGGGTATTCGTCGTGAACTGGGAATCGAATCCGACGGGAAAGAAAAGCTTGTGGAGAAGTTTAAGGAGAAGACGGAGAAACTTGCTATGCCTGACGGTGTGAAGAAAGTGTTTGATGAAGAGCTGAACAAACTGTCACACCTTGAACCTGCAGCTTCAGAGTTCAACGTCACGAGGAACTACCTTGACTGGATAACACAGGTTCCATGGGGTAAGAGGAGTGCTGAGACTTTTGGCATTAAGAACGCAATGGCCGTGTTGGATGAAGACCACTATGGTTTGAAGGACGTCAAGGATCGTATCTTGGAATTTATTGCTGTTGGGAAACTTCGGGGGACCGTCGAGGGAAAGATTCTCTGTTTTGTGGGGCCTCCTGGCGTTGGTAAAACTAGCATTGGAAAATCGATTGCGCGAGCACTTAATCGGGAGTACTATCGATTCAGCGTCGGTGGACTTACAGACGTGGCGGAGATTAAGGGTCATCGACGAACCTACATTGGTGCTTTACCAGGTCGCGTCATCCAAGCCCTGAAAAAGTGTCAGACCGAGAACCCCTTGATACTTATCGATGAAGTTGATAAAATCGGTCGAGGGCATCAGGGCGATCCCTCGTCGGCTCTTCTGGAACTTTTGGACCCAGAGCAAAACTCCTCTTTCTTGGATCACTACATGGACATCTCCGTTGATCTTTCAAAGGTTTTATTTGTCTGCACTGCTAATATGACAGATACAATTCCCCGTCCCTTGCTGGATAGAATGGAAATAATCGAGTTGTCTGGGTACGTTGCAGACGAGAAGATGGCTATCGCGGAACGATATTTGGCACCCACAGCGAAGGAGATGAGTGGTCTGAAAGACGTTGATGTGAAGCTGGAGAAGGGCGCTATTGAGGAATTAATCAAGTCGTACTGTCGTGAAAGTGGTGTGCGAAATCTCAAGAAGCAGATAGAAAAGGTTTACAGAAAAGCTGCGTTGAATATTATACAGTCTTTACCGGAGCAGGAGATGGAAGCTGAAGAAACAGCTGTCCGAGAGGAGGTGAAAACTGACCCTGAACAGGAGAAGAAAACCGAAGAAAGTGAAGAGGGAGGCGAGGTATCACCTCAAGTTCAACCACCGATAGTCGCGGTCCATGTCCCAAAAGATGTACACGTTTCAATTGATAGAGAGGATCTCAAAGATTATGTTGGTCCTCCCATTTTCACCTCTGACAGGCTCTATGATGTTACCCCTCCAGGTGTAGCCATGGGTCTGGCGTGGACCAGCATGGGAGGCGCTGCTTTATATGTCGAGTCGATTCTGGAAGCTACCCTATCACCTACATCCACTCCAAGTATCGAGCAGACCGGAAACCTTATGACGGTTATGAAGGAGTCGACTGTGATAGCGTATTCGTTTTCGAAATCGTTGATGGCCAAGGAGTTTCCGGAGAATAGATTCTTCGAGCGGGCGAAGGTCCACTTGCATTGTCCAGAAGGCGCTGTTCAGAAAGACGGTATGTATATAGCATTGCTGCTATTGATGACAAGATAATGTTATAACTAAACGGGATACACAGGACCCTCTGCTGGCATCACGATGGCAGCCTCCCTACTCTCACTTGCCCTCAACCATCCCATCGACCCTACAATTGCCATGACTGGCGAACTTACTGTGACGGGCAAAGTTCTCCGTATCGGTGGCCTGCGCGAGAAAACCGTCGCAGCTCGACGAGCGGGTGCCAAGTCAATAATCTTCCCAGCCGATAACATGTCCGATTGGCTGGAACTACCTGAGGTGTGTTCCCCTTGGCGCAGACCCCCCACAAAACTATGCAGTGTCATTCTCATCTCACCCCCACTCATCCCACTAAATCTGCTGTGTTTGCTAACATTCCTTGACAATCTGCAGAACATCAAAAAGGGCATCGAAGGCCATGCTGTAAACTGGTATTCGGAAGTTTACGACATCATCTTCCGCGACCTTGACAAGATCCAAGCTCAAAATATGTGGAAGACCCAACTTGAACAGGTTCCCAACGTCATAAAATCTGACAATCCCAAGGAGGGTTCAACGAACTGATGCGCATGGGTTTTCTTTTTGTTTTCGAATGCCTGTGTAACAATCTTTTTTTTCTATAATTATTATTTCTATTATTATTATTATTATTATTACTTTATTTATTTTTTACCTCACTAGCCCTCTGAAAGGCTTATTTCCCCAGCATCTATGGGCATGATATATCTCTTCTCTCTTCACAGCATTGGCCCCGGCGTTCGTTTGATGGTCCCCACACCGCATTTATTTGTTTGGTGCATCCTACACCATGAAATATGCTATTTGTCACCGATGAAGTTTTTTTTTTTTCGTTATTTTCTTCCCTATTTCCTTCGTCTTCATTTCTCCTCTGGTGCTTCAAAGAGAGAATCCACGGATGGGCATGAGAAAAACTCCTTGCGGATGAATTTGGGGACCTTCAATTAAAGGGTAAAAAAAAAAGAAAGAAAAGAAAAGAATAGACATATATTTTCCTGTTCTGTGTGGTGTGCATATCCGTGGCGCCAATGAAAAATCAAAAGCATCTGCCTCACGACTAGATTCTATTTCTGGAATGTTAAAAAGTCCCTTCCTGCAGCCTCCTTGTGTTTGGTTTACGGTTTGCGGAGGTTGCAGCTTTCTTTTTGGCAACGGGAACAGTCAAACGGAATCGGATAGATGCAAACGAAACAAATCATAAGAGAACTAGAAATGTCTTTCCGATTTATTAGACAATATGAAGATGAACTTGTTCTCTCTGACCAGACTTTTATCTCTATAAAGCAATAGAGAAAGTCACATGCAATATATCATTCTTCTCTCCGCACACGTTCCATTGGGTGGATTTAAATATGCCATAGTGCACCCGTTTCTTAGTTGTTGGATAGAGAATAGGTCACTGGGCAGGCCATAGTCTTGTCCAAGTGAATGGCATCATCCCCTGATATGATTCTGCAGATGCACAACGGGGAACCATTGAATTAGTACAAAAGTGAAGAAAGGGTGAGAGTAACAGTCATCTGACACTCTAATTATCCTAATTATCTTCATTTCCCATCTTCTCCATGATAAACAGAACAGAAATCCATCGGGAAAAGTCACAAAATAACTGAACAACAACGCATAAGGTAGTTTGTTCCCACACTCCTGTGGATGGCAGAGTATGGCGGCTTGGCCAGGATGGAAGTTGGATTCCCCGGGAGAGTATTATTTTTCATTGTAACAAACGCACAGTAGAATACTTCGGGGTTAATGATATATCGATTTTGTATCCGATTGTCCCGAACATGCGCCTGGAGTGCCCAATAGCGTGTATGCATATCAACACACCTGGATTTGTTAGCAAGTCTTGTTGTTCGGAAATATTGAGATTTTAAATTATATTCCCACTTCTTAAAGCGCAAGACTGTTTGAAAAAAAAAAAGAGGGGGGGGGGAGGAATGGTAAAGAAATTAGACGCAGGTTTAGTTTATTAGTTAACTAGCGCAGGGTCTCCCTTGTTCTTTAACTGTTGTTTAGTTGTTGTGCTTGTGAGAAGATGCTTGATTTGCAGTTGGGAATGATATAACTAACTACGCTGGCAGCTGCCCAACTGTGGGGGCGTCTAGTTCGAGAGAAATACCCCTCCATCTGAACCCACGGCTGAAGAATCAATAACTATCTTTAGAATTAAACTTGTCTGTGATTCAACAGCATCTTTTAAGCGCTCACAGAAAGGGTGATTCTTCGAAAAGGTTTTGCGCTGTTGTTACAGAGCGAATGTCTGCCCTAGGATGACTTTGGAGTCGCCAGCCCCCCCTTCGAGAACAACTTAGCCACTTTTATATGGCTATCAACATCTCTTTACAGGGGGCTAAAATTTAGGGCTCGTTTGCCGTTTTCATCAGAATGGGAATACTTCTTTTGGCGGGAATGGGGTTATCGTCTAAGGTCAGCTCTGCTTAAATGAATATCATGTTTATGGTGAGAATCCAATCATTGTGTTTTGAGTACCTGGGGTCGGGTCCAGAATGTCTCGCTAGTCATGGATGGCATGGAAATTCTTCAGATTGAGGTCTTTTTTTTTCATTTCTTCTTCTTCTTCTTTTTCAAGGGTTAATTAAGCCGGAGTGCTAAGCCAGATAAAGATGCTGTGGATGGAATATGTAGCTTGAGTGATTGTTTTTCGGTCATTAATGGTTGGTGCCTTCGCCAAGGCGGGGTTGGGGCTTTTAGGCCTGACAGTTTGACCACCGTTTTATATTGAATGCCTTTGCCCTGCCAGAAACAGGGCGGAGGGACTTAACACGTCAACATGGACAGCACGAAAATTTGAATACGGAGATCCCTCAAGGTAGAGAGGGCAGTCCAATTACGCATAGCTTCAGATAAATTCATCACCAGGAAACATTGGGAAGAGAGATTCAAGTCTTTTACACAGACCGCTTTTAAATCTTGTTTTCCAGTTCCTCAAGTTTAGTTGTCCCATTTTATTTTGGCATGGTGAAGCGGAGATTTTCAACGAGGGAGGGGCAAAGAAGAGAGGATTCAATTCTAGAGGTCGACGTGCAGCTTAGCTAGCAGAGTAGTGAACTAGTTAGTCAACCAACGAAGGATTGTTAGCCAGATGATGTGGAGAATCGGGTCAAAATTCAACAGCAAATCGATTAGGCCAGAAAGAAATAAAAAAAAAAATTGAAGGAAAAAGCAGTGCCAGTACAACGTGGCTACCTGTAAGAAGCCGCACAGAAGATGTTTCTATAACTTATGGGAGATGCTTGTTCTCAACTGTGGTCCCGAAGACAGTTGGGGATCTAGAATCTTGGGTGTTCAACTGGAGCCAACGCATTGTGAAAATCAGCGAAGGCATGGTTGGTTGCATAGTGTACGAACACAACGAACAAGCAGCCTTATCAAAGGCAGGCCTGATATCTTGAACTCAACAGCGGATCAGACCAAGGCGAAACCCTGGAATCAGTGATGGATCTGGTGGGATATGTGCCTTCGAAATTCTGTAGGAAGAAAAGTTGGTCAAATGACGAGGATTCTAGGACTGGGATCATCGCAATTCTCTGGTGGTTGTTTATCTAGGCTTGTTTTGACTGCGACCATGGTTTTCGGGGTTATTTGTTTTGGTTAGATATGAGGGCTCGTGGGAGGGACAGTTAAACGGCTGGAAACATCCCATCAAAATGCAGACCGGGGACAGTTGCGTTGTAACTGTGATGGAGGGATTATGAGCTGACCCCAACGTCTCAGATAAAGAAGATTTGAGCCAATTGCTCTCTTGATAGTCAGGGTGAGCAGCACCTAGATATCATAAGAGATAGCTTTGTAGCTTACCCTCTCATTCTCACAAGACCCGGGAGATAATGGCCGACTTCACGACAAGAGAGCCTTGACGACAGCAGCGGTTGGAATAGGGAGACACCAGTGAAGGGGTATCAGCCTTTCCAGAACAATCCCTCCCAGTCAGGTACCTGTTGATGTAGCAACGCAGCACATCATGCTGTCGACGACGCAAGTATATCCATGGGTGTCTGTATGTACAGTTGTTGGCTTTCGGACTAGTTGAATTCTCTTAGGTTGGCATGCATATGAGCATCATATCCAGGGCTCAAGCGTGTGTGTTCTTTGTCAATCCTATGCCAATCGACCGCGTAGACGCAGTTCCCAGCCCAGATGGATACATGTTTAGATGGGACGTTCTCGTGGCTTTGTCTCTTTTATACTTTGGGGAAAATAGCTTGCATGATTTACTTGAAAGTTCATGCAGAGACAAGGGCTTTGCCGGGAGAGTTGCATGCGTGAAGATCGAGCTGTTGGTTGGCAGTGACAAGAACGAAATTAATAAATAAGAATAAAATAAGGATAATCATAGCTAAATAACAACCAAAAATATAATTAGTTTATTAAATTATTATTAGCGATGGTTTTTCGCAACGGCTCCGTCCAGCCTCATTTTTTTTTGCATGCTCTCGACAACTCCTGTCAAACAACATCCCACCCACGAAACCACGGTGGTTTTACATTCGGTGATTGCCCCCTGGGCCCGGTACTTTCATCAGCTTCACTATTTTCATGGCAATTGAATATCATTACGGCAGTAGCCTTGACTATTATCTCGGTTTTGATTTTGATCTCCGTGTGTTCTCTGCGTGTCCTCTTAATGAACTATTTTAATATTTTGGTGGCCTGGAATGAGCCACCGGATCAATACAGATTTGCTGACAATCTCCGCAATTGATTGAGGATATTTCCTCTCTCGCAGATGAGTCAATCCAAACCTGCTTGTAATTATTTCTGCACATGGACATTGTTTGATCTGTCCCCTGTTGAGCAACCCGCCTGTGACTCCACCATAAGCGCGCAAGCCCGCAACACGGCTCTTCCAACTTCCTTCTCATATGGACGCATTGGTACCCTACAGGCCGTTGTCCAGTTCACTTGTGTAGCGACTGGCGAGCTAGAGCTCGCGCCAAATCGTGCCGCATGGCCATCTCACTTTTCGACCCTCTTGACCCCTTGACTCGACCGTTTTCCCCCATGCCTGGCCCCCCGAAGTTTCCTTCGTCAAAGAAGAGCATGTGGGATCGATTGGGGCTTTCATGGCTGGGAAAGGATAGCCGCCGTTCTGTTTCCCCGGACTCTCTGAATTGCAATCATCAGACACCTTATAATGACAGTAGTGATATTAGCAGTCTAAGTGCTAAGTACAACAACAACAACAACATCAATCCGCCCAAATCGGTATTGAGAAATGTTCGGGTGAGCCTGCCCCGCCTTCCAATTCTCAAGAGACGGAATTCGGAACGATATGACCGCCTTTATCGTAATGAGGCAGGCCGCAGTCGCGCGTTGTCCGTTGACCGCCGTCGACCCTTCAGCGGTCACCGAAATCCGTCAGCACCTCCAGTTTCTACCGCACGATTGTCTGCTCCAGATGTGCGGTACCACGATAAAGATCTCATGTTTCCTTCATGTGCGGATGCTGCCTCCTTATATGCACCGGAACATTTTGAATCTGGCACCTATACAGACGCCGCCTTCTCGGTAAATGGGGAGGATTTAGAGTCTATGTTGGAGAAGGAGTTGGATAAGAAATGGGTATTGAATCTGAGCATGCATTTTCGAGATCAATCTGATCGAGAAAAGTTTTTTATCACGTACGCAGAGACCCCAAACAAATGGCGGAGAGTTACCGTATCTTGCGATTACCGAAATGCCGAACTGGACTCTCTTGAACAGGATCTCAAATCTTTGTACTATCAACGGGATAAAAGTGCTCGAATATACGAATCAATCCGCGACTCAATATGCGAAATCCAGTTTTATAACACGGTGACTAATCTCAAGTTGGAAACTATTGATGGCCGGCTCCACGTTCATGTCACTGAAGATATGAACGAGATCGTTCCTTACCCACCATCATCTACAGTTGCGCACCTAGGGCTGCATTTTGTCCGCGAAAGCGAGCTCTTTTTGGATACCCACCTGTCTGGTTTCGCTTTTCAGGTGAAACTGAACAACAAATTCTATGTGAAGAAGGAAGTCCCAGCTCCGGAATCTGTGGATGAGTTTCTTTATGAAATCAACGCGCTGCATGCTCTGTCCGGGTCTCAATGTGTCATTGAACTTAAAGCTATCGTCGTCGATGATAATATGATGGTGGTGAAAGGTCTTTTGATCAACTTCGCTGACCAAGGTGCCCTGGTTGACTTATTTTATGAAAACAAAGGGGTTAGAAGTGTCGAATGGGCCAGAAGAGAGCGATGGGCACGGCAAACTATCCAAGGTCTTGCAGAAATTCATGAAGCTGGCTTTGTTCAGGGTGATTTCACACTTTCAAATATCGTCATTGACGACAAAGATGATGCGAAAATCATTGATATCAATAGAAGGGGTTGTCCGGTGGGCTGGGAGGCTCCAGAGTTCACAAAGAAGTTAGAAAGTAACCAAAAGATATCAATGTATATTGGGGTCAAGTCCGATCTATACCAACTGGGAATGACTCTTTGGGCTCTGGCTACCGAAGAAGACGACCCTGGCAAGCAGTTTCGACCGTTCGTAATACCAACCACCTTGGAAATACCAGACTATTATCGACATGTAGTTGATATTTGCTTAAGTGCCAGACCTCAGGATCGACTGTCGGCGAAGGAACTACTCAATTTGTTCCCTGAACATCCCCCCACTATGGCGAGCGAGTCTGCAGCTGTGAATGTGGAGCCTTCGCCTTCCGACCCAATGCAGACGCCACGAGATCCTGGATTCCTGGATGAGAACCTTCCTAGAAGGATTGACGTTGCTAACGATGCTGGATTGATTAGTGGACCGAGACCTGTACCTATTTCGGAAGACGTTCCGTTGTACGATTCTCATGGCGAAAAAACGACGGTAGATAACCACCATCTAACGACGTTGGCCTCGTTGAACGATGTCGATCTACATCTTCCCTTCTTTGAATCCTCGGATATGGGTGCGCGCTTTGAGAATCCTGACTTTGGTGTTAATGGGGAGGCAATCTTAGCCGCACCTCCATCGAGCGTCACGCTATCCTCTAGAGTCCATGGCATTGTACCATTAAGGATGGGTACTTTTGTGGCTCCGGAAGTTCTCACATGTATCGGGTGGCACGGTCCTTACGGTACTGAGGTCAATTCAGTGCAGTTGGCGGAACCACACTTATCTGGGGACTTGCCAACCTCACAGCCTTGCGCTGAAGGTGACGAATCTGAAACATACCGTGATACTTCTGAGGTTGATGAAGAGGCGGTGCTGCAAGTTCAAGTTGTGGATTCTGAGACCAAAATCTTCGAACATACAAATCGAGAGGACTTACTGGGCTCTTCCCTACCTATAAATCCGGCATATAAGGATCCACCTGTATCAAAGGGCAGGAACATTGGGTACTCAAATCGTCCAAGCTTTGATACTTCAACCCTCACAAAGCCTACTGCCACCGATTTATCAACTTGCCTTCCTAGAGACCAGGATCTTCAAACTGCACATTTTGAGAACCTTTTCTTGTCAAATCTGTCAATTGACCTTACTTTCAAGGAGCTTTCTGAGCAAGTGCAAGAGGATAACCTGCTCTTGACATCAAATTTGCCAATTAACCCAGCTTTTAAGGACCATTCTGAGCTCAGTCAACTCGTTGGCGACCCTCCTCCTCATGCCAAAGTTAATCGGAATTTTGATTTCTTCAACGCTACAAGCCAACCTCCCACAGTTCCCGAAGCGCAATCCAGCATGCCACATGTTTTTCTTTTATCACAGCTGCCAATTAACCAGGATTTTGGGACTCCATTTGCTCTAGCGCGTGAAGTTTCCTATGCGCCGCCTCAGGGTTCTAATGATGAACCGGGTTCACCGTCGGTTCCAACAAAGAAATTCTGTCCTTCTGGTCCTGAAGATGGTTTAAACCGTACTAGTTGTCAAACTGACCTTTCTGAAGACCTTCTCAAGCACGAGTTACCCAATAATCCCGCATTTCAGAATCTTGTTGGACCGAGACTTCTAAGGGGCCTTTCTATACATCCTCCTTTAGAAGAAAATCCAGAGCAATTAAGTTATCAGATCGACCGTTCTGATGACCTCCTCATGTCGCAATTGCCGATTAATCCGTCATTTAAGGATCCTGTTGTACCAGGACTACCAAATTCCCCTGATTAGGGACATCCTTCAACACAATCAATTGTCAAGCTGGTCATCCTGATGATCTATTTAAGTCAGAATTACTATTAATCTTAGCTCTAAGGGCCCTCTCAAACCAGGACTGCAAACCAGATGTCCCTCGTGGAATTTCGATGGTATATATCCAGAGCCTCAGATACTTAGTTCTGGAGAGGAAATGGGATAATCATCAGAAGATCTCCTTACCTCCAGCTTACCAATTAACCCAAGATGTGCCATCGCGGGTTTCAGTCCGGGAAGGGGCAACATGTCAATAGGACGCTCTGAACTACATAAATATACCCTGAAAGTTGGGGTCACACAACATAACACTGGCTACACGCCCCGCCTTCACGCTATCCTTATTCATGGGAGGAAATTGGGTTACCTGATGCTCAAATAATTTGTTTCGATGGGTGGAAACATTAAAAATGCTCTATTTCTTTTATCACTTGCGAAAATGTTTCTGGATCCGATTTTATATGCTTCAGCTATTCCTGCATACACGTTCTTCATCTCTATCTCGGCAACGACATAGGTTTTATTTGACGGAGTTTTATAGACATGATTTTGAAAAGTCTTTCCAAGCCTTATTGTTATTATTATTGTTGTTTTTGGCTTTTTGGTTTGATTTTGATTCCGATTTCATTCTGAATATGTTGTTTTCTGGAGGTTGATTAAAACAGGTGCATACCCCTCCCAAAACCATACATAGCTTGCTCGTACTCCCCTTAAAGTTTTCTCTCACCTTATTTCTCCCAATGTATTTTCCAGCATTTCTTTGGCGTTAAATTTCAATCAGTTTCTATAATAGTGTGTTTTGTTTTATCTGTTGGAATGACTTTATCTCATTCCCCTTGCCATTTGCATCCTTTAATGCATTTGCACTCCTGAGGACCTCATATCTATGGTTCATTATCATTCTTGTCTTGTTTTAATTTTTCATGCTTCTTATCAATTATGGGGACTTAGTATGTAAATTGGGTGAAATCCTGCATTCATCAGGCAGTGGGAGAGAAAGAAAATTCCTGCCCAGGATGTGAAAATTAAAAATAGATAATTAATGAATGTATGTACAATTTTCTTCTGCGTGATGCACTGTGCCAATGCTAATCTGTTATCGCTGTAGAAACATGGGATGTGCTGCCCCCAACCCCTTCAGAACGAACCCACCTCGAACGGCCTCGATTACTATTTCCAAAGTTTACTCATTTTTTGCATGGAGTCTCCATCTACTTGCATCGTTCATGTGTATCCCCTCCATTTCCAAAATCTACCAAACCATATGATCTCGCATCAATACAGCTCAATTGATAATACAGCCTTTATTTACTTTTCCTTCCATGGCGATTTCTCCACACCATTTCAAAACATCCATTCATCCTCTTGGTTTGTCTATCTCTCCTCTTATCACTTCTTTTGTATATAATTTTCTCTCCTTTTCTATTTTCCATACGTTCACTATATCCCCATTCTCGCTTCATCACCAGCCAGAATCGTCAGATTTAATGATATTATGAACATGTTATTTATTATTTCTGCATAGATAGCCAATTTTTAATCAGAATTGGAAGCATTTTTCTACTATCCTATTTTCTACACCATATATTCCTTCTCCTTCTGGACACCGTTGCATTTTGTCGCAGAGCAGTTGATACCTAGGACTCTTTTTGCTTAGGAGAGTGCTCCATATCTGATATTATAATGGTATCACCCTTGAGGTACGCAAGTATATCTTTGACAGATTGCAGTTCGCAGCAGACAAAACCAAATGCACCACTCTGATCCTAGAAGGTCGGTCAACACGGTTCATACCGTAGCCCTGCAACGGCAAACTTCACCTAACAACGGTGGGTTACGGAGGGATATTGAACTATTGATCAAGTGTCAACCAAGGCATCCATTTGCATATTGGTCAGCGGCCTGATGGTTCAGAATTAATAGGCTTTTCTGAGAAGAGGACTACATTTTGTTTGTAATAAGAGGCCTGGCAAAAGTTGGAAAATCTGGATATTGGAGATGAAAAACTTCGCCCAGTAATCTCAATGGCTGGAGCTGCTATATATATATATATATATATATATATATATAGCGTAAGTTTGTGCCGATAACTATTAAGAAATGAAATAGGCTTGACAGGCGATGTGACCTGATCTATCCGTAAGGGTTTGATTGGAAGTGTCATTACTCCCCAATCAATTATTAATGATGCAGAGCGTGAAGATGAAGAGGACGATGTTAATAGAAGATAACTGCGCCGTAAAAAGTAGTTAAATGGCTATATATATTCTGTCCTGGATTAAGGCCGATGATATACAGTTTACTCCGAGTTAAGTAAGGAAGAAAGGTGTGCAAAGGCTTAGATCTGCTCTCCGGTTTGGAATACTACCCCATCGCTTAATGATAATAACAATAGGCAAGTTAATAAAGATATCTATCCAAACTAACCCTATATGCATATATCCTCAAACCGCAACGATTCCAGCGCTTCAATGATGCTCAGTGTAAAAAATGGCCGATTTGCTGATAAATAGGGGGAAAGACAACGATAAAATAGAAATAGAGGACCCGAAAATAGGTTTTGTTAATGTCATCTCAAAGGATGGAAGTGGGCCGTAACAAGACAAGAACAATATACATATGGGTATATATCATGTACACATCTTAATAGAAGCAAGTATATTTGGCATATTCTTGGGGAAAAACGCCGCGTGAAGTTCCCTCCCAATAAACGATGTTAAAAACAGAAAGAAAAATAATTTAGAAAGGTATTGGGAACAATAACATGGAAAGAAAGCGGAGGAATTAGAAGGGTTTGTCTGAGTCAGGCTTGGCCTCAATCGCAGTTGTAGGAGCGTCAGGGCTACCTGGTTCCTTACCGGCCGTCGTTTCTGTAGCTGCCTCATCTGCTTTCGACGGTTCTGTTTCAGTAACCGTAGCTTTATCGTCTGACAAATCTTCCTCAACTTTTTCCGAGGTGTTAACTGGAGTAGTTGGCGATTCCAGAGCTTCTATCGTCTCCTCAGTTGAAGCACTTTCTGGCGCTGACTCATCTGCTGGCGGTCTCGCCATCTCTGGCTTTTCATGTTCACCGTCACCACCACCATCGATGGGGGTTTCAGACATACTTTGTTCCACCGGGACTGCTTCAGTCGTAGAGACTTCCGTGGATGTGGTTGGCAATGGCTCATTTTCACCATCAGGGGATGTCGCACTTGGGAGTTGTACAATAGTGTCCTCCTTAGGTGTGTGGCAATTTTTGCCTACATCGTCATCCTCTGAAGCTTCTGTAATTGTTGAGACAATAGCCCCTAGTGAAGGAGAAACTTTATGTCGTCTAGTTGTTGTCAATGGAGTTTCGAGCATAGAACGTTCTGGCTGTTTTTCCGGGGCTGCTTTTTCTTCCTGATTTTCTTCCTGATTTCCTGGCTCCCTCTGCAAAACGGTCATACGGCGGCTGGTGTCACGATCCGTATCTCGGTTGTTTGTAGGCTGGATACCTTCCGCTTCTGCGGGGACTGTATAATTCTCTTCCTGAATGAGATTGTATGCATCGCAGACTGTCTTAAAGAAAATGTAGAGGCCATCATGTCCTTCGACCTGCCAGAATACATCACGATGCTGAAACCATGCATGCGCGAATATGCGATAGACGCGGCGGAAGATATTGGTAAGATGCCTCATGCTCGTCTGAGGTCCTCCAGAGGACTCTGAACCAAGAGTTAACCTGCTTGGGAAGTATTTGGGGGATGTCAGGGTGTTCGTGGCCCAGTCAAGGGTATGACAACAGTAGTCGATGGCGCAACAAGATTTGGGAGGATCATGGACAGCGCACAGGTATTGCCATTCTGAGGCGCGCATTTCTGGACATGTTTGTGCAGAGCACGGTGGGTCTTCCGCGAAAAAGGCTACGATCAGGTTATTGGCCTTCATGGTGAGGAACCGGCAGAGCTCATAGAGCCATAGAGTGCGTTCTACTCCTTCCGGCGGTTCTGAAAGATACCGCGCAACATCACGAGTTATTGGGTTGAGAGTTGAGGAGTCGCTAGGCCTGGTGTAGTGTTGATATAAAGCTTTAAGGTGTTCTTGTAATTGGAATGGTGAATCGAGCTGAACCGCGATCATAGTTACTTAGCGCCCAATCATTTCAGGTTTTGCAGTAGGATTGACCAACCTGGGAGAGCGGGACGAGAGGGGGTCCAGATGCCATATCTGTAGATTTGGTCCCCGGCCGTATGCGGCGCATTGATGCATTGTCGGGCTCATGAGGTAATCCCAGGAGATCTTCATCAGATGTCCTAAACCCTTCGCCAACCGTCGGGGATTGGGGCCCAAACTGGACCTCGGTGAATGGCGGGGGGCTGGGCAACCGAGGTGAGCTGGAGGGAGAAGCTCCAGCAGCAGTCATCTTCAGCTCGAGCGGGCGCAATGAATGTGGCCTGGCGTTGTTGGCGGGGAATAGGGGAAACGGGGTGTCGAGGTTGTTGTTGACGGTCCGCGTTGAGTGAGGCTCTGACGTTGCCTCGAACAAACACCAATCTCGTACGGAAGCTAGTTCTGCCGCGCCGACCAGCCCTAAGCCCTAAGTGGCCCGATACAGGTTGTCGCAGCCTTAGGTAGTCAGTCTCTCGGGGTATATGGATAAGTAAGGGACTTGATATCAAGATATCAAATCGATCGAGACAGGAATATAAATTTTCTGGCTTCCGGATACACTTTGTTGTGTTTGCGAGAAGAAGTAAAAATGGATTTTAATGACAGTGATGAGGAGGGCCCGCCTGAACTAGTCGACATGAACTCGCTGGAGGGCCCTCATGCAAAGACCCCCGCTGAACGGAAGCTGAACAGAGTGCCTATCACGATTGTAACAGGTATGTATGCAGAGGGCGGCTGTCAGATAAAATATATAGAATAGTTACGAGAATTCTGTTGACTAAAATAAGCCCGTGGCAGGCTACCTGGGTGCGGGCAAGACGACGCTGCTCAACTATATTCTGAGTGAAAAACACGGGAAGAAAATAGCAGTGATTCTTAACGGCTTGTAACCACCCACTCCTATGTCCGTGTTTCAGCGCTTTCTAACGTTCTGGAGGGATCGTAGAATTTGGAGATTGTATGTAACTTATTGATTGTTGTGCTCTCTTTTTGTATGATGCGTTTCTGACGTGGTTGGACAGCAATTGATATCGAGAAGTCAATAACCGTCAATAAAGGACGTGAACAAGTTGAAGAATGGCTAGAGCTGGCAAATGGCTGCATATGCTGTTCTGTCCGGTGAGAGAATAGTTTTTTTCTTTCTCTCACCCTGGATATTTCACCTACTCTAATTGCAGCTAATATCACCAATAGAGATACAGGTGTGGCGGCCATTGAATCGCTCATGGAACGCCAAGGCACATTTGACTACATTCTACTGGAAACAACCGGCCTTGCAGACCCAGGCAACATCGCACCCTTATTCTGGGTTGACGATGGGCTAGGCAGTACCATCTACCTCGATGGAATCGTCACCCTCGTCGATGGGAAGAACATCCTCCGTCTTCTAGACGAGCCTGCTCCACCAGAAATCCAGGGAATCCACCATGGCCAAGTTTTGACCACCGCCCATCTCCAAATATCACATGCTGATGTGATCATACTGAACAAGAGCGACTTGATCACACCTGCTGAGCTTGAGAAGGTTAAGGAGCGGGTTACCTCTATTAACGGCGTGGCGAAAATTATTGTCACGGACCATAGCAAAGTCCCAAATCTTGAAGGAACTGTGCTTGAGATCCATGCGTATGATAACCTGACCGATGTCGATTTCAGTGAGAAGGGCCACAGCCATCTCGATCCCGTATGTGACTGTCCATAAATCTTCTTCACTACATTATACTTGAACATGTTAAGTGTTAGAGTTCGTTTTCCTTCTAACAAAGATATATGCTCATCCAGTCGATATCAACGCTTTCCTTCACCATTGACAAGATAGCCCCAGAAAGCGTACCAAAAGTGGATGTATGGCTACGATCATTATTGTGGGAGCAACAGCTACTTCCTAAACCAGCAAGCCCGAGTCTTCCAACTATGAAAGATTTCGAGATCCATCGGCTGAAGGGGCTACTCTGCCTGACAGATGGTGGGACGCGGATCATCCAAGGTGTTCAGGAAGTTTTCGAGATTATAGAAACAGACAACAGACACCCCTCTGCAGTAGATTGCTGCAAAATCGTCTTGATTGGACGAGGATTGGGGACTGATAGCGGCCCCTGGCGGGAAAGCTTGCAAGCATGTGTTGGGCAATCAGGCTAAAACGTTAATTTTAATGAATATTTTTACCGGAGCTACAATCAATTCCAAGCGGCACTTCAGAATCAAACAACACGGAGACCTTATGCCTCGACTATCAGTGGGCATTGGACTACGAACACGGACGTTCTGTAGTCAGAGGACATATCCGGATATGAAAGAAAATAGGAACTGACGGATACTTCGTCGATTCATCGAGGTTTCCTGTCACTATTATATGATCGTTTCCAAGGTAGTAAAAGGCATCTGTGGAAAACTAGAGGTATATGAGTGGGAGATCTTCAAGACTGGGATATAAACCAACGAGCGAGCATCGAAGGAAAATTCCCAAAGAACGTCGTTATAATCAATATTAGGACCTGAATTGAAAAAATAAACCGCATCGCATAAATGGGGTCTAAACAGCCTCCCATCGTAAGATAAACCACACAATCAAATTGTTATTCCTAAACTCTAGATGTGAACCGAGCTCCAAACGACGGCGAATTCTGCAAATCAGATCCAGCCATGCCACCGTGTATGTCCATGGCCTGTTCACCATCCGCATCCGCATCAACGACACTATCTTCCATCGGCAACATATGAACCGACGGCGAGTTAACAGGACTAATAGCCACCCTAGGCCTGCTCTTGAACACGCTAGCATAATCCGCCTCCTGACTAAAGAGTTCTTCCTTGGGTATCGACGTCCCCGAGTCTGGCTCTTGGAAACTCCCAGTTCTGTCCTTTCTAGGGGTCTCAAACTGGTTCACGGGGAAGATTTGGGATTTTCGAGGCTTTGCCGCGTGCGACAATGACTTGCGGGGTCGGGCGGTGGGTGCGGGGAGGAATGTCATGGATTTCCTTGTGCGCTCGATGAGTGTGCTTGTAGCGGTCCTGGTCGGGTTGACGGAGATAGGTTGTGGGGATTCCGCGTCCTCGGATTTGGGGCTTGCGTTGCAATCATAGTCGATTGTGATTGAGGGGGTGCCGTGGCCGGATGAAAATTCATAGTGTGGGGTTCCAACTCCACTTACTTCTTCACTTTCGAACTGTGGGGAGCTTCTGGTGCTACCATGCGCTGGAAGGGAAGAGATTATGGACATATTATCCATGTAGCTGTAAGTTGGAGTTGGTTGGTCTGCCATTAGAGTTAAAGTGGCTTGGTCTATGGAATAATCACGATTTGAATGAAGATTTTTGAGCCTCTGTTTTCCTAAATCTGCAGAATGTAGCTGTTCTTTATTTCGTGAAATGTTGACTTCATGCTTGAGAAGAGAAGCATCCAGCGCCGAAATTAATGAAGAGTATTCATTGTCGTGAAGTGACTGATCAACAGATTTTCGATCTGATTGTGCAAGTGAAACAACAGATAACGATTGATGATCACGAAAAGCTAGTGGCTGGGATGAGATGGAGCCTTTCAAGGGCTGTGCAGCATGTCTTTCTTCCTCCAGTGTTTGCTTGAATTTCCGCCATCTCTCAACCCTAGCTTTCTGTTCTGCAAGTCGATTATCCAAATCAGCTAGTAGATCGGAGGAGGACGGGTGACTGCTTTTCTCATCTAATCGACCATTCTTTACCAAGCACCATGTCTGTGAAAAGGAGGAGTCAAGAACGTGGTCAGAAGGCGCCTGCAAGCCACCATTGAGAATCGTATCTGCCCATTTCTCATCTCCAAGCCATAAATTCATGATATCATTAGTATAGCTATTTTCCTCTGTGGTTGATTTGTTGGCAACTTCCTTTGACCGGACAGCGAGTTCATCCGTCTTGCTGTCAAGCAACTTCTTCAGTTGTTCATAGGCCTCTCGCGCATAGCATTTATGGTTGATCATGGCCGTGAGTGAGATACGATGTGCTATTATCAGTGGAACCAAGATTTCTTGATCTAGAGGGGAGGTCCTCCCACTGAAGCACATCTTAAGCACTGGAATTTGGTGGGCCCTTGCATGAGCCAATCTCTTTTTCTGCAGCACAGCCGTGGAAAACATGCACAATGCCTCCTCAAATTTCTTCCCTTTACATTCATCGAGCATCGTTTTGCGGAGGATGGCTTCCCTTCCGAGAACGCCATTTTTCTTGACATCGGAAAGGGCACGAAAAAGGGCAGCCCGGAGGTTAACTGACTGCAAGGGTTCCAGTGGAGGGAAAAAGGGACGCAATTTCTAATAAAGAAGGTTTAGAACACTTCTTTTTCTTCCGTTTTAGCAACAGCTCTCATAATGAACTTACATTCTGAGTCTCCTCTGGATCCCATATCAGGAAAAGCTGGTACAAAGACCATTCGACCGCCTTGACTCGCTGGCGGAGATTTGGTTGGGAACTTGCAAAAGTGCGGACCGTTATGTCCGGCCAGTCAGGGAGCTGGTCAAGATGCAATAGCCTGAGATTCCGCACAAAGGCAGTTATGTGCGAGGAGACCAGCCAATTGAGCCCCTTAGGATTGGGAAGAGGACGGGTGGAAGATTGCATTTTTTGGGGTATCATAATCAAAGCGTCAACTGTCGAGTTATTGGTTTCAATTACTAACTAATAGTTACCTAACTACGTACATGACATAACTAGGTAAAGAACGCGGATTGCAGCAGAATGAAGTAAACAAGAAGGGGTGGTCTTGTTTGCAACGTTTGCAGCATTTGCCCTGTTTGTCTGTTTGTCCCAAGGCAAACCGCGGGTCTTGCTTCTATTTAATCATTCTGTCACTGCTTCAGGTGCTTATCCTCTGCTGAATGCTGAAATACAGACAAGAGTCTTTGCACACTTGGTTGTGACTGTCATTCTTTCCAAGAGCTCCTTTTTTGTTTCTTTCTTTTCTTTTATATACTACTCATCCAGACTGGCGCTGGAACTGGCGCTGGAACTGTCGCAAGTCCTCTTCAATAACAGCGTTTCCCTCATTTACTAGGGGCTTGCATCATGGGGTCGACTGCACTCAAGGAAGCTCCATGGACAGCTCAGTCCGGTTGGTGTTTCTCCTCTTCTTATTGCGCTGTCTATTTTGCAGTCTCGGGATTGAGACGATAGTTTCTAACAACGGACGTGACAGTTATCGCCACACTCCCACACCCACTCGCAGAGAACACCTCCAGCCCCGTTCCCTTCTTCCATCTTCTTGAGCGCCTAAAATCCACAAAGCGCGAAGGATGGCGTCGATTCGGCATCACCAACGGTGAATCGATATCCGACCACATGTATCGCATGTCCATTATGACCATGTGTGCCCCGCCTGCGCTCGCGGCCAAACTCGACATCCCACGCTGCACGAAAATGGCACTGATACATGACATGGCCGAGTCTATAGCTGGCGACATCACCCCAGCCGATACCCATATACCAAAGGCAGAAAAGGCCAGGCGAGAGGCGGAGGTTATCGAATATATTGGCAAGTCCCTTCTGGGCGCTGTGCCCGGCCTTGCAGCCCAGGATATCCAAGATATATTCCAAGAGTACGAGGATGACAATACGCCGGAGGCCCAATTCGTCCACGACATTGACAAGATGGAGCTGTTGCTACAGGCGGTGGAGTATGAACGGGCCCACGCAGGCAAGCTGGATTTGTCGGAATTCTTCCATGTGTTGAAGGGCATCAAGCTTCCTGAGGTTAAGGAGTGGGCAGCTGCGGTAATGGAGGAAAGAGAAACGTTTTGGGCGGGAAAGTTGCCGGGCCGGAAATGACGATTTTAATCCGTTATGAATGGTCAATGTGTCATGAATTGTCATGGATTAATAGAGTGTGCGCACGCAAGTTGCCCTGTGGTGTTTGTGCGGGATTGGTTTAGGGATTTTCCTTTTGGGAGAAAATTTTTTTTTTCGGGTTGCTCCTCCTTCAAGCATCATAAAAGATATCTTTCGTTTGAAGGAATTAGACCTCGAATAGATATTTTCTATGTCTTGCCTCTTTGCCATTCCAATCTGTGTATACTCTATTATCGATCTACAAATGTCGCATGATTCATAAAGTAAGACCCATCAACATCATCAGCAGCCATACCTACCCTTTGAAAATCTCCCGGAGACACAATCCTTCCATCTTTATTTTATACACAACCCCCATCTCAATCCACCTGTTCCCCCTCCATCTCCTTTGCCAACGCCAACGCCTCCGCCCTCATCTCCTCCTCCGACCGCGGCTTTCGCGCCTCATTATCTACAGCCGGAAACCTAACCCTCCCCACCTCAACCCCTTCCTTCCCTGCCTCCGCAAGCTCCCCCAACTGCTTCGCAATATCCCCCTCATCCCCCTCCATCATCCCATATATAGCATCCGAACCACCCCGATGGTCCAAATCCGCCTTCCTCCTCGGTATTATATGCACATGCACATGTGGCACAGACTGCCCCGCCTCCGGCCCATCTTGTATTGCTATGTTGAGACTTGTGCCAAGGTAGACGCGCTCGATCATGCGACTTACGCGTCGGACGGTGAGGAAGAGGTCGCTTGTTTCTGAGGTGGAGAGGTCGGCGAGGCGCGGGACGGGACGGAGGGGGCAGACGAGGACGTGGCCTGGGAGTATGGGTTTGAGGTTTACGAGAGCGTAAGAGAGAGGGGTTGTGTAGAATACCTGGTGTGCGGGTTGTTTTAGGAGGGGATCCCCGGATGTATTGCGGGGGAGATTATATTAAACGGGGATGCAGGATGCGGATGCGGATGTGGGGTGGGAATTGTGCGGGGAAAATGTAAAACTTGCCTGTGGTGTTACCAAATAAGACCCAAAATATATTGGCGTCTTGGATAATAGAGACATTGTGATAGTCTCGCTGGCGATTGGGGGTGTGAGAGTGCGTAATTGAAATGATGTCAGGAGAAGAATGAGAAGTATATGCGGTCAACGACGTGGTTGTATTGGTAGCGTGCGGTGCGCTAGTCCATAATAGGAAGCCTAAGGTCTGATGTCATCTAAACAAACCAACCATATTAACCCCTTGATGATTTCCCGCCCAACCACGATACGATGCACAATTATTCAGATCGAATAGTGTTCTAGCATACAATTGCAAATTAAAATGTTCTAGGATTTTAATGGTACTATATCCCTTTTTTGACTTATTCATACACGGAATGTGCGCCATGCAAACCGTCAAAGTATCTCGCTGCAACCCAGCGTAAATTGACGGAAGGTAAAAAAAAAAAAAAAAAAAAATCTAGAATTATCAGGGGCTTGAGTCAATCGATATAACAGAGATGGCATCGCTCAATTCAGACAATGATTCGTCGTCATTTCTACTATTATCCTTACCCCTCACATTGGAAGTCACTCTAGCACGCATCCGCAAGTGTGGATCTTCTCCTTCAACAAAATCCGTCTCGAGCGACGCCTCTTCATCACCACAGGGTACTAAAAATCCACCACCTTCATCAGCAGAGTCCCTTTCTTCTCCCCTGCCCT
Organism: Paracoccidioides brasiliensis; assembly: GCF_000150735.1. NCBI lineage: Eukaryota > Fungi > Ascomycota > Eurotiomycetes > Onygenales > Ajellomycetaceae > Paracoccidioides > Paracoccidioides brasiliensis. The sequence continues at coordinate 2,855,532 of NW_011371360.1, forward strand.
CTCCCTCTCCGTCTTTCTCTTCCTCCTCCGATCCCGGATCACCACCCCCAACATCGCGCTGCCGATTGACAAACGGATTCAACATCTCCCCATCCACCCCATCTCCATATTCAGTCTGGATCCTCTCCGCAATCCTCAAACCCATAATAAACTTCCTCCACGTAGAAAGAATAAGCTTGTCATGCTTAAGTTTCTCCTTTCTCCTCTTCTCAGCATCCTCTGCACGCCACGCGTCCTTGACAAGCTGTGCGTTTTCACTTGCAACAACCACCCCGTCAATAATCGGGACGGCCATCTTAGATCCGAATTCAAACCCAGTGACTGCTTCCGCATAATCGACGCCTAGTTTCTTACATATGCGCACCGTGCCCCGCCAGGGTATATGTGTTGCACCCTTGGGAATCATAGTTGGCACGAAGCAATCAATGTTCCCGTAGGCGTTTTTCGGAATCTTCCCATCTTGAATTGGGGGTGGGATGATATATTCTGTTTGATAAAGGGCATACAGACCCTGCTTCTGCTTCTCACCACTTTCACGCTCAGCTTCTTCAACTTCCCGCTTACGGGTTAACGTTACTGCACGCACAGGGACGAGTTTCAAAGGAGCCTCCCCCATTTTAATCTGTCGTCCTTCCTTATGCCAGCTTTCGGCAGAAAGACACTTCTCAACATCCGCCCGCCTATATACTTTCTCCTCTTTTACTTTGTCACCTTTCCCACTGGTAAATGTCCGAACATGCTTTGCACCAGGTCTTATCGCCTCCTCGCGCCGTAGAAATCGTTCAAGTACAAACTCCGAAGAACACCTCAAGCTCTGCAACGTATCCCCTTCCTTCTTCTGCACCTTCTTCTCCGGTTTATTAGGAAGTAGGTCTTTCGCATCCTCCTTCTCATCAACGATTGTTCTCTTGTCTTCTGGCCGTTCATAGCCCCTCATGGCATCTTTGAACCAATCGTAGAGAATATATCTCGTCAGCCCTCTGCTGCTATGCATCGGGATTTTTTCCACGGGCATGCGGAACGCCCTGGTCTTCCCCGGCCACGTATGTCGCTTGAGGTATCTGGTAGTAACATCCTTGGCTGTTGCGTCGGGTGAGTATGCGACGACATACGCGATTACCTGCTTCGCTTTTTCAGCTTTTGCACCCCGTGGCTCGAACGAGGATAGGAGTTCAGGAGTCGTGGCAACAGCATTAGTGGTGGGCAGAATGAGAGCTTCAACGGGGATGATTTCGTGCGTAATTGGAGAAACAGCTTCGGTCCAGTATATAGGGAATGGGAGGTCATTGTCAAAGCGCTTGTTGGGAATTTCGTTTTTCTTCGTTGATCGTCGTCTATGAGATTTGAATGGGGGCTCATCGTCATCCGTTTCGCTACTTTCCGCGCTGGAGGGTGGTACTGCTTCCCCATCCATCGACGCTGTTGGCGGATTCTCATCCTCCACACGATAGTTTTCCACTTTCGTCCACCCAAACCCGATAGGCTGCAAGCTTGCAACCATCCTCGCCTCGATACCCAGAGCTCTAACCAAAGCCGTAAACAGCTGAGCGCCTACATCTCGCGATCCCTCAGAGCGACGTGCCAGTTCGCGAAACTCACTCAGATCAGCTATCCTTTCGCCATGGTCATATTTACTATGATCTCCCTTATGGAAAGAGTCAATTTCTTCCTGGAGTGTTGCAATAGTTCGATATCCCCTCTTCCGTAAACCAGGTGCAGTAATCTTGAATTGTTTTCTCCAGTGAGCGGCCAGGACCTTCAAGAGTTGGATCGTTGGATCTCCCCCAGAGATGATCTTCATTTCCGGCTGGCCGGCTTCTAAACGAGAAGCGTCTTCTCCCCAATTGCGCTGTTGTCTATTTGTATCTTTCTTCCTCTTCCCTTCTGTTGCCTTAGATGTGGCATTTGGCGATTTTTGCGATGTTTTCGGTAGCTTCCTACCCGCTGCTACTTCCCACTTCTCAATCTCACCCTTTATAGCTGGTGGTAGCCGGTCTCGTAAAATCTGATGAAGTTTCTTGTCGTTAATCCACCAGTTCCGAATAGCATTGTGGAACAGTAAAAACTGCACATGCATGTAATGGGTTTGGATACGTATTTCCCTTTCTATCTTGCTGGGCCCTTTCTTCCCCGGGGCCCCTATATCTACGTATGTATGGTGGCTTCTATCCAGCGTAAGCTCTAGATCTTGTGGGGCTGGAGCTGCTGGCGTAGTAATGGATGCGGTGGTCCCCTGAAGCGCATCTTCCCAGTTCTCTTCCTCGTCGTCTGAGCTGGTTTCATCATCGCCTTCATTTCCATGTCCATCCCCATTCTTATCCACATCCGTTGAAGATACGGAGCTCAGGGGCGATTCTGAGTCATCTGACAAGTCCGCTCTGATCTCATTCACTGGCTTCGTTGTCGATGGCCCTGGATCGGTGAGTTCAAGAGCACGATGTTTGCCGGGGAGAGATTCTTCCGAGAGTCCCCTCTTCCGAGGTAAGAAAGGCGGCATCAACGCATTTATCTTGGTCAAAACATAATACAGGCTGCTGAGGTATGGTGTACGACGATATCAAAAAAGTCTTCAAGATGCTGCTCCTTAAAGCCTCCCTCTGCTCCTTAGTTTGTGAAGTCTATCTCGAATCTTAAAGTAATCTGATCCCCAATTTTGGCCCGAGACCACATCGCGAAGGCACGTGACCTTAATTGATTCCGGCGTCTTTCAAATTCAAGCGAACCAGATTCTCAGGTAATATGTAGATTGAACACTCACGTTAATAGGTTCTCGGGATCCTCATAGTGTTGAGGATATATTTCCAGTGCAAGGACTTTATTCCACACCTTTGTGCTAAGGAGAAATGAAAAGAAGTGAAGGTTTAGAATTGATGTGAAGAGAAAAACAGCTGCTATTTCTCAACAAAACCCCAATCACACACTACGACAACATTAACTACACCAAAACAAACACAGTGGTCCAAGAGGTACAGATGGATCCAGGTTTCAATCGGGCAAACACCACAGGGAACAAACTTACAATTCAAAAGGAGTGACAATGAGTTCTCGAGTTCTCTTGCTTCTTGCGCCACCACTTCTAGGATCCTTCGCCTTAACCCTTTGATTTTTGAATAAAGATGGTTTCATTGCCTCCAGCGGGTGCTGAGACGGCTGCTCGAGTATCGTCTTGCTTGGAATCCTTCGAGCCAGACTTGAGGATCTCGGATACGAAGCGTGCGATATTGCTACGCGATGGGGTTCTCTTCGTGCCGAATATGGGTGATCACTGATTAGATTCCTGTTAAGCGCCGGAACCAAAACGGTTCTCCACAAACTGTCATCATGTCAATGATGCCTCCAGCATCCACGATCCATCCTTTATTGGATGTTGAGTCCTAGAACGCCAATGAGTGGTGTTTCAGTCTGTTCCTGAAAAAAAAAAGGAACTTCTACATTGAGCAATATTCATGCAGGGGTTTGCATCTGACGGCAAAGTAATTGAAATATATCTTGTCAAAGTTATTGGAAACAAGCGACTGTGCCTTCAGAGCTGGACCTCTTTGCCAAAACCAATAACAAAACTATGTAGCAAAGTACCAGGATCCATAGCTGGGTGCTGGATTTTCACGCATCACATCAAGATGCTCCATTTTAACATGCTACAAATAACTAGACAAAAAAGTGAAGTGCTTATGCATATCAAGTTCGGAGCTCCAAATCCATCGTTTCATCCACTTCAGCGCTTAGAAAGATGAGCTGACTTAATTGAACTGGTTTTTGAGAACCCCTCGAAAGATTTCGGGCGGTTAACCAGGCCCCCCCCAGCTCCTGGGATCTTTACATGGAACTACCTAGCCTAGGTAGTTAAAATGCGGCAGTTTAACTCTGTGAAAGAACAATGTCCATCATGATTTCATTTCAAAACACCAATACCCCTTGTGAATCCCTAATCAAAAGATTGTTACTTTTGTCTTTTACCTTCCCATACTTCCTCCCAATGCCAAGCTAACTTGGGTAGGTGAGTTAGTTTTCATTTATGGCACAGTTTTGTGTTGAGCATTTCTAATTAAGTGCAGCTCCCTTCGGAATGTCACAGTTCATCCTAGAATAGATCCCAACATACGAGCAGGAATGGGAAGAGAAAGCTCAACCAAAATGGGTTGCAACGTCTCCATTTGCGACTTTCCAAACTATAAACCATCATCTAGATCTAACGAAACCAGTTCTACACGCTTCGTATTTACTGGAAGTCGCACATCCCGACAGCCTTGGAACGAAGAGATGCATTTCGACTTGGACCACTTATAGGTGGAAGCTGATAAAAGAGCCAGGCTGGCGAAAGGACCTGGAGGCAATAATGATCAAAGCCCAACCGACCCTTGAAGATGTGGATCTTTTCCGAAGATTTGACTTGCTCTGGGACTTCCAGAAACAGATTGAGCAACTACCCAAAGTGACTAACAACCGCTCGGAGAAGGTCGGGTCGCCTATAATCACGAGAACCATATGAAGGAATCCCAACCAATACCGATAGACATGTCCGGGGCTCGGATGCCTTCTCTACATGACGACGGTTCTTTTTGGACGATACACTTACGCTCTGGCTACGGGTAAAGGTGCGATATGGACTCTGCAACTCAAGGTGTTCATTTTTAAACATAGAGTTGCGCGACAACCCGCATCCGAAATGGCAAAGAATATCATGTGGTGACCGAACAAAGTGGGTTTGAAACGAGAACTGATGGCCATCTCCGCGTGAACGGTGGGGAGATTAATGAGGAATCGTCGGCAATCCTCGAGACCAAAGTTAGTATCAGATCCGCTGCTTCGACCATGGATTCAAGAAAGTCCGCAAATGGCTGGCAGCATGGATACAAGTTGAACCGGACAAATTAGAACTGCCAGACCAACGCACAGGAAAAACAATGCTTCCAATTCCAACAGTTTAAACGAAATCTTCGTTTATCATTCCCTTACACTCAGTGTCTTGACTCGCCAGCAGCTAATTTAATATCACAGGCGATTGATGATTAGTCAAGATCATGCTGAGATCTGTCTCACCGTTGCCGAATACGATGACAAATACATCCACTATCTGGAAACAGGCGAAAGCAAAGGCAAACCATATTTGAAGATGAATCAGTCGGCTCCCTTTTCACCCGCTGGGTGAGAGACATATAGATCCGCTTAGGGCAGCTTTCCTAGGATTTACGGAGAATTTGATAGGGGACGCCCGCCGAGCAAGGCCCTGTCGTTGGTGAGGGAAGGGGGAATCCCGAGTGTCGATTCTGGACGTTACGTTGCAACCATTCTGCCACAATGGAATATCCTTGATGATAGCCTGATCTGCAGGCTGGATACTTAAATTGCTAAGTTTGGACTTCTGGGGTCCGGTACTTGTAGTTATGCGTATGGCCATGTCTATCCCCCTTTACTTCTGAACCACGTTCATGTTGATTTGTGCCTTTGTGTTGACTATGTTCTGCTCGCTTCATAGTAGTTATTTAGATAACCGAGAGTTTTGAAATACAACGAAGATCCTAAACCTCTATTAGCTGCTGTAACAAATGACACCTGCAGAGTAGGCGACAGTGAAGATATTGTCCTGGTAGCCGAAAATCGCATGCTCAATCTAATTCATATACTTTGGCATAGAAGGTGCTGTATATTTAAAATATCTGCAGCAGAATCGGACCTCGGCCGAGGTAGTTAGTTACGGCGAAAACAACCATAAACTTCAATCTATAAAATCCTAATATATATCGTCCCATCATCCGATCACAGGTAATTTAAAACATCATAACCATCATCATACCAAAACCAATATACAGAGTTACCTGCCGTCCTCCCCTCTTCCCTTTCAGTTGACGAAAAAGACAAACGCCTCCGGTCAAACAAATGGAGGCCGCAGCCAAACTCTTCTTCTCCTCACCCCGCTTCGCCGTAGCTGGCGCGAGCACTGACCCCAGCAAGTTCGGCTACAAGAGTAAGCAAACCACCTCCGGCCTCCCGGAAAAATAAACTGGTTGCAAGGTCGTTGCACGCGCAGACGCAGTAAAATAATTCTGATACGTTCAAATCACCTCTTTCCCGACCACACACAGTCCTCGCCTGGTACCACCAGCACTCCCTGCCCGTCACCCCGCTGAACCCGTGGGCCCCCGAAATCGCCTTCCCCTCGCACACATACAGCACGACACCGTCTCCCTCCGCGCTCCCGTCACCCAAGCAGACATCGCTCTCCGTCGTGACGCCGCCAAAAGTGACGCTTGCGGTGTTGAAGGAGGCCAAGTCGGTGGATATACCCGCTGTGTGGCTGCAGCCGGGCACCTTTGACGACGAGGTGCTTGCGTATGCGCGGGAGAACTTCAAGGCTGCGGTTGCCGGGATGGAGGGGAGTGCTGGGCACGAAGGGTGGTGTGTGCTTGTGGATGGGGAGGATGCGCTGGCGGCGGCGGGTGTGACTTGGAGGGCACAGAAGTTGTAGATTGGATCTGAGTTGATCTTGGATTTTATTTTATTTTATTTTATTTTAATTGTTGATTTGGTATACTACCGGGGCATGGTTAAAATTGCAAGATACATTTGGATGGTGGCATTCTCTGTTAGGATTGACTGTTTTCATGGAATGTTCTTGTTCATCAACACTGTAATATGACAGACAGTTTAAAACATAGAGCTTCTAGCTGCCCATAGATTTGAAAGGATATTTCATATGATTTTGGTATTAACCTCCAAGTAACTATTGCCTCTGTGAGAATTTATTACATGCGAGATAACAAATGGTTCCAATGGCTGAGTGTGCTGCCTGAGAGTTTGTTTATTCTCCCGTGCACCGGAAATGATCCACGGTGGAATAGCTATTTTTAATCTGCTCCGCAGTCAGTTGTTGTTTACTTTGTAAGAGGTTATTTATATATTTAACTACGGGCGGGAAAGTGTTTCTCAAAGTGTGAATCAGGTTGCGCACGGTGTGATGTTGGGATGTAGTTAGTTAGCTTTGACAGATTGATCACGTTCGGGCGTTGATGATGTAACTAACTAACTGCCTTTCGTCAAACGCTGCAACGTGCCCGACGACGAAACGCCTGGTCTGAGGCTGGACGTGCCCAGAACTGTCCACAACCGCTCAGCGGCCTGCTGTCAGCCTGGGAGGGCAACACGGATAAGATCAAAAGGTACAAAAGGACAGAAGAAACGAAGAAAAAGAAGAAGGCGACGGGTAACAGGCTTCTTTATTTACTCCAAATATATCGACATCGTCGTCGTCGTCTTCGTCTAAGAAAAAAGACACCTTCCATCCACATTCTAAACACCAAAACCAACCCACAAACCATACATAGCGATTAACACAATGACACTCCCCGACTACCCCATGCCAGGCACCTTCATCCTGGACTCCCCCATCCCCCCCAAACTCGACCTTGTCGGCGCCAGATCCCAATTCTACCGCTCCCCCCAGACGCCATCCGCCGCCTCCTTGCTCCATCGCTCCGCCCGTTCGGACCATGGCAGTCGCAAAAAACGGGCCCGATACGGCTACGGAGATGTGGCTGGTGACGGTGACGCTGCTGGATTTCTGGAAGAGCGCTCTTCTTTCTCTCCTTCCAAAACTGCCGCGAGCACTACGTTGAATACAAGTAGCATCACTGCTACGACATGGCGGGACCGGTCGATGACGACAACCTCTCTGTCGCGCATCGCCAGCCCGACGCCGCTGGTTAACACCACCTATCGCTTTGCGGGCGGTGTGGAGACGTCATCGACGCTCCCGTTTGAGAAACAGGGCTACTATGATAATGATGATGACGATGATGATGACGCGAATGGGCCGGAGGTGGATTATCGTCCGAATCGCTATCGGGACCTGGTGCATATGCCCACGGACACTCCTTCATTGTCTGCGTCTCCCGTCTGTGGTGGGCGGGATGTGAGTACGGCGAGGAAGCGGAGTAGACGGGAGTCGACGTTGTCGTCGCAGCAGGATGGGATGAGGGTGGACGGTTCTTCGGAGGGCGGTGGCGATGGAGGGCGTGGCTGGGGCTCTGCTGTGATCAAGATTGTTGGCGGCGTTGCGGTGAAGGTATGGGACTTTTGCTGGCCGGGTCCGTTTCGTGGGTTTTATGCTGGGGGTGGGAAGGGCTATGAGATGCCTTCTGAACAGCGCCCACCACTGTCGTCGCAGGCATCGACGATGCCACGACTGGTCGACGCGGGCTCGCGGCAGAATGTCAGTGAGAAGGATGGTGACTTCTCCTCCGGTGATAAACGGACGGACGGGCCGATTAACCTCCCGGGACAGTTCCCCGCCGCATCTATTCCTAATAGCCAGCGATACCTTCACAGTGTTAACCACGATGAGCTACAGGGGAACTGGGTTCTGGTTAGGAAGGGTAAAAGCGCGTGGGAAGAAGAGGCTTTTAGCCTCTCATCTTCTTCATACACTTCAGCTCGCAAGATGCCGCCCAAGAGCAATGGCATATATCACCACCCCGTCAGCACCCCGCGACGAATCGCAGTGGGCAGACTGGCCAGGAGACAGAGTCTGATACCCATGGCATCGCGACCGTCATCTTCGTATTCGTCTTCGCACCACCTTTACAATAACACCAACGACACCAACAATACCGATAACAATAACAACAATCATCATCATCATCATCAAAATCATCGTCATCACTTCAGCCCGAAGAACGCCTCCTCGTCGCCCTTCGAACCCAACCGATCAAGAGGCCCGACCAAACAAGGGAGTTCGCCTGTGTCCCTTGAAGTGCAGCGGTATGCGGCCAAGGCGAAGCGGCGGGAACGCGAGGAGGATGCGAGCATCCGTCGGTTGAATCAGCAGTTGAAAACGATGATTAAGGAAGGGAGGGAGGCACTGGGCACGACGATTGAGATTGAGGATGATGGGATGGATGTGGAGGAATGGGATTGAGTATTTTCTTCTCTACGTTGCTTGTTGCCATTCTCTCTCTCTCTCTCTCTCTCTTCTTTTCTTTTTTTTTCCTTTTTCCTTTCTTTTCTTTTTTTTTTTTTCTTTTCCTTTTTTCTTTCTGTTCCTTTTTTCTTTTCTTCTTCTTCTTCTTTTTTTTGCGCGCCGTTGTCCCTTTCTGTTGATTGTTCTCGATAATGAATGAGACTGATACCACCACTGATGAGGCTTTTGCTACGATATTTCCCCTATTGCTTATATTACTTATCTCTTCCTGTATTCACGCTGTCTGCTTGAGGTTTTATTCCATGATCGCTGTTTATTTCTGTTTTAATCATGTTTTGCCGTCGTCTTGTTTATACCCCCTTTTTTTTTTGCTTTTCGTTCAGTGGTTCTTCTTTTACAGTGCAACCCATTTTCAAGGTTCTAATGACATGATGAGCGCCACAAGTAACTCTTACTACTACTACTACTACTACTACTGGTGCTGCTGCTTCTATAAAATATGCTTACACAAATGTTCACTCTTCTGCTTGTTCCTGGTCCAATACGATAATCCGGGGGTACTACATGGCATAGGGAGGCACGTGACCAGAGCAGCCCCGTAGTTAGCCACTAATAAACGGCTGCGCTCAACTAATAGTGAATTCTTCGTATAATCAAACTGGGGAACTCCTCACAGAGTCGGAGGATCCCATAACGTTAATAGCAGCTGTTAAGTAATTAGCAGTGGCAGTTAGTGAGTTAGCTAACTCCAAGGTAGGCAGACGACCAGGGAGTAGCGAGACGCACACCTCTGACTTCCCACCACCCAATTCCAAGTATTAGTTAACTTAGTATCGCATTGGCAGACTGCAACAGCCAACATCATCCATCCCATCCATTCCCTTCAGGTAGTTAGTTAGTTCACCACACCATATTCCGATCGAATGGCAAACTCACAGCATAGACGCCAGGAGAACCCCCCGAGAGACTGACTCTGACCCTGCCAGCACACCAGAACACCAAGAAACAATGCGCGCTCCCCCATTACACGATCCCCGCAGCTAGGTTGGCTAGGAACAATGCCGTCTCTCCTATTCCATGCGGTTACAGTTACCCCCAAACCCCCGTTGAAACTTCTTCTGCCCTTCCCCTCGACCTGCGCAGACCCCCATATATATGTATATGTATGTATATATATACACACCTAGGCATTATATATATAGAGATATATATATATATATAAATATCAACAGTTAAACACAGCATGACGGAGGAATCGCCTCACTCCAGCGACGCTGCTGCTGATCGCGAGAATAACAATAACCCCGCCTATGCCCAATTGCAGCATCCCCCTTCGGGCTCGCCGGCGCTAACTTCGACGGGCCGAACTATACAGGCGTGCGACAGGTGTCGGTTTAAGAAGGTGGGTGTTTTCTTCATGTTTTTATGTGTTTGGTTGCAAATGTGGTGGATTATGAGATCATGGTGGTGATGCTTGGTTAATTTATCCTATACATGTTGACCTGTGATGGGATGGTGTGGCATGGCATGGCAGACATGACATGACAGTTGTTGTCGGGCGACACGGCGCTGATGAATGAAAATCGTCTTTTATACTTTTAGGTTCGATGCGATGGCACGGTTCCGGCAGTATGTATAGACCGCGATTCATAGCCATCCATATTATATAATACGTGTTTCCTTGAAAGCCTCGATGCTTTCTTTTTCTTTCTTTCTTTCTTCCCATTTCTTCTGGCGGGGAAGCATCAGCTTATCACCGCTACAAAAATACAGTGTGGGAGATGCAAAGCGGCTGGCCTCGAGTGTCTTACCACCGTCAAGCTGAATCGCAAGTCATATCCAAGAAGGTATGTATATTATGGAATGGATATGAGGGTTGAAGATCGCTGACGATGTGATGATGATGATGATGATGATGATGATTGATTGATTATTGTGACTGGTTAGCTATACGGAATCCATCGAGGAACGATTGAGACAGCTTGAAGCGGAGGTCCACAAGCTGCGAGTTGGCAATGACTCCAAAGATAAACGTATCAAAGAACTGGAAGCTTCGGGTGCAAATATCGCATCCCCAAGACAAGCTGGCACTTCCACAACGAGTAACCGTCCAGACACTGTGGCTAAGCTGGGCCCGCGGCCGGCTACAGACGAACCTCTCTCGCGAGAGGTCGGGCGTATGAATCTCGATCGAAGAGGGATTGGTCGCTTCATGGGCTCTTCTTCCGGCATCTTCTTCATAGGGACCGCTGAGCAACGGTTTTGCCTTTCTCAGAACCCCCCGGATAAGAAAGTCGGAGATGCTCTGCTTAGAGTTGACGTTGATGATGAGAGCACAGAGTATCCCGTTCACTATGCTGTTAACACATCTGCGACGTTAACCCCCTTACCACCCCGTGAGACTGCTCAGGGATACATTGACGCCTGGTTTGACGCCTGGAGACATATATTCCCCATTCTGCATCGACCTTCGTTCACCAATTCGATCAACCAGCTGTATAGTGCTCCTGCCTCTGAGCATGACTGGTGTGTTCTAGGGCTCTTTTACCTCATCCTGGCCCTTGGGTGCCGACACCTTTTCATGATTGGCGAGGTTGTCGATGGACAACCTACCGTTGAGAGCAACCAGGAGGATATCGAGTACTACAGCCAGTCGTCCAAGTACCATAATGATATCCTAGCAATGAACAATCTCGCAACCATGCAGTATCAGGAGCTGCAGACATTGTGGTTTCTATATACCGGAAAACGCAGCTTAGCGTTTCAAATGACGGGAAGCATGACGCGGTTAGCGCTGGAATTGGGACTGCATCGGCATACAAGACGATTTCAGTTTGACCCGTTGGAGACTGAGTTGAGGAAGCGGGTCTTTTGGGTTTGCTATATGCTTGATAAGTACGGTTGGGAGTTCTCATTCATTTTCTACATATTTTGAGCATTATCTGATATAGAAACAATATTTCTCTTTGCTTTTTCTTAAAACTCTAGTTTCGTATGCGCGATATATGGACTGCCAAAGTCCTTTCGCGATCAAGATATCGACGTCGAACTTCCATCAGATGTCGATGATGACTTCGTCAACCAAAGCGGCTACCTGCTCTCCCTTCCGGGAGAACCGACGGGAATGCTAACCTTCGTTTCGCTGATCAAAGTGGTTCGCGTACTCTCTAATACCCTTGAAATCCTCTACACCACAACAGACAGAAGGCAAACCGTTACCAAGATCAAGACGATCGATCGATTGCTAGACCAATGGATCCATACGCTTCCAGATCATCTTCAACTAGATCCAAGCGCCTTTACTCATCCATCCGCCTCCTCAAAAGAGACGCTTCTACTCATCGAACCCTCGATTGCCTTCTTGCATATATCCTACCTGTATACCCGACTCGCGGCGCACCGAGTTGCGCTCTCCTTCTTCCGTTCAGAACCGCAGTATGCCATCTCACTCACAAAATGCATGGAATTTGCCAAAGAACTCATCAGCTTGAATTCCCGAGCCCTGCGTCATTTACTAGTATTCGATGTCAATCCCGGCTCACACGTATATACTTTGTGGTCTTGTGGATTGCTGTCTCTATTCGGACTGCCAGAGTTTCTATCTGGCGAGCCAAAAATCGAACGATCTCCGAAAAAGGAGAGTGATATAAAAACATCAGTATCGGCTTGTGTTGATCTTCTGGAGGCACTTGTTGCTGCAGGTCGAACCGGGGAGAAAGTCAGAGCCGATAACCTACGATGTATATCAGCGGGACTTTCAGAAAGCGGAACGATTCCAAGTCCGAACACGCTTCAAACCGATCATCGTGAGTCGTGGTACCAACAGCCACCACAGCTTATGGTACAACCGCACCAGCAGCAGCCGCAACGACAGCAATCAGGAGACACCTCCCATGTACCACCCCCCTCAACCCACACACCTGAAATCCTTAGCCCCCCCCCACCACCTCCTTTCCCCCAATTCCTACAACAAACACTTTTCGGACACCCTTCTCCAACCCCCCCCCTCCCAACCTCGGATAGCCAAATACAAAACCCCACTCAGCTACAACCCCCACAGCCACCCCATTTACAAGGCATAGACCTCCACTCCCAATCCCCCGGCCTCTCCCGCCTAGCCATGTCCGCCAACTCCCCCGCCTTTATCAGCAACTTCAACATCGATTTCTCCAGCCCCTTAGCCCACCCTTACGACCGCCTAGCGGACGCCTTCCATTCCCCCACCTCCGCCGCTGTGCCGGACAATAGCAATAGCGCCAGCAACACCAGCACCAGCCAGCAAATAGCAGCCGGCCTAAATCAGCCCACGCACCAGCAGAATCACCACCATCACCATCACGGTTCGCACCAGCAGTCGCAGTCGCATCCTCATCCGCATCCGCATCCGCATCCGCACCAACATCAGCATCATGCTATGAGGCAGGTGTGGGGTGATCCTGTCTTTAACGTGTCGTCGATTATGCAGGTGTCTGAGCCCGGAGGCGGTGTGGGGGATAATAGTAATAATGATGGTGCGTCATTTGTCATGCAGGATGTTTTGAGTTCGGAGTCGATCGGGATTGGGGTTGGGGTTGGGGTTGGGATGGGGATGGGGATTGGGCAGGGGGATGGGGAGAGGAATGGGGATGGGGATGGGAGAGGGGGAAGGGGAGGGGCGAGGAAGAGGGCTAGGGTTGGGTCGTCGAACTGAGGTTTTTATTTGGTCTTAGTTTTTGTTTAAATTTCTTTTTGTTGTATTTTAATTTTTTTCTTCTCTATTTTTTGGTTTAGGTTTTTGGCTTTGCTACTGGATGGCGGGACATGGGAACCCCTTACTTATGCTGTGAATAACATGTCATTTTATATAAATTGTCATAGTTTGTTTATATGCTTGGATGTATATTCCCCTTCCCAAACCACCGCTCTCTTCCTTTTCCTCCTTCCGCTTCTATTTCTGCGCGCTGTTCCTCCACCCCCCCTCATGCTAGACTGGGTCTTTGGAATCTAATTAGGATGAGGATGAGGACAACAAATTCAAGATCTTGTTAGACGCGCGATATATTGGATGCCATTTATGGATGGCGATGATCGCTAATGTATGCAGGTATGTATACACGTGTGTTTTTGGTGCTAGTCTGTGTATTTGCACGGAAGGTTGAATTGAATTCTCGTATAGCCAGTTTAGATAGATAGCTATGTGTTTGTAACGGGTTTTGAGGTGATCTCTACATGGCATCGCTAGATAATGACTGAAGTATGGCTGGTGGAATGAACTGAAAGTTGAAGCTGACTGGCAAATTGAAATTGAACTAAGCTATGCAGGATAGATGGAGAGGTATGGTTGAGTGCCTATGCACATTCATTAGAAAATAAATATCGTCACAGTCTGTTTTAAAAAGAAAATAATTAATGAGAATCCGACGACGAGATTGAGGACATACTCTCTTAAAAACACTTCAATGAAATGCGTTTCCCAAATCTAAACTCAAAAGCAAATGATCTTGGTGAGAAAGATAAAAAAACAAAAGAAAAGTCAATATATGCAATCTTAAGGTATATTCCCAACCATAGTATAATCGTCAATAGAAAAGCAAGAAATCGAGTTCCAGGGCGAAATTTTATTTCCCCAAGACACAATATATATATATATATATATATATAGGCGAACTGCCTCGGATCATTTGGACCTTCTGAACAACCTCTTCACGGAGAAGAAGTAGACAAACAAATATATGATCATGTAGTTCGTAACCACGAAGCCGACGAAAATGCCTAGGTATTGCCAGGCGTTGGAACTAGAAATGTTATTTCTAGCGAGGAACTGGTGATTTTAATCGGTTAGCGTGTGTGCCAAATGGATTGAATTTCATGTGTCCTCCCAGCCAATACTTGGAGATGTGGAAGATAAAACAGAAAAGAGATAAAAAGAGGAGATGGCGAGTTACTTACGTCGTCACCCAAGCGATACGAACAGTACTGGCATCTTTCCATGCCCTCTGGGTTAGCTAGGTATCCGCGGGCCGAAGTAATCCATGAGCCGGCGTACTCTGCGCATGTTTGGTTTGGAGGGGCAAAGAAGGTTATCAATTCACTCGCGTCGCAGGTGACTTTGACACCCTTCATGACCATCGAGAGAATGCCTCCGATCCAGTATGTAAATGGTGCAATGTAATACATGGTATAAGCCCAGAAGGCAGGCATCTCTGTTTGAGGTCGCAGAATGCCATTGAACAGCTCGCACATGATCAGGAAGAAAGGCATCAGGTTGGCAGCCATGACAGCGTCGGTACTGGTAAGGATTTGGTCAGTATGTTTTCAAAAGGGTTGAGGGTTTTCGGATACGAACCTCATTGCAGCAATCCATTGGCCCCAGGAGGTCGCGAAAAGGTGGAAGAAGAGAACCATGGGAAAGGTATAGCCAGCCGGAGTACCGAGAGGTAGTCCCACACAGAAGTAGAAAATAAGATAGAAAATAGTTCCTCCGATAAACGCATATGGTAGTTCAGCTAAGATTTGAGCAGAGGAGAAACTGAACCATCCATATATTCGGCTTGGATACTCGCGTTCTAACCACATGTCGCGATTCTCAATGAACTTCATCGCGGTGCCGTTGACGAATTCCGGGACAAGCATGAGGATTAAGAAACAGGAGAACGCTCGCGATTGCATGTCCGTCTCGCTATTTCCAATTTGCAGATAGGTGAGTCCATTGAGTAAAGCATGGATGACGGATGCATAAAGTCTTGAATAGGGGTATTCGGGGGTGCGCCAGTATTGCCGAGATAGGCGCTTTGTGAGTTGGACTATTTGTTCGAATGTCGAGGATGCATATTCCCTCTTATCGGCATTTTGGTCCACGGCAATTTCCTTTCCCTTTTTGGTGCAGATAACGTCGACTAGTTCCTCAACTTTGGCTGCTTCGGGCGAGCACTTCCACACGTTATTCCAGTCCATTTCCTTCCCTTCCACCTTAATTGCTCCGACACCAACTTCAATAAGAAGGTCTGCCACATTCTTCCCCGGTTCGATGGCAATACCGTGACGGCCGAAATAATCGCATATAGTTTTCCCAGATGGTCCAACATCCCCGAAGTAAAATATGTTGCCTCCAGGATTCAATGCGAGGACACGGTCGAACTGAAAATTGTTAGCGAACGGCTGGTGGCATTAAGGGAGTGAGTATAACTTACAAGTTCAATCTGTTTATGACTTGCTTGGTGGATGGTGCACACAATGGAAAGCCCTGCATCCGCAAGCTTCCTGAGTAATACGACGATGCTGAACGCACCCTCGCTATCGAGACCCTGTAGAAGACGAGTGTTATTTCTAGCATCCCAAGTGATCAAATGACAGAATAGAAAACTTACACTTGTAGGTTCGTCCAAAAACAAAAGGTGGCTTGGTTTGGCACAAAGCTCAACTCCGATGGTCGTCCGTCTCTTTTGCTCTATTGGCAGTGAGCCTATCACAGCATCTTGCAGCTCCATAAGCCCAAGAGTTTGTAAGATCGTGTCCACATAGGCAAGCTTCTCCTGTCGCGGGACATCATATCCCTGCCGTAATAATGCGGAAAATTCAAAAGCCTCTCTAATTGTGCTTGTGCCGTCTTGGAGATCCATCTGCTGACAATATCCAATTTTCCGACGAAATGTCATGTCCGGGACTTCTCCATCAATCATTAGATCGCCAGTCAGCGTGCCGGTGTTCTGGCGTTGAGTGAGAACAGTCAACACTATTTAAGGGGTTAGTGTTAGTTGTTTAGCACTCTAAAAAGTGTCGTAGCGAGTGGATGATTGCTTTACATGTTGATTTACCAGCACCAGATGATCCAACTAATGCTGTAAGTTTGCCCGGTTGGCAATATCCAGAAACATTATTTAGCAAGACCCTCTCTGAGGTTCCTTGTCGTATAGTATATCTCAATTTCCGCCACGCAAAGGTCGATTGCGTCTTCGCAATGCTCATGGCGGGGGCGCCGCGGGCGCCGCGGGAATCTGTTCCTGTCATCTCTGGGGGAGCCTTGTGGTCGCCATCAATAGCTCTATTCTCCTCATCGCTGACCGCCGCACTTCGTCGTCGTTTGCTCTTTTGGCCATATAAAACAGCGCCAGCAGAACCGTCGTCCCATTCCAGGACCTCACAAAGCCAAGCATTCATAGCCGTGTATGCTATGGTAAACAGAACCAAGATGCCGAAATTTCTCCATACGTTGCGATAATAGAAACCATATCTGCTTGCAAGATAAGCGTCACCACTGATAGTTAGCTGTCCCGGCACACTGCCAGCGCCCGCGCAGGACTGATACATCGGATTTGTATAATTAGGACCTGAAGGGACAATCGACGCGGGATCGCAAGTGAGTTCAAGATTATGGAACTCATTAGCTATTAATGCTTCGTAGGTGTATATCACCGGTGTGGAATACTATGGACAATAATTAGCATACTAGATGTTTTGAGGTAGGGGTTCAATATGCCTACCGCAATCCACCCAACCCAAGGCACCCGAGAAATTAGCCTGTTTAACGGGAGCAGATAGCCGCTATAGGTAATGGCGATTAGGAATATCACGCCACAATATCGTAGGGCCACTTCGAAACTCGAGAAAGCCGCAAACAGCCGGAATTGAGAAGTCTGGCAAACAGTATACAGGTACGAGAAGAGAAAAAAGATGAAGAAAGATCCAGCCTAAAATATAAGCCGTGTTAGTAACATCAAAAATTTACCGGAAATACAAAAGAGCTCATGGATCTCAGAGTACTCACATCCAATTTGAAGCCGGCCATAAAATAGACGATTATGTTGAACACGACAGACATTATAAAGACTATTACGAAGTCGAACAAAGTACGAGCAAAGGCAACGGCGCTCGGCCTCACGAAGGCGAACCGTTTCTGACGGCTAATGATGCCACGGCCTTGAACGGAATCTTCAAGTTCAGCCAATTGGATCCAGGCCAAGGTAAGGGCGCTGTAAAAGAGAAAACCCGCGCGGGAGAAGGCACCCTTAGTGGTAGCGGGTAGGTTAAAAAACAGAGACGATATCAAAAGTGCTAGCACAATAGAATTACCCAGTTTCAAGTACAAATGCGAAGGGTAACCTTTGAGGAGCCACCACTGACGTTTCGTACAAAGCACAATTTGTTTTACCAGAGAAGTGTTGTAAACCGATGTAGCCGAAACGAAACGAGACTTCTTCTGCCGGGCAAGGGTTGTGAAGTCTTCCAGTGTGGAATTAGAGTCATTGGCTTGGGGCGTTACTCTTTTACGGGAGCTGGAAAGTTGCTCTTCGTAATTCTGGATATCCTGCTGGATAACCTTGAAATCTTTGCTTTCTTTGAACGCCTTTTCCAATTCGATTGCCCCTTTAGGGGCACGTGCCTCAAAACCGGCCCGAAAAGATCGAGTTTCAGCGGATGTGATGCCAGTAAGGAAATCTGCGATGGTCTGTCTGGGGTGGCGTTTATACCCCAAGTCTTCGAAGTAAGACGTTGCTCTGTTCGCAGGGCCCTGGAACAACATCCGTCCCTCGTCTATAAGTAAAACTTTATCTGCAAATTTGTACACGGCATCAGAGGCTTGGTAGAGTGTCACGATGGTTGCCTTGCCACAAGCGTCCGTCATAATTCGAAGGCTTCGAGCATAGTCAACCGCAGCAGCAGCATCCAAACCCCTGGTAGAATTGTCCCATGCACCAACGGTAGAATCAGTTGCAAGAGATTCAATGATCGAAATTCGTTTCCGTTCACCACCGGAAACACCACGGATATATTCGTTCCCAACGAGCGTGTCCATGACATGGGATATGCCGAAAACTCGACCGTAGATTTCCAAGATCTCAGGAATTCTATGCCGTAGCCTTTTTGGAGTCTTGCTCTCCAATGCAAATTCCAGTGTTTGACGTACAGTTAAAGTGGGAAAGTGGATATCCTCTTCTGGGGTGTAAGCAACTTCCCCTCTAAAATGTTTTGACATGTCTTCTGGTTTAAGCCCGGAATAGTCAATGGATCCAGTCACACCCAAAAAGGAGGAGTGGTAATTGGCTACGGTTCGCAAAAATGTCGAGCACCCAGCGCCAGGGCGGCCCAATACCCTTTAAAACAAAACAACAAGTCAATTAGTGGACTCATTATAATTGAGCATCTTAAATATGAGATAAGGTGCGGTATATACAGCATAATCTCCCCGCTACGGACAACCCCTGAAAAATCATTGATCAAGGGTCTCCTATTTTCAAGTTTTGGGGGAGCAATCCATCTTTTGATGGTCCACTCATACACGTCCTGAAACGTTGCCGTCCGCCAAATTGCCCTAGCTAAAGTCTTCACCTGCGAATGCTCGTTTCGGACACCCCAGGTGGTCACATTCTTAAAACAAATCCCGAGTCGGCTAAAGGGTCTGTCGCATACATCTTTCACCCGGTGTTCTCGGAGATATTTTTCAAGAGTTGAGTGCGGCTCTGCATATTCGATGGGTTCGTGGTAAGAGTACTGCGTGAGACATTGGTGCAAACTTGCCAATGCGTCCTCGTCCTGCTGAGTCGGATGGACATGCGACTCCAGATCATCTTCCCGTTCGGTAGCATTGCGCGGTCGTTCATTGTGACTGGGAATCCGGGACAATACCGACCCTTTTGGAGGCATTGTTGTAAATGCTCAAGACCAGAGAATATCTAGACCATACGAATGTAACAACTGAACGATTGAGAGATTTCCCAAGGGTTGATGAAATTTCCATGCTCGCAACGGCGGTATGGCCTATTAATATCAATTTGGCATGGGATAGCAGTGGAAAGGCGAAAAAGCACGTCAAATAGAAATCCTGAAAAGGAGGCTCAGATGAAAGCTCTGACAAATGTCGATGGGTCCCGATATAGTGCCTAAAAGGGAAGCCAAGCTGAGAGGGCGACCCATCATTTTGTAACCAAGCTTTGGAGCCAAGCCCGAAGGCTCCTTTTAGAACCCCTGAGAGGCTCTTGCGGTTGAAGAGTAACGAGCCACCGGCGGCAAATGGGGCTAGTCCTGAAGAGGAAGCCAAGACACAGTCGGGACGTGAAACTGAGTATTTCTGCGTAGTTCTACTACTTTAGTGGGTTTGCCGTAGCTGTTTGGCTATTATTATGGAGTTGCTGATAGGGTATCCACGTTTTCATCGCGGGACCAAACCGATTATTAAGCAGTGGATCCATAAAATATGCCTCGGCCATCATTCCATCGCAAAACCAGATCTGTTTTATCTCCCTCAAATGATCAGCTGTTTTGATTCTGCTTCTTAAGGGAAACCTTCCTGGATGCCAGTATTTTGAAGGTTAACTATTATTGTTGACTGGATTTGGATTTGATGGGCGAGAATGTAGTCGCTTGTAGAGGCAGCATGCCTCTTCCTTCACGTTCAGCTGCTCTGCCCACGTCGCCACAAACTTCCGACGATGGCCTTAAATTTTCTAACGAGTCGTGTTATACCTGTCGACGACGACGGGTTATCTGTGATCGGTTGCTTCCAACTTGCAAAAAATGCCATAGAGCCAAGAAGACATGCTTAGGGTACAAGAAGCCATTTACGTGGGTGCAGGGCGTTGCCAGTCGGGGGAAGATGATGGGCTTGACCTTCGGTGATGTTGCGGGGAAGAACTGTCAGTCTGCTTCAGGGGTGCGGGGTGCTGTTGAGCCGGAGAGATCCCAGCGGGCGAGAAGTTTGTCCTCTAGCGTCTTAGGCTCGGCGCAAAACAATCACTGCGGAATGTCGGGTAGTCTGGTATCCTTACAACCCGGGTATCCAGAGCCCGTCCATACCTCAGATTCCAATGTAGAAGAATACCAACAGGATGGAATGACACTCTCATGCTCGAATTCGGGAAAGCAGAGCCGTAATGATGAATGCATATATGCAGTGGATGACCATCTTACTACTATCTCTTTGAACCTGGTAGATCCGCTGTTCCAGGGCTTGGACAGCATATCGCGATACTACTTGGCATATTGTGAGTCCGCCCAAGGGTGAAAGGCTAAGCGTCAACACAGTGCCATTGCTGACAAGGTGTGAGATGATCGTAAATTCTGTGCACTGATGGTGCTGTTCGAGATCCCCCACAGAAACCCATATCGCCTCCTTCTTCGGATGATTAATACTTGTCCCGGTCTTTGTGCTGCAATGGCTGCAATTGCGGCGTGCCACAACCTGCATGTCCTTCAGTACTCTGGTCAATCGGCATTCGACAGCACGTCCTTAAGGCAGAAAAGCTCATTTGATAGTGGCGAAGAATTTATGCACTCGCCTAACCCAAAAGTGAGAGTTGCATATCAGCATTTGCTGCTTCTCAAGCAACGGGCGCTTCGTGAGCTGGAGGAAAACCTGTCGAATCCCAATAAGAGAGGAGATGAAGCGACAATTGCTTCCGCACTTCTCCTTATGGTTCTTGATATGGTAGAATCGGGCCGTGGTACTTGGAAATTGCATGTTGAAGGCGCAAAGAAGATGCTTAAGACTCGTTTTGGAAGACACCTTGCGGGTAAAGAGGATGAATTGTCAACATTTCCTGGGATGGTTTATGATAGTTTCAACATGTTCCTGGCAGGAACATGTATGACGTATGTATAGATAAGAGCCATTTTTCGTCCAGGGATGTCAAATTCTGCTAACACAATATTCCACCAGTTTTGACATCATGGGTTCAACATTGACCCCATCCGGAACTTGGTCGGAACCATTGTCATCCCAACTGACAAAATCACCAAGCCTCCTTTCGGACACGGAAAAAAACGTCTGGCTCGGGTGTCCAGGTCCCCTACTGCGCATCATCCTCTTCATCTCGTCCCTTCGCCATGCAGACTCATCCCTGCGCATTCCAGCACCAATAGCGGGCATCTACACAGTCCTCTCTCAGATCAATGCCTTTGACCCAAGGCAGTGGGCACGGGAGATGCAGCAGTCCATTGGCACAAATACGACAGAACTTCCAACCTCCCAATACCACTACCTCGACAGCCTTCCCCCACCAGCACCACCAGCACCATCAAGCCCTGAGGAGTCCCATTATTGGAATCCACCCCAGGCGACAATGACAGCCCTTTCCATTCCCTCTTCAAAAGTAGACAATTCATCCACCGAAGCGCTCTTCCACGTCGCCTCTGCTTATAAGATCGCCATAACCCTCTACGCAACACGGATCCTCCTTCATCCGTCGGCGGACGAATGCCCTTTCCTCCCCGAACAGGTCACAGAGGTGCTGAACCACCTCTCACACATCCAGCCCTCCTCTGAGCTGTTTAAGAGTCTTCTGTGGCCGACTTTCATAGCCGGGGCGGAGTGCCGGTGTCCGGAGCAACGTGCGTGGATTCGCGATTTCCTAGATCAGATGTGGCGCGGGTTCTGGACGGTAAATATCCGTGGCGCGTTGCGGGTGTTGGATGCTATTTGGGGGCGTGAGAGTCAGGAGGATGGGGATTGGGCTGAGTACTTTGATCGGTCGGGCGTTAATTGGCTGTTTATTTGAGGGGTTTAAGAGGTGCCGAGTGAGTGTGCTTCTCTAGTGTCCAGTGTTTATCCCTTTTCCTTTTGAAAAGGAAGATCCTTGCGTACGTTTGAGATGTGTTTATGAGAACCTGTTTTGTGCTGAAGCATGCTGAAATAAAACCAGCAAATGAGGGATGGCTAGTTTGCGGGAAACGTCAGGAAGCAAAAACAAACAAGTCTAGAAAATGGGGCAAAAAGCAGTGATGAGCTGTACAGCTGACAACAGCCGCAGCAGGGAATCTGAGCGATCACCTATGGAGCCCGTCGGCTCTAGAGGAGAGATTGCGGGCGTTGTGTTGGAGGTTGGAGAGGTTGGAGGTTGGAGGTTGGAGCTGAGGGGTCTATCCTAGTCGTTTGGGCGGACCAGGATAGTTGACTAGTTAATTAGTTGCTAACTAACTAGTCAACGCAGTGCTCCCCATTAAAACACACCCACTATATCCATACCATACCTATGCAGAGACCCGTAACGGGCAAACCCCCTATTAATCCTAATTCCTAATAACACCACCCTAATCCAACCCTTCTAATTCCTCCTAATCTCTCCCGGCCCCACCTGTAACTAACGCTGTGGTGGGGGTGATTGGTAATTAGGAGTGTTGCATTTTAGAGGGGGGGTCCTTAAAGCCTTGCTTACCCTTGGCGCTTTCTCATTTCTTCCACTGCACACTTATTACTGGTTACCCTTGGGAATCAAGCAGCAGCAGTGACAGCAGTGTTTGATCTTATATAGTTGAATTGGTGAAATTTGAAGTTTTCTTTTGACTCAATTTCGGAACCTAGATGATGCGCATGCATTTATATGCAGTAACTAAGTATGATAATAGATGTGAGAAACAAGCAACCCTTTTTCCTTTGTTGGGATATTTCTTTTTGTTGGGAGGAGAAAGGAGAATACGCATGTAATCAATCAACATTCAATTACTTCCAGCCTCCGCTAATCAACCATGGGGCGTACGGAGTACTTTTCTGCTCTATTACAAGATTTAATTGGCTCGATCACACAATGACCATTCATATCAGGAGCCAAATGACGGATGGGAGCATATAATTGGTTGTGGGAAGAACCCCTATTAATCAAACACAACCTCCATAATCACAACCACCACACCCATACCTATCAAGTTGCCCATAAAGTCTGAAATGAAATATCCAGCATACATACATTTTACCTTTACCAAATGGCGAAAATAAAATACATCCACAACAATCCCCCAACTCAATACCCATAATAATTAATCTCATCACCCCCGCCGCTCTCCTTCAACCTCCTGTTCTCCTTCTGCAAAATCACTCTCATCCACCACGCACACCCAATGGCCCCCAACGCAAGCCCAGCCGAAACCCCAAAGCCAATGGCAAACCTCGGCTTATCATAATTCGGCCATATATACGCACCATATATATACCCAATCTGCCCCGCGACATTATGCATAGCCAACACAACCGCCCGCTTCTCCCGCGTCTGTGACAACGTCGACGACACCCACCCGATAATCACGGAATTGACTGAGTAGGCACCTACGGGGAATATGAAGCAGGCGATATAGCGCCCTGCAGTGTTCAAGGTTGTACAGGCGATGACGAAGCCCACGACGGCAACGAAAAGGCCAATGGTTATGTGCCAGGTGCGCTCGTGGTAGTGGCCGGAGGACCAGCCCATGAAGATTGCGGAGCAGGCGGCGAAGATGAAGGGGGGACAGGTTAGGAGGAGGGTTTCAGTTTTGGGGAACCCAAGAGTTCTCACGACGCTGGTGCGTGGGGTTTCTTGGGTTAGAATTGTGGTTTCTTGAAACTCATGGAGGGCATGTTGTTCAAGGGGAACATGCCGAATACAACCTACGTTGGGAAATAGCTATTGAAGCCGCAAGCAGCCAGGTGGAAATTCTGCATCAGACTGAAAATCCATGTTCGTTTGTCCTTGGCTGCCTGGCGCAGGCCTTCCATTACAGAGCTCTCTTCGCCCATCTGGCCCATCTTGTCCCGTTCGATTCTGGCATGGGCGAGTTGACGTTCATCGGGTTTGAGCCAGCGGGTAGTAAGGGGCGTATCTGGTAGGAGCCAGAAGCCTATCAGTGCGACTGCGGTGGTGATGCAGCCCTCGATGATAAACAGCCTAGCGAACAAGGGAAGGAAAGAAGCAGCCTTAGCTGGATTGGCTTCTTAGGTATGAGAGATATACCGAAAAGAAAAAAGAAAAAAGAAAAAAACAGGGGGGGTGGGAGGGCGGGAGGGTATGTGTGTATGTTTCAGGAACTTACCATCTCCATCCGGACAGGCCCCGCGCATCGTCCATGCCTTTGAAGACTCCTGCAGCAATCAGGCCGGCGAACCCTGTTGCGAGGATCTGGGCACAGTACAGGACAGCTATTCGAGAAGCGACCTCTGGTTGGCAAATTTGCATTAGAGGTTTGGTGTCTGGTAGGCACAAGGGAGAACTGGGGATGAATAACCTTTCCTAGTATAAAAGATGGCCAGAAGATATGTTGCCCCGGGATAGAACTACATGGTTCTCGTTAGACCTCTTCAACCTCCGCGTGTAATTTTGCTATAAATCCGTATACTTGTATGGAGGGACATGTAACATACTGGCGCCTCGGTCACACCCAGCAAAAAGCGACACACGACCATACCAGCGTAGGACTGGACCAATGAAGTGCATGCTAATAAAAGGGTTCGGTTTAATTCAATTCAATCGCCGTATTCGAGATTTTCCTCCAATTCTTCGTCCTAATTTTAGGGTATCACTGACCTGAAACGATTGACCAGACCACCATCCAGCTGCTCATATACATACTTGGCGAGACTCTTGTAATCAACATATTGCTGGGAATCTGCATCAAAACATAACCGACGAAGAGGATGGAGATGGTGGTGTTAAACTGGAATTCTCCCTCCATGCCCAGCTCCTTTTCGACGTCGTCCAGCCGTGCTTGGGCGAGAGTGTTTCTGTCGATATAATTGAGGAAGTACATGACGACCAGGATTGGCTGTAATTGTATAGATGGACGAGTATTAGATCTCGATATAAGACCAGAAATGAATATAAATAGAGATTAATATGAGTGTAAGTGTAAATGTAAATGCAAATATATAATTATACCATGATCCGATAATCCAGCTTCCGCACCAGGCGGATCTCAACTGGATCAGTCTTTGCAACAGCACCAGCATAGTCTCGGTTCTCAGCAGCGCCCTTCTCTGGAAATACGCCCTCGCTGTTGACAACGGCCTCTTTGCTGGTGTCTGCAGCGATGACGGTGCCGCTTTCGATGTGCTTAGTATCAGCCATGATGGAAAGATGGTTATAATGTCGTCGGGTCACCAGCTGAATATGAGAAACTGAAGAGTGAAATGACGCCTGCCAGTAAGCCAGCTTCGGAAAGATAAATTCCGACAGTTTCAGTGGGAACTGGGCGTGGGACGGGTGAATGCAAAGTATTTAAACGTGAATCAAGAGAACTCAGATACAATTAAAAACATCAATCATGCATGCAACATTGAAGCCCCCATCTAGTCCAAGGTCTCGACTCTTCAACCCCGCGCGATAAAAAAAAAAAAACGATCCCCTTTACTTTAGGCGCCGAAAACAGATCTTATTCTTGTTTTTATTTGTTTTCATACCCTGGACATTTCTGCATCCATGTAGATAAAAGCAGTAGAGTTTTGGTCGATGGATGTTGGTCTGTTGCAGCCCCAACCCCGCATGTTGAGTGGTAGCAAGAGACCAAAGAAGAAAAGCCTAGAGCAGAACAACCCTTGATCAAATCGTAGCTCGATACGAATTTACGGTAGGAAGTTGGGTGGTCTGTTTGGAGCTGGGGTGGAGTAGATTCTGCGCGGGTTGTGCTGACAGCAGCGGGAGAGTGTGCGAATCTGGCTTAGTTGGGGACAGGAGAACCTGGAAGAATGCAGCATAATGCTGGTTGATCGTAGGGATGCCGGGATTCGTTGATAATGTTGTTTTTGTTTAGATTGTTATATGGTGGCTTTCGCTGGCTCTGTTCCTTACGAACCATCACGAAGCATCAGCAAGGTAACGTAATCCACCACCCAACGCCCGTTTACACCCAACGCCTGCCATTTCGCCATCACTATGATGAAATATTTTCAACATTATTTCAACAACGCAATTAGATTTTAAGATGATATATTATAGGATGAAAATATATATAGAAAATTACATATAAAAATATATAGCTAATTCAGTAAATGTTTGTTTGGCTTAATAACTCGCCTGGAATGTGAAATCTTGGGTGGAGGCAGATTCAGCGAGCAAGCAGTCATTAAACCAGTAGAGATTGCAATATCATCATATCCCTCTGGCAGTGGATCTGTGGGCACCCTGGCAGGGCTCTGAAAACGCGATTTAGCCACTCTTTGCGAAATCAATGGTCTACTTTCCTGATTAGTAAGGTGATTTTTGAATTCTTCAATCATCTTCTTATTCAATCATGATTGTAGCTGTACAGCAGCTCATTCTTCCTTTTCTTTTTGCTCCTGAGCCTTTTTCTCATCTCTAAGCTCCTTGTCAATCTGCCGTTGAGCAGCTCTTGCGGCCTTATCCATTTCCTTTTGCTGTTTTGTGGCCTGGTGAGCTGCCTCCCACTCCATCCTCTGCTGGATGATATCTGCCTCCTTCTGTTCCTTAAGAATAGTGTATTGCAGCTTTGCATCCTCCTTACAAGCTTGCTCATCCTTTTTGGCAACCTCTGAGGCCGCCAAATTCTCACAGATGCTCTGCACCTTTGCTGGTGAGAAGAACTGTGTCAATGATGGATTCAAGGGATCTAGCAACCCCATTGCCCTGCCACACTTGCAATGTCTCCTCTCTTGATTAAGAGCTTTTTGAAGCTGCTGATTCTCTATTAAAAGAACCTCTTTATCAAGAGCAAGATTTTCCCCTGCACGGATCACCCAGTTGAGATCATTAGATATTTGATGCTGCTGTTGCTTGACTTGCTTCACCAATTTCCACAGGCCAACAATAGAAGTAGGTGTTCTTGGTTGATATATTGCATCAGGGGGGGGTGCAAGGTCATATTTGAAGCTTTTTAAGAATGTGTTCCGGATTGAATGGATGTAGGCCAGTAGCAGCAAATGCAGCTTCAATATTTGAAGATGTAACTGCCTCCTTCCACAGTGTCAAAAAGCTGCCAAAAAGACCTCTT
This sequence comes from Paracoccidioides brasiliensis, assembly GCF_000150735.1. Classification (NCBI taxonomy): domain Eukaryota; kingdom Fungi; phylum Ascomycota; class Eurotiomycetes; order Onygenales; family Ajellomycetaceae; genus Paracoccidioides; species Paracoccidioides brasiliensis. Next base: position 2,883,109 of record NW_011371360.1, read on the forward strand.
TGTAGTGCGTATGAATCCCATTCCAGTTCTCATTCATTCATTCAGTTGTTTGGAATATGATTTACCCAATGGTCCAAATATCCCAACATCTAGCGGCTGTAATTGGTGTGTAGAATGAGGAGGAAAGACAGTGAGTAGAATTCAATTCCAATCTGCGTAATTGATGAATGCCATATTAACATGGGATGAGTGGCCATCCAATATAAGAAGTTTATATCCACAGCCTGCCTTCTTTTTTGTAAGAGGTTCAAGATCTTCTTTAACCATGTTAACCCATATTCATCATTGCTCCACCCATTTTCTGAAGCAGTGAAGTAGGCCTGATCCTTTTCACTATCAAAATCTTCAAGCCAAGTATCTTGCATATCTCTTGATTCCCCTTGATATATGAGAGCAGGTGGGAGCGAAGTTCCATCTGCGCAAATTGAGGCAAGTAGTGTTATGAATTCTCGACTGCCATCCTGGCTGGCACCTATCATACAGCCCGATTTGAGCGAATTAATCAATACAATATGTTTGAGGGTGTGAATGAATCCTAATAGGAATCCTTTCTCATCAAAGTTGTAGATATTCACAGGTTCAAGGTTGTATTTCATGATTTTTGCCTGCAGCTGAAAAATTAAGATAAATTAGCAAGATGAGAATTAAAAAAGCAGTATAAGAAAGAAATCTATTACAAGATCAAAATAATGCTTGAAGTATGCAGAATTGTCTGCAATCTTGCATTTTTGGTCAATATTTCGCAGGTAGAGCGACTTGATCACATCCTTGTGGCGCTCACAGAACCGAGCCACCCAGTTGACTTCAATAGGTGCCTTTAGAATCTCAACAATGAGATTATGAAGGATTTGGGGCGTACAAGGGAAACTGCGATCTGCCAATTGATTGATATGAAAAAGGTGCTGTTTTTCTTGCGAATCAGTGAGAGCTTTGCAGTGGATAGAGCTTGCTTCCTTTCTTGACATTTGAATGCCTCTATAACGCCTTGACAATGTATATCAGCTGATTCCATATTTTTTGGCAGTTTTAGTGTAATTAGGCGCTAATTGCGCGTTCAAATCATCAATCGCGGCTTGTATAACTGCTTCGTGGTGCATGTTATGGGTGGTTAAAGATGAATGAAAAATGAAGATTTGAGCGGGCGTTGGGTGTAAACGGGCGTTGGATGGTTGATTACGTTATCAACCACCAGGACCACTCACTCTTGGAGGGACGCTGTTGGGATGATCCTCTCTGCGGTTGCTGCCAATGGTCACTTTTCCAGACCAAACCACTGGCCAATCACTCGGCAATTCAAGCCCCCCTATTTTTCCAAATTTTCCATTGTATCTGACCCTCGGAGCTGGTAGTGTCTTGCCCACCCAAAACCCCACTTTGCAGCCTCTGCGGCAGGCTCCCAAGCCCATCTGCCGCTCCGCCGGCCCTAGCAGCCTTGAAATTGTCACTGTACCACAAAAACTGACCTTGGCCATATCGGAGTTCTGCAGGTGATGCTGAATTGAGGAAGTCCAAGAGGCTGGAGGGATACCGTTTTTGACGCTCTTCTGCCTGCCGCTCTTTGTCCTGGGGCTGGCCTCTCTGTCTGAGGCTGGTTGTTGCCAGACGAACAGTGCGTGCCAGTGCGACGCAACAATGCTGTGCTGAATGACGGATGGCCCGTGACGGATGGAGCTGGAGCTTGGAATGGAGATGAAAGATGGAGATGATGACGATCTGTTCTTGCGTCCTTCCACCCCCACTGCAGCCATCCGATACTGTCATCAAACTCGCCGGGAATTATTCCTGCGCACCGAACAAATCTGGCAAAGATCCATTCGATCCATGGATAATTTCTATTCTCCATTTAATGACGGAACCGCGGCTGAGACTCTCAAGCTAAGAACTCTTAGCAAACAATCGCCGCCGGCAACTTCATCGGTGGCACATTCAAAAAGAAAAAAAAAAAAAACATTCAAAAACCAGACAAAATGCGCAAGAACCTCAAAAATAATAATTCACAAGTTACACATAACGTAACTTCATATTTATTTTTGCCTTCCCAACATCTTGAAGACGGACAACAAAGTGGATTCCTCTTCAGACGAACGAAGAGCGTTGGGCAACGGGTCACGGTCAAAAAGAAGGTGACTGACGACCGTCAACTCCCAGGGCTACGGTAGACAGACACATTCGACAACAACGACAGTATTCTTTAAATAAGAAGAATGTGCCTAGTCACTTTCTCAATATATCGTCAGCAGGACTGGGCTCTCATCTCCTTCTCGGCCGCTGCAGCTTTCTCAATACCCTACTTCACATTCCAATTCTTCCGAAACCGCCAGCGACAAGAGCTGCTGCTTTCTAAAAGAAGGGACCAACTATTGGCGCTTTCCTCTATACCCTCGCTGCCTCTCTTTGTGGCTGCGCAGACCCATGCATGCAAAGATGCTGCCAAAATCGCAGTTGTCGATAGGACAAAAGGTCAGAGCTTCACGTACACACAGCTCCTGGCGGATGTTTCCGCCTTCAAGAAGCTGATTCTGGAGACGTTGGAACCTGAGCGCGAGGGAGATTTGGATGAGAGACGCATTGCATTTCTGACGCCTGCGGGATATGACTATGTGGTGTGTCAATGGGCGGTATGGGCTGCTGGCGGCGTATGCGTGCCATTGTGTACGTTTCTGCTATCTATTCCACAATGTCCATGTGTATACATTCTTCATTCCAACCCTTAAGCAAAATAATATACAGGCACAACCCACCCGCCAAAGGAACTCATATATACCATCAGAGACTCAGAGCCATCCCTGATCATCCTGCATCCATCGTTCGCCCACCTAAAAGCAGCCCTCCAAAAAGCCACCCCGCACATCCCGTTCTTCAACCTTACCCCATGCACCGAGTCCAACCCCCCACCATCTCTCCCACCCTTCCACGCCCCCTTCTCCCAGTGCCGACGAGCGTTGATTATCTACACATCTGGAACAACCTCAAACCCCAAAGGCTGCGTCACAACCCACAAAAACATAACCTTCCAGTCCACCTGTCTGGCCCAGGCATGGCAATATACACCGTCCGACCACCTCATCCACGTCCTACCCCTCCATCACGTCCACGGCATCATAAACGGCCTCACAGCCTCCCTCCTCAGCGGCGCAACGGTCGAAATGCACCCCAGCTTCGACCCGGGTCTGGTATGGGAACGATGGGCCGATAGGGGTTCGTCGACGATGTTCTTCGCCGTCCCCACCGTCTACTCGCGGCTGGTTGATTACTTCGATACGCACATCCGATCGACGGAGTTGGAGACGAACGCAAGGTGCGGCGCGCAGGCGTTACGGTTAGTCGTTAGCGGCTCCGCTGCGCTGCCTACGCCCATCAAGACGAAGTTCGCGGAGATCACGGGGCAGGTGTTGTTGGAGAGGTATGGGATGACGGAGATTGGGATGGGGATCAGCTGCGGGTTGAATGTGGAGACGAGGATTGATGGGAGCGTGGGGTGGCCATTGCCGGGTGTGCAGGTGCGGTTGACGGATAGGGATACGGGTAGGGTTCTGGCGGATGGCGACGAGGAGGCGGGCATGATTGAGGTTAAGGGGAAGAATGTGTTTTTGGAGTACTGGGGGAAGCCTGAGGCGACCGTGCGGGAGTTTTCGGGGGACGGGTGGTTTAAGACGGGTGATGTGGCGAAGAGGGACGGGACGGGTGCATATTTCATTCAGGGAAGGGCGTCGGTTGATCTTATTAAATCGGGAGGGTTCAAGATTTCGGCGCTGGAGGTCGAGAGGAAGATGCTTGCGTTGGATGTTATTCAGGAGGTGGTCGTTGTGGGACTTGACGATGAGGAATGGGGGCAGAGGGTTGCTGCAGTTGTTAAGCAGAGACCTGGGGTATGTTTATTTATTATATACCTACTTTAACCCCTTTTTCCATTTTCTGCTCACTTCATATGTTGATTCTATGTGTGATGGATTGGATGCTGATTTGCTCTGTTCCACTGTAAAGACAGTCCCGCTCGAGTTGGCACCACTGCGTACACAGTTGAAGGAGGAAATGGCGTCCTACAAGATCCCGACCGTCCTGAAGCTTGTTGACCATATCGATCGCAATACGATGGGCAAGGTGAATAAGAAGGAGATCATCAAGTCGTACTGGCCGGATCATGCTGCATGAGACACTGTATCCGTGTTCTAGACGATTCGGCTTCATTCTTTCCCTCCCCTGGTTTCCTGGTTTCCTGGTTTCCGCTTCCAGGTTTCCTTCTACATTCCCCTTCTTACATTCTCTCCATCTGCATCAAGAAATTCGTTGTGTATTTTTATCCCCCTCTTACACTTCTTGATAGAGATCTCTTTTAGAGTTTCACCCCCCCTTTTTTTTTTGTTATTCGCTACTTTAACTTCCCCCTGTCTACCTGTTCTGCTTCCGTCCGTTGTATATAACCTGCATCTAAACCACTGTACATACATACCAAATCTGTTATATCTATGTATATCAATGCAACAGACAATATATCTATGTAGACAATAGAGCTATCGCAGTGTCACGTCTGCTGCGCGCCTAGTCATTGTTGCATACCCAACTATCAGCCGGGCTTGGCATTACCGAGCAGCCGAACGATGTCTCGGCATGTTTACCCCGTTTGCCCCGTTTGCCCTGTTTGCTCCCTCCCAAAAGAGCCGAATCCCAAACAGGGCGCAAGAAAAGCCGGGCCATCGAAATTACAAAACATCTATCTATCAGTCGAAGCCCCTCGGTGAATGTTCTTTTTTGTTTATTCCGTCTTTTCATGTCTATGATATAGTCCAGTTTCCCTGTCGATCTTCCACCCCTGATCGACAGCCCCCTCTCTCCGCAGGCAGCAACTCGGGTGGAGGGGAGGGATACGTCGGTCCCCGATTTCAAGGAATCGTCGGGGAAAAGCCCCGTCGCGCGATCCAGTTTTCCTCACTTGACTCCCTATTTTGCTCTGGGGCCTATACGTATTTTTGCGCTGGTCTTTGGTCTGGCCTTTCTGTAACATTGCTAGCTCGACGATGCGTCCCTTTCTCTTTCGGACTGCGTCCACACCTCTGTATCCGATCATAGCCAATGCCAGTGCCGTATCCATTAGAGGACGGCGGCTAGAGGGGACGGACCAAAGGCAAAGAAGGGTGATAATTGGCACTACGATTTCAGCTGTGGGTAATGATCTTCTTAATGGATCTGTACATGGGCATGTCTATACCTCTGTTCCCATAGATATGCCACTGCGCTCTGATCACAGCTTGATGGCTGGAGCTGCTGTGGGAATGGATAGTGTTATTGCTACTACTACTACTACTGCTGCTGCTGCTGCTGCTGCTGGGACCAGCAGCGCAAGTAGAAAAGGAACACGGAGATGTCTCGGGTCCTTCGGCAATTCCCGCGTCTCGATCTCCGGATCAGGGGTCCAAGGAGAAGCTGAATCGTCTGCTGCCCCGGCATCAGGTGTAGAATCCGGATCGGATCGGCAAGCGACCCAGCTCCCGTCACCAGCGGGTGTACCACGGGCCAACGTCCGCTTGCCCTCTCCGCTCCTGGCTAGTTCAGGGCTACAAGGCTTGCCTGCACCTCAGGATCAACGCAGATCATACTCAACGCTGACAAGCCCCTTTTCTTCCACTTCTCCGTCATCTCCATCACCGCCAGACACCGATGACAGGCCCATAAACCAAGATGCCAGCTCGCCGCGCTCTGACACTGAACTCTCCATTGACTTTGGCCGCCTCGCCGCCTTGATCCCCAGCCAAAGCCCCACCGGCATAAATTCCATCTGGTTCATCGTCGCAACCGCCTCGCTCCTAGCGTTCCACAAGGAAGCCGCCGTGGGTGAGCTCTGGAAGTATATCAGCCAGCGCTGCGAAGGCGAGGGTGGAAGGGAGAGCAAAAACGACATAGCTGGCGATGATGCCCGGTCAAGGCAGCTTGGGATCGCCCGACGGATCAGGGAGAGCTGTCTGAAGGCGAGTGTGCTAGTTGGGTTTCCGCGGGTAAGTCACTTTTAGCGTAGCCCCATTCTTATTTCCACATTTGTAGAAAGCACTACATAAAACCACTTTTACTGAAATGAACCCCCCCCCCCCTTTTTTTTTCTTTCCCCCACCCCGGAAATAATAATAATAATAATAATACTAATAATAATAATAATAATAATAATAATAATAATAATAATAATAAGTTGAACAGGGCATAAACTCCCCTTCTCGCCCTGCAAGCATCACTGTCCACCACCAGCACCTCGATCCTCGCAGCGCTGCAAGCCGACAAACCCCTGCGCACGCTCTCCGCCTTTCCCACGAGCGAATCGCGCTACGCCCGCGGCAAGCAATTCTTCACCCGGATCTATGCCAACCACACGGAGCGCGTGTTGGCGTCCATGGGCGCGAGTTCGGCCGGCGACCTGAGCTATTTCGCCATCTCGAGCATCTACGGCGAGTTGATGGCTGAGACGAGCATTTTGGATGGGCGCGAGACGGTTCTGTTGGAGTTTGCATGTTGTTTGGCGGATGGTGTTGGGCCGCAGGCGAAGGGGTGAGTTTTTATTTATTATTATTATTATTATTATTATTATTATTATTATTATTATTATTATTATCAGTAATAATATGATGAGCACCGACTAACTGCTCGATTCCATATATATACATCTGTAAAAGTCACTTCTTCGGCTGCAGGAACCTCAGCGCCAGCGGGGAGGAGATTCGCGGTGCGATTGAGATCGTGCGGGAGATCGCACGGCAGCTGGAATTGACTTCTCTGCTGGAGGAGGTGGGGGAGGGGTTCGAGCGGGGCGAGGGGGAGTTCCGGTTTTTGAAGAGAGCGAGTGCGTGGTAGGGGATTGGTGTGGAGAGGGGTATATCCTATCTGTCAATGATCTTGCTTGGTGTGACCGTAATTTGCTGTCCCTCTGTTAGGCATGTGATATTATTATTATTATTATTATTATTATTATTGCTGTTGTTATTGCTATTATTCTCTGGCACACGACTCAAGCGACACATCCAGGGTAAGGCATGGATCGGCATAGATATATGTATATCGATGATGGGATACGCAGGTGGTTCTGTAACTACTACATCGTGCAGTTTATGGGTGTCTACGCAACGCCTGCACGTTTCGCCAGATCGTCTATCCGGATAATTCGACACACGTCCGATCCACACCAGAGCTCGCCATGTTCGAGGTTATCGACCTGCGCATGTGGTCTGTCACCGCCCGTCTGGGTAACTACGTGGTAATGCGCGATGATGGAGGCTCGTACGCGTCCCTGCTTCGTCATGCCCAGCGTTTCCAGCCGGACTTGCAGAGTAACAGCATTGCTACACTGCTGCTCTATTCCATGGACTGTTCAATGCAGTGCAGTGAAGTGCAGTGCAGTGCATATACATATATATTCATATTTTGGGTGCTTCAAGAAAAGGAGAAAGAAAAGGGGAAAGTGGCGGGTGTCTGTCTTGTTTGTCAGCTTGCCAGATTCAACGCAACGTAGGTTCTTCCGCGGAATGTATCTATCTATCTATCTATCTATCTATATCTATATCTATATATATATATATATATATGAGAAATGCAGACATCCTTGGTGTGTTCTGCCTGACAGAGTCAATGCAGGCAGGGATATCTGTATGATTATTGTATGCGGCACTCTTTTCCCCCCCCCCAGAAACGTAAATCTGACCCGCGGACTCTGGACCCCATCTGAGATCCCCCGGCGGAATTACTGGGTGAGATATGTATACATGTGTTCGTGCCGGGGAACTATGCAGACGGTGAGACTCATCCTCATTGTCCCCCCACCCTTCACTCTATATATGGCGCTGATCGTGTGCAGCTCTTCCGTTTCCAGCTGCGTACGTCATACGGTGTGGAAGTTGACCAAGACTCCCCAGCCACCGGAGCGTCTGGCATTGGACAGCAGTCGTCACAGACAGGGGGGGTTCCTCACGGTATTAGGGCTCGCCGGCATGCATAGCATCTAACTGGCCAACTGTGTCGTCGTCATGAGCGATGCGCAGGCCCCTTTCCATCACTGCCTGCCTGCCGCCCGCGTTTGGGGGGGTGCGTCTGGTTGTCGGCGATGATCGGCCAAACCCCGGCTGGGAACCCTGCGCTGCCTTAGGGCTTCGTATGTCCCAAACGGGAGACACGGCTGAGGGTTAGTAAGCCGCACAGCGCGCGCACGGGGGGGACCCAGCGGTTCCCCAATAGGCTAGCGGAGCAACCCTGGGGTGGTTTCAATACAGTGGAATGACGGAACTGAGTTCTGAGGTCTGCAGCCGCCACTGGGGAAACTCGCCAAGGAGGGTTGCTTGTTCCGAGCCACTGACAGGGAGGCGCTGCGCAACGTGTGCCGGCTGCGCGGCGTGTGATTGGCCAGCACTGACGACACCCTTCGTCCCGGCTTCCCGCTCGGGAAAACTCAGAAACGTGCAGCAGAGCGAAAACAGAGGAGTGCGGTCAACAACACATGCATTTTCACGCATTTTCCAATCCGCCCTTTCTCGCTGTGCGGATGCAGTTACCGGATACAGGCAGGCTGGGTATAATGAGATATTAGGTAACGATACTTTGGGGGAAGATTGATAACCCTACCACCCTCCCCCGGGAGACCGACCGTGTAGGAGTGGGTTGATAAGAGCGCAGCGCCTCCCCGACGCCAGGGCTCTATCTTTTCTCCCGCGGGGGAATGGAGAGGGAGAGGAGGGAAATAAGCCTATTGAGAAGGAAAATAGAGTCAAAATTAGAGGGGTGATGGCTCACCCGGACAGGGTGGGAAATTTTGTGATATGGTGGGTTAATTTTCTAGAGTGTGTGCATCGGTATTCTGCGATAAATCGGGGGAAGAGAGGAGGACTGGTTGTTTCCGCTGTGGTGGCCACAAGGTTGA
>NW_011371360.1:2892005-2919158 GCF_000150735.1 Paracoccidioides brasiliensis
CCCCCTTCCCCCCCAACCCATGGAATCGTCGTGGATGTGTCCAGCAGCCCGCAACCCCCGCTAGCCCGTGGTAGGTAGTAACAGTAATGATCACAGGCAGAGGGGAAGACCGAGAAGAAGGAACAGAGATGGGGCGGGTGAGATGAAAAACCCCCGCTTGTCTCGTAAAATATTTATCATACGCGGCACTCCGAGTAATACGCAATATTGCTGCAGGCTGCTGCTTGCTTTGGCAAACGCATCCGCGATTTGGTTACTTTCTTATACACCCCCCTCTCCCCTCCTCCTTTACGACCGTCCAATACTTTATATCCAGTACCGTATACATACAACCCTAGCCCCAACCCCAACCACACACACACCCTACACCCCCCCCCCCCCCCCTCCCTCTCCCCTCCCTCCCCCTGCCTTATATAACCCCGCTCCTCCGCTCCTCCGTCGCCCTTCCACGGCCACCCCTCCTGCTGTAAGACCCGGCTGTCTGCTCTTCCCTAGTCCTTTTTATATACCACGGATCCATTCCTCCGTTGGCCTCCTCCCTCTCTCTCTCTCTCTCCTTCTCCCTCTTATCTCTCCACGTCGCATCACACAGCCAGGGGTGGTTTGTACTATTTGAGGATCCGATCCATATCGTGGCGGGCCCCCTTCCACTGCACGCCCCAGTACACACATTCCCACGCCAGGGACGGAAGACCAGAATCAGTCAGTGGATAGCTGCATTAGCAATTTGCTTGTTTTCTGTCCAGGTCTGCTAGACAGGGGGAAAGCTGTGAGTTGAGTTTTTTTTTTTTTTTTTTTTTTTTTATTTCCTTATTTATTTTTATTTTTATTTTTATTTTATATATATATCCGCCGCCGCCGCCGCTGCTGCTGCGGCTGCACCATTCACAGCCCCCCGCACGGGAACGTGGGCGGGTGGGTTGTTCCTTGGTCGCCCCCGTCGTGCTCTGCTGGTTGCTGACTTGGCCGCCCAGGTTGCTAAAGGGCCCCTGCTGCACGACGCCTTGCGCCCAACTTGGCTGCGACCTGCCTTGCTTCCTTCCTTGCTTCCTTCCTTGCTTCCTCCCTTGCTTCCTTCCCGGCCGTGTCCCTCCTGCCACTTGATTAATAGGCGCGCCCATCCAGGAACTCATTCGCCTCTAGAGAGTTGCCCAAGGGAGCAGCCCTAACCCAACGCCAACGCCAACGCCAACGCCAACGCCATCGCCATCGCCATCGCCAACGCCATCGTCAACCTTGGGCGCTGCCCACTAGGCCAGATCATCGGGAGTCCCCTGCACTCTCCAACGCCCCCACGCCCACGCCCACGCCCACGCCCACGCCCACACCTACCCCTGCCCGGGACCCTGCAGCCCCTGCGATGTCCTCTCCCTCTCCCTCCCCCTACCCCTCCGCCCCGTCTTCTTCTTCTTCTTCTTCTTCTTCCTCCTCCTCCTCCTCCTCGTCCCAATCTTCATCCGCTCCCTCCGTCTCTCCTTCCCCTCCACCCCCCTTCCACTCCGCCCACCATGAGATGAACCTGTCTGAAAAGGAAGCCTTCGACACATTCATCCGGCCCGATGACAGCTACACTCCCGGACGGCGTCTACTGGGCCGACCTCCCCTGGCACAAACGGGTCGCCTTCGTCACTCAATACGATGTCGCGGAGGCGGCGAGGGAGTTCGCGGGAGTGTGGAAGGCCTTCAAAACGGATCCTCTGGCGCCGGTTGCGTATTACTTCAGGAACATGGTGTTGCCGGGGGCCGGGTTGGGGCTTGAAGGGTGAGTGTTTTTTTTTTTTTTTTTTTAAATTTACATATTTTTTTTTAATTTACATATTTTCTTTATTTTATTTACTTTTATTTTATCTACTTGCTTTTTTTGCTTGGGACTGCCCGTTCTTGGCGGCCGGTTAGCTTTTCTTGGATGCTGGCGTGGCTGGGCATTGCTTAGCATTGCGTGGGATCGATTGTCGATTATATTAGAAGAAGAAGAAGAAGAGAAGAAGAAGAAGAGAAGAAGAAGAAGAAGAAGAAGAAGAGAAGAAGAAGAAGAAGAAGAGAAGAAGAAGAAGAGAAGAAGAGAAGAAGAAGAAGAGAAGAAGAAGAAGAGAAGAAGAAGAACAAGAAGGAGAAGCAGAAAACTGACTCGACATAGATACGTTCTCTTCTCCATCGGCAACATCAAACCCCTGTTCCAAAGCGCGTTCCGGGAGTGCTGGGGCACGAAGAAGATCTGCAGTCCTACCTGGATTGCCGCGGTTGAGTATCTGGAAATCTGCGGGATCATCGTCGGGCAGATCATTGTTGGGGTTATTGGGGACTGGTAGGTGACCTCGGAGTCCTGCATTCCGTTTTCACACATGTAACTTGTTATTTGTCTGACTGGGACTCCGGGCATTAGGGTTGGACGGCGATTCGGTCTGATTCAAGATGCGGTGATCATGCTCCTCGGCCTGATGATGATCACAGCAGCTTGGGGCGTTACTCAGAATGGCTGGGTTATCTGCTACGTCTGGTCCTTATTTGTTTATGGCATCGGAGTCGGTACGCCACGAACCCTTGTGGCTCCCCTTGACACTTATTCTTCTCATCCCGGTGCTGACACTTCCCTCGTCTGCAGGAGGCGAATACCCAATGACCGCAACCAGCGGGATGGAAAACGCCGTGGGATCCGGCAGAGTCTCCAACAGGGAAGACCGCCTCCACCGTGGGCGCAAAGTAACCAGCGCCTTCCTGATGCAGGGCTGGGGCCAGTTCTTCAACCAGGCGCTCCTCATCATTCTGCTCCTCTGCTTCCACCACGGCAGCGGGAACCCGCCTTACTCAGCAGTAGCTGCCCAGTGGACATACCGCATCTCCTTCGCCATCCCCGCTGTCGGCACTCTCTGGCTCGTCTACTACCGTTACTTCAAGATGAAGGCCGCCAGCAAGCAGCTGGCCCTCTCCAAGGCGAAATCGAAGGTCACGGGCTACGATACGGAGTCTCTGGCGTTGACGTTTAAGTATTTTGGGCCACGCCTGATAGCGACGGCGGGGAGTTGGTTTGCGAATGATGTGTTCTTCTATGGGAATAAGCTGTTCCAGAGCGAGTTCATTGCCGTCATTAGCCCGAATTCGCATTCGATTCTGCCGGGTTGGCTGTATAATATGATTAATGTGGGCGTGTCGCTGGTGGGATACTATATGGCTGGTAAGCAGTGCTGATGCCGTCTTTTTTAACACGCTTCCAGTCATTCAATCCACAAAGTCCTTTGCTAACAGACAAAACGAACGACAGCCTTCTTCATCGACAACAAACTCTACGGCCGCAGACTGATGCAACAAATCGGTTTCCTAATGGACTTCATCTTGTTCATCATTCCCGCCTTCAACTTCTCCTTCTTCACCTCCCCCGAAAACATCCACGCCTTCCAGGCCATGTACTTCCTCAGCAGTTTCTTCAACCAATTCGGCCCCAACGCCGTAACCTTCCTCGTCGCAGCAGAAGTCTTCCCCACCCCAATCCGTGCAACAGCCCACGGCTTCGCTGCCGCAGTCGGAAAACTAGGCGCCCTCACCGCCGCCGTCCTATACAATTACATAGACACCCAGACCAAATTCTACGTCGTCCCCTGGTTCGGTCTGGCCGGGATGATCCTCACCTGGCTCTTCCTGCCCGACACAACAGGCCTAGATCTCAGGGAGCAAGAGCGCCGCTGGTACTATCTCCGCCACGGCCGGGAGAGCGAATACCACGGTCCCGCTGTTCATCCTAAGCATCTGTCTCTGTGGGAGCGGATGCGGGGCGCGGGCAAGTATTACAATGCCGAGGCGGATTACAGGCAGAAGATAGAAGAGATGAGGGGGGACTGGGAGGTGATGATAGCGAGAAGGGCGACGGAGAAGGAGTTGCAGTTTGAAGAGGAGGATCTGGACGAGGGGCTTGGCCATAAGCATGTACTTACGTACTTTGAGAGGACGAGTTCGATGCTTCTGGGTGGGGGGAAGGATGGTGAGGGTGCTGGTGCTGGTGCTGGTGCTGGTGCTGGGACGCGGACGGATGTTAGTCCGGCTAGTTTGGGGGGTCAGGATGTGATTGCGGAGGTGTTGGGGGAGAAGTCGGGATAGAGGAGTGTATTTTGGGAGGAGTTGGTGTTTCTTTTTTCTTTTTTTTTTTAACCTTTTTTCTTCCTTCTTCTTCCTTGCCATTTAATGTTTTATGCCCTCTGTTTGTTTGCTGCGATTGTCCGTTCGCCGTGTCCTTCAGCCGTTACCCTTCGCATGACGAACGGTCGAGTCTCGGATCCAATGACTAACACGACCGAGGGCAATTTCACGGAAATGGAGATGGCGATCTGGGATGATTTCCCGTTTTATACTTTCGCCATTTTCTCGTTTGCCCTTTTGGAAAACCTCTTCCCATCTACCTCTCTGCTGCTGTCTTGGATGGTTCATGACAAGGACGATTTTCATTCGCACATACTTAATACATATATTCAAACCCATATAGAGAGATAAGTAATTTTTTTTTTTTGGTTTTTTACTTCTTACCTCAAGCCCATATATAGAGATAAGTGACTTTTTTTTTATTCACTTCTTGCCTGTGTCAATGTCTCATACTATTAACAAAAATTATGACAACATAATTTGCCGCCTTGTATAGAGATACGTCGTTTTTCAGTGTTGGATCTTCAAATCACGTGATTTCAGAAGCCCTTTTAGTCTAACCGATTTGAACATAGTCAATGAGCTTATTGCAATTAAGGTTAATAGCTGTGATGTCATTCGACAGCCCATTGTTGACTCTTTATTTCAACCTCCCTCATAGCAACAAACTCAGTAGAATCAAGAATCACAGGGGATATTCATTTCCTCAACCACTGCTGCTGGTAGCTACGCTGAATACATATCTAGTATGTGAATGAGCATTGCTTTGTGGAAGTATGATTTTCTGTGTGTGAGAAAGAAGTTGAAATGCTGAAATGGAGGAAATCATCAAACGAGGTTCACTAAACTTAATCTATCCATGTGAATCCAAACTGCTAATAGAAAGTATAGAACTGCATGTGTGTGTGTGTGTGTGTGTGTGTGTGTGTGTGTGTGTGTGCATGCATGTGTGCATGCAGCCATATCTCAATATGTGGTAGTGAAACATATCATCAGCGTTTCTGCTCTCTCAACCAATGATCTCACCCACGTTTCACGGCCTTCTCGGATGCCCGGGAATGCAAGATTGCAAGATGCAACAACAACAACAACAAGAACAACAACCAATAATGTTCAGCGCCTTCAGGTCGCCGCTCAGCGTTAACTGGGAAAAACAAGCCGAGGCAAAAGCGCTTGTGATTGTGATTGTGAAGTGTTGGATGGAATGGTGGTTTTTTTTGGGGGGGGTGGGGGGTTGGTTCGTTTATACCTGCTGGCCGTTGCAAGACATGACTGCCGAAGCTGCGAAAAAGCTAATCCAAGTTCTCTCTCTGTCGCAGGAAGCCATTTCACAACACTCATTGCCCCCGGATCAATCGATTTCATCATGTCTCAGGAGAAGTGATGTCATGGCGATATTTGTTCCAGTGTTTGGCGCTGCTGCCTACTTGATTCCTACCCCATCTCGGTCGGGGGCGGAAGGTGCCAAGTCGTTGCGTGGAACTATTCATGCATTCTGCTATTATTGTCGTGAGTGAAGAATGTGGCTTTATTTTTTATTTTTTTATTTTTTTTATTTTTTTTTAATTTATTTATTTATTTTGTCCCTAATGGTTTGAAAACGGCGGAGGGCTGCTCTTCCAGTTTGCCTTTTGCTGTGTTAAATCGCCTATATGTGTCAGCCGGCGTTGTTTTCTGAAGCAGAGGCCGCCTGTACATAGCACATAGCATACGCAGATGACATTGCCTTTTCAAACGCCTGGCTGTGCGGGTATTTGCTGCTGCGCTGCTGCGCTGCCGCTTGTCGTGCCAGCAGCGCAGAGCGGAGCAACACCCGTACGCTGATGGTTGTCGGAGTCGAAGCAACAGCTTCCGTCATCTCTCCTGGCAGCGTCTCTCCCACGGCACTTTCTTGGGTATCTATATTGTTACTGGAGTCTTGACGGTGGGTGTTGTCTTTCATAGGGATTAGTTATTATTCCCAAAGTTAGCTCTCTTCAGCGCAACGCCGTATCAGAGTGATGAAAAGCTAGCTTCAACAAAAACCAGCCCGCCACCGTGTGTCCCTGCCAGCGGCTTGGGGACGAATGCCACGATGCTGGTTTACAATGCGAAGAGAGAGATTGTGATTTCGAGTCAAGAGTCCCGTATTTACGCTGCTCTTCTCAACTATTCTCAGCTTCTGCTAGTTCTGATTGTATGCGTTCCACCAGGCACTGGCCTTGTACGTTGAATAGATTGAACTCGCCACTGTTCACTAACGGCTCGATAATTTTTTTTTTTTTGGCGCCAAAAGCTCACCCGACAGGTGGATCTGGCTTCTGCGGCTTCGTCCCCCACCTCGGCGCTCGCGCAGCGGCTATCCTGCTCCTGCAGTCAGTGTCCACTCAGGCCCGGCGGCATATGATCTTCCGGCAGTTCAACAACGGCCTCTTCCCCATACCCGTCTGGTTCGAAGTGGGCATCCAGCAATCGTGGTCCCGGGCCCTGTTGGCTCCATACATCTCCTCGTGCCCTGAAAGGCCAGATGCGTCTGGTCTGGGCAGAACTTCCCGGCGCTCTGGATTGTACTTGCTAATCAATGACATTCTGAAGTGCGCGAGTGGTTTGTCTGCAGATGAAAATAAACCCTAACCAAAATTCTATTGACATTGGTTTCTTCTGTAGTGGTTACATTACATGAAAAACAAAAAGAAGTAGGAGTTGAGGTTAGTTGTGTTATTATGACTGAAAGTTTGGAATAGGGGTTTGGTTGAAAGCAGAATCAAAAATATGATCATGAGCAGAGACATGATGCAGTAGAGTGAAGATGTAACGTTTTTTCTTTCTTTTTCCTTTTCTTCCTTTTCTTCCTTTCCTTTCAAGAAAGATTTTCTTTCCTTTTTGTAGATGTTGTTAAAATTCTAGCGGTCAAGTGCTTGGGACTTACACTGTTTGTTGTTGCCATTATCAGTAAATCCAGTCAAAAAAAAGAAAAGGAAAAAAAAAAGAAAAAGAAAAAGCAGTTGGGCGAATTCCCTGCCGCAGGAGGGATTAAAGCGCCAAAAACATACCATCTGATAATATGCACCTCTCTTCTTCAGTAGAGAGTAATGATTCCCAACCTCCTGGATCCCTCCCTCGCCAAACACAAAGATGACATCGGCATTTTGGATGGTAGCCAATCGATGCGCGACAACGACGACTGTCCTTCCTTTAGCAGTCCGTTCAATGGCATCCTGCACATGCTTTTCTGATTCTGAATCGAGACTAGAGGTCGCCTCGTCTAGCAAAAGGATACTTGGATTGCGGATGAGAGCTCGCGCGATACATATGCGTTGCTTCTGGCCGCCGCTCATTGTCAGACCCCGTAGACCGACGTCCGTGTTGTAACCTTTTATATATGTCGGAAAGAGCGTTTAAGCACACAGTATCCGGTGAGGCACTCGAATGTAAGCGAGCGGAGGGGGTATGCAGGTTTGCTGCCACTAACCTTCTGGAAGGGAGATGATAAAATCGTGAATATTCGCGTCTTTACATGCATTTTGAACGTCTTCGTCTGTGAATATAGCTGGATCCACACCCAGCAGCACATTGTCTTTCACGGATCCTTTCTCCACCTGTTAGCTGAGCTGAGTTGAGCCGTTTGTTAAAGCTCAGAAGCGAGCATTCTTACCTTGATATAACGTTGGTTCTTGAGATACTAAGGAAACCGATTGTCGATAGGAGGAAACGTCAAGAGTGCGTAGATCGTGTCCGTCGAGAGTAATACTCCCGCTTTGGTAATCATAAAATCTAGTAAGAAGTATATATAAGCCTCAATCAGGATAAAGAGGAGCGACCAGGATTTATTAGTTAGGAACTGTAAGCTCAGAGGCACGTACTTCTCAAGTAAATTGATGACAGTTGACTTGCCACATCCTTCTAGCCGTCAGAAGTACTGATATTAAATTTCAGAGTTACAAGAATAAGCATACCGGAAGGCCCAACCAAGGCAGCAAACTGGCCTTTCTCGATCTATTGTTTTTATTTTTATTTTTATTTTCTTTCTTAGTATTTATGCCTTCGAGTCTGTAAATTGTGCTGAAGCGGTTATACACACCGTGAAGTTGAGTTTTTTAAACACAGTAACATCGCGGGTCGGATATTTAAAATTGACAGACTTGAAGTCGATCCTTGCGCCCCCCTCGAAGCGGCCAACAATTTTCTTTTCACCATCTCCATCATTTTTATCTGATGGTCTGACGCTTAATATTCGATTGGATGCCCCTGTGGCTTGTGCGACGTCTGTTTGTTGCATAGTGAGGAATATTGATCAGAACAAATCGAGTGAGGATTCGCCAAACTTACTAGGAATCAGACTCCCGAATTGCCCTGCTGATTGACCACCCTGCACATATCATGTTAGTTAAAATGGGTTATGTTGAGCAAAGAGAAACTCCCTTACCAAAACAACAGCAATATAAATAACCATAAAGCTAAGAACGTCATACTCATAGGTACTAAGTAGCCGCCCTCCATACCTAAACAATGAAATTAGCCAGCTGTTCCTCTGAGTGCACATATCTGAAAAAGTACCAGAAACATAATGCCATGCATGGAAGTTCGATGCTATCTGAGAGAGCGAATATCCACATTGTAAATCTTGCTTTCAGGAGAGCCTTTTTGACATGGTCTTGCAAAAGATCAGCATATCGGGCGGTAATGGTATCCTCAAGAGTGAGTGAAGTAACCGTGCGAAATGCTGAAATGGCCTCTGACGCGAACTGCGAACTGTCCTCAAATACTGCTGCATTCATCTTCTCAAACTGGACCTCATATCTGACTCGGATAAACATTGCCGAAATGATAAGTGGAAAAGCGGAAAATATTGCGACTAGCGTCAATTTCCAACCAAAGGAGAAAGCTATCGCGATGCACCCGATAATGGTAAATACGGAAATCAGGGGGAACGCCATCTGGTGACCGATAAGTTCTTGCAATTGTGTCGGGTCGGTCGAAAGTCGAGCAGATAATGACCCTGCTGAGTTTTCTTCCCTGTCGAAAAATACTATTGGTTTCGCTAAGATATGTTCAAAGTACTGTTGTCTATACGTACTACAGACATCCTAGAGATGATTAGCTAGAGAGTAACAGGCAGTAGAGGAATCCTTACAGCGGACAAACAAGTCGATGTGTGGCCTAATATGTAATAAGAGACTCCGACGCAGAGGGCTAGCACGAAGAACATAAGCGACCAAAATTCGCTCCGGTCTATGAGTTCGGGGCGCTTCAACTGAAAGACGGTGGTAAGTTGGGCAAATAGATAGCTTTGTATGGCGAATGCGACTGAGTAGATATTGATCAGTTACTGCTAAAGAACATACTGTATCTTTTACCATAAAAACCTTCAAATTGAATGTTACAAGAATCAAGGGATTTCTTACCACCACAGCAAGCTGCAGTAACGGCAATGGAAACATCAAAATACCATAGTTGTCTTTGCTCCCAGAGAAACAGCCCGACTGAGTTGATCAGAGACCTTGCTCTATATGCCACCTCAGCCGCTTGACCGGGATCGACGCTAGTTTCGACCCTTGACGCTTCTTTGAGAAGGCTAGGAAGATCCTGTTCTTGATCTTTCTTACTTGTTTCGCCTTGAATGTCAGGAGGATCCTCATCTCCCATTTCGAGTCGTTGGTTTTCAACCAATGAATGGTATAATCCTTCACTTCTAATCAGCTCATCATGTGTTCCTTGTTCGACAGTCTCACCTCTCTTCATCACAATGATATTATCTGCCATTTTGATGGTCGACAATCGGTGAGCAATGGTTACCGTTGTTCGGTTTTTCGAAACGCGGTCGAGTGCTTCTTGAACAATGCGTTCTCCACGCACATCTATTGAACTAGTCGCTTCATCCAGGATAAGGATGGGTGGCCGTTTAATGATGCTTCTGGCAATTGCAAGTCTTTGGCGCTGGCCTCCGCTGAGTTTCACGCCATTCTCGCCTACCATGGTATTATATCCCTAAAGAATTCAATATTTGTAAAAGCAGGCCAGTAGCAGGAGGAGAATGGGATATACCTACATCTGGCAATCTTTCGATGTACTCGGAAGCAAAAGATTCGCGACAGGCCTCTTTAACTAGTTCTCGTTTCACTTCCTCACTTTCGTTCTCCCATTCTGATCCCACCAGGCCATACGCAACGTTCTGGTAAATGGTGGCGTTAAAGGTAAAGGGTTCCTGTTGAACCAATCCGATCTGAGATCTCCACCACTTGAGATCTAAGTCATAAAGGTTATGAGGTCCTATTGTTATCGAGCCGCTGTTGGGAACTGTTTCTGACTCGTTCAATTCCACACTCTCAGAGTTATTGTTCTGCGGAGAATTGCTCATTTTTTGACTGTCTCCATCAAATTTGTTCTCAAGCTGATACCAGCGCTCCAGCAGCGCAACAATCGTGCTCTTCCCGCATCCAGAAGGTCCAACGATGGCAGTTAACTTTTCAGCCGGGATGTCCAGCGTTAAATTGTTGGCAATCTTCACATTTGGACGGCTTGGATAAGAAAAATTCACGTCTCTGAAGCTAATATCCGCGGTTGACACAGGTTGATTTTTCAATCCCGACCTTTTGAGCGTCGGTGCGTCGATCATCTCAAAGAAGTAGGTTGACGCACTTGCAGCCTTGGAAATTGCAATGACAGGGTTTACAATAAAAGAAAGGGTTGAGACCACCAAGAGAATCGAAAAAATAACCCTACGAAATGGTGAAGCATTAGATAAAAACGTACCTACACTGTCAAGGTTCTTGGGGGAAGGAAAAGAAGCTATACGTAATTACTGGACCGACGTTTGGTATACTCCCCGATGCGTACTGTCGAACGCCGAACCAGAAGGTTAACGCAAAACTGGAGTACAGAGCGAAATTCGACGGGGCAAGCTGGGCACCAATCATGGGACCCAGACTCATTCCTTGTTTGCGTGATTCTGAAACCCATATTGAATGGCGGGCGGCAAGTTGGCCCTCTGCACAACAAGCAACGATGGTTCTAATTGAGCCAAGTGCTTCTGCTGCAACCGAAGAGGCCTTTTCGTTCGCTTGTTCAACTTGCTTCAGCCTTTTCATAAATATGGGAATAAGGATTGGGTATACTATCGAGATAAAAAGCATGGAAGAACTTGAAACCAATGTCAGAGCCCAGGAAAAGCGGAAGGCGACAGCATAGGCGCCGATGACCAGTGACAGCGACTGAACGAGTATGGCCAGTTTGTCCGATATAGCTGCCTGAACCGTGTTTGATGAGGTGGTAATCGTGTTTGTCGGCCGTCCAGGGGGCAGTTTATCAAGAACGCTAATCGGCTGGTTGAAGAGGGCTTGGAGATATGATAGACGAAGCCGGGAAGATATTCTGATTCCGGTCATTCGTAGAGCAAACTTGATATGGTTAACTGGTTTCTCGCTGGTTCGCTTGCGACCTTGGGATACACTTACCATTGAAAAGTATCCAAGCACGAGCTTGCCGATAAAGAGGTAAACTATGTATAACCTGCGAATTCGTCAGTCTATTTCTCATCCCGGAATGTCATACGTTCTTTTACTTCTTCATTATAATTTTCCTTTCGGCGGCTTATCACGTACCGCCGCATAGCAAGTGCACGAGTATACTTACACATTACGGTTTACGCTGTGGAGGAAAGCATCCTTGGTTACCCCTGAACCGGGAATAAAATATCCATTAAAATCACCAACAACATTACCTAGACATAAGAGTGTAAGCCAAAATCATTGACAGGCGACTCGCCCGGCTGCAGGAGCACTAACCGAATATAATGTTCATCAGGGGGAAAGCCTTTGCCATGGTTAGTAGTTTGGAATAAAGTGTTCACCAGAGGATACAGAGAATTGTACATCTACTTACCACGCCTGCTCCTGCAGCGCACAGCGCAGCAGCTCCCATCAGGAGCTTGTCAAGGAGGGCTCCATGGCCCAATATTCTCTTTTGAAACAGTAAAGTGTCAGCCGAAAAAAAAAAAAAAAAAAAAAAAAAGGTCACAAAGCAGGCATGATAATAGCAGTTCGTTTGCTCCATACCCAGAAGTACTTGAATTGAGGCCTCTCCTCTGCCTCAGGCTGCTGCTTTTCAGGCTCTGGCTGCGAGTTTTCCATGTCTGTGATGAACGACTTTGGCTGTTAGCTCAACCCTGAAATAGCAATCGCCAGAGCTTCAAGAGTGAAAGAATTGTCAGCTCAGAGACACGGCAATGAGGCACTCGATCTTCATCAATTTGGCTGCCTAACGACTTGTGATCTAGCGCAGAGCCGGGGCCGTTCTTGGCCCTGGGATATTCGCTAGAACTGAGTATGGGTCTCAACAGTTAGCTTGGGAGGATGCATTGAACCGAAAAGGGATTGTGGTATGTATTTTGTCATCCCCCTCAATTCATTTCCAACTTGTTTATGAACTGAAATGGGACAGCTAGAGAAGAAGGTCTCAAATATAAGGCCCTAGTCATCCTCGATCCGTGGGGATGCAGCGGTCCCAGCTATCTGACCCTTATCCGACTGCAGGAAAAAATAATCTCTGTTGAGCTACATCCATTGTATGACGAAGTCGGGGTTGCACATAATTGAACATCTCTCGAACTGCGAAACCAATCGGTATGATGCTGTTGCCGCGATATTAAGTAACGAGTTAGCGATACGTGTAATTATTTAGGAGCTGAAAACCACTGCGGAGGTTTGGCCATCGGCTCGTAATTACACGATCACTACGAAACTCATCATCCAAACAGACACCCGCCGAACATCAAATTCTCGGACCGATCCGCAGGACCAATGCTGAGTGAAGGCTGTGGCCCAAGAACGGGGAGCGAAAGACTGGCCTTCAAATATGGAGTTCCGCCTGTGTCGCTTGTTACCATGCAACGATTTCAACTAGTTATGGTTGGGCGGCCACGGATTAACTTAGCCGTTGCCCGGGCCGACCGCCGTGCCGTGTATATATCTATACAGATTAGCGAGCTCCAATAAGAGAGAGAGAGAGAGAGAGAGAGAGAGAGAGATCAACCATCCAACATTTATTGTGTCACGCTTTGGCCTTTACAACAAGAACTTGCGCATATGTCATGCTCGATTTTGAATCAAGAAGTTTCGGCCTGGAGATCCAGCTTGACCTCGCCGCTTCTCCCCAGATAGATTCTTAGTTTATGCGAGATCTCGATATTTGCGAGATGCATGCAGAAACATACCGAGTTAGACAGCAGTGTCCCATCGGGGCCAAAGATGGAGCTATCTCGGAGAGGTAGATTGAGCATCCAACAAGCGCAATCTAAGTTCCAGTTACATGTTCCAAGGTACAGCTGTGTCAGCCTCGGTAACATTGGGTTTTGATGTTCAAAATCGAAGAAAAATGCTAACCACGTAGGTGGTATATACAAGAAAGAAATACGAGGATAAATTCTGCAGTTGGTATCCGTTCTGCGGGATTCCAAATAATGCAATATTTACTGTTAACGTTATGCGGTGGGTTCTGGCCCATGGCTTTATCCTAAGGTCATCCCCGCATTGTTCTGCTAAATCAAAGTGGTGAACCGTCGCTAGTTGGTGTCTACTCGGTCTAATGTTTCCTGCAGTTAGCAATTTAAACATCTACTTTTATCAGTTGAAGGATTTGATGATAGAACAAGGATTTGCTCATTATTCCTGCGCATATTGGAGACAGACAGGGCGGGGATCATTCCGGCTATATAACATCAAGGGTGTCACTTATTCCTCACTGCGTAAATCATCGCCAGCAAGTCGGTCTATAAATTGTCAGCCGCTTCTGCCTTCTTTCCTTGGGGAAGGATTCGTATATTGTCAATTAATTTCCGGCTTGGGGTCAATTTCTATAATAATTGCCCGTTTTGCTCCTTTTCGATATTCAAAACACCATGGAACCACATCCATTTCACCCTATCCGCCCAGTCGAGGCGAAAATTCTTCAAACATCATTCCACGGTAACCTCTGCGGTTCAAGGTTATCCGATATACAAGAACCCATCAAGAAAGATGTCGTCCCAATATAGAGGCAGAGCGGCTGGGCAATCCTCCCCCCACTAAACCACCTCGGCTTGTCCAAGTGTTGTTTCACCTACTCGATACTCATGCTTTCTTGAGAGCTCTGATCAATCATTAAAGGAGAGGAGTTCCCTAAGGAGGTGCAGGTATGCGTTTCCTTAGAACAAGAGCCGCCTCGCTCTCCTATGGTGTCCCGATGTGGGCTCTAACTAGCTCACCAGGGACCCGCCGACGTCGACGAGATACTAGAAATCGAACAACTCTGTATTAATCACCCAGTAGTTCTCGCCGAAGTTGAAAAACTGAAGCTTTCCAGCTGGCATCGCCGTTCTCAATGACCCTTGGATCTACGGTTGTGATGACATCAATGAAGCTCGGAGATTGTTCCAGTGCTACATGTACATGACAGACAAAGCCCATCCTACAGGCGAATCATTATTCTCCGCCAATGCCATTCTCCCCAGTTTTCGATGGCATCACCTGTGAACTTGTGCGGATAGACTACCTTCCGACTGGAACAGATCATTCAATTGCCTCAACATGCCCGTGGACTCCGGTAAAGACAGTTAAGTTCACATATGACCTCCTTGATGAGCCGCTAAGAACAGATCTCAAACCATACATCGTGCAAACAACCCGAAGGAGCCTCGTTCTCTGTGAATGGCGATGCAGTCAAGTGGGATTTCAGTGTCTGTTCCAATTCCAGGGTGGGCCTGACACTATACAATATACCACTTCTGATAAAAACGCAATATCTTTTATCGGCTGTCCGTAAGCGAAATGACAGTTCCATAGGGCGGTATGTCAGGGCCCCAATGGCGCAATCTGCTAGTTGAGAGTCATCATGCTAAAATTTCTATAATAAGACCCACGAGCTCCCTATCACCGCAAACAGGCGTTCGATGTTGGCAATGTCGGATTCGGAATTACTGCCAATCACTGTCACTAGACTGTGACTGCCCAGGCCACATTAAACAAACGGATGTTGAAGCGATTCTAGAGATTCCAAGGGCCCCCCAGTCGTTCTGGAAAACGTAGTCTGTCTCCACGAACAGGACGCTGGCCTCCAGCACAAAACATACGAATTATCGCTCTGGTGAGGCCACCGTGGCCAGAAACCGCCAACTGGTCGTGCAGATGATTTGCGCCGTTTCTAACTACGAGTAAATCTTTGCCTGGATTTTCGACCAAGCAGGAGACATCGAACTCGAAGTCCGCGCCACCGGTATTCCTTCCGCCATGCTCATCGACCATGGTGCCACCGTCCCTTGGGGCACCAATGTTGGGCCGGGTGTCATGGCTGGGTACCACCAACATATCTTCTCCATGCGCATTGACCCACCCATAGACGGACATAACAATGCTGTAGTCTATCAAGACAGTATCCCAATGCCTGAAGGTGCGGTCGCTAACCCTATGGTATGGGATACACCGCGGAAACCACCGTACTGAAAACGCCCGGGGCTGAGAATACAAATGTTGATGAGACATCGTGTTTTCAAAATTCGCAATGACAACGCCATCAACCCGATCTCACACAAGCCGGTCGCTTATAAATTGCAAGCACTTGCAAGCCAGATGATGTTGATGAACCCGCGGAGCTTCAATCAGACCCGCGCAAAGTGTGCGACCAAGCCGATCTGGGTGACCAAGTATGGTGAACTGTACGCCGCTGGCGAGTCCATTAATCAGAGCAAGAAGAGCGCTGGCGTTGAAGAATGGACTGCACGAAAGGATAATGTTGAAGTTAACGACCTTGGATTGCGGCATTGTATGTATCACTCCTATTTTTTGTTTAGTATTTTCTGCTTTAGTTGCGTCGGTGGTTAAAACCCCCTATACCAGTCAACTGGGTACAAGTATGCTAATTCAAACAACTTGCAAAAATCACAGCATTCGGTCTCACCCATACAACCCACGCCCTGAAGCCTTCCCCATCATGCCTGTTGAACGGATAAGCACATCATGCTTAAAGCCAGACGTTTTTTTCCAGAAGAATCCTGCTCTTGATGTCCCCGCATCTATCCAGTCGTTTAGCCATTCTCAACTGCACGAGGGCGGAAAGCCTGATGCCGATGCCCTTGTGCCATCGGCTTGTCATTGCCCGTCGAAGACTGAACAGCTGTAATGGTGGGAAAGTCGTTCAGAAGGTATATCAATTCACGCATAATCTAAATAGCATCGATGCATTTGTTGGTTGCATTTAAACAGTCGGCGTTAGTAACCTGGCTGTGAAAACGGGTTCTCATGTTCTTCATCCATCAGCTAAAATCGCCTTCACATGGTGTTTATCGAGAAACCATGCCACGGTGCTTGTCCCAAGCAATTATGTTTTCTTAAGAAGTATGGTGAATTGGACGAAAAAGAGCTCCTGCATAGCTTCGAGAGATGTATGACCCTCAGTCCGAAGTTTGTGTTATGATCCACGAATAGGTCAAGGTGACATCAACGTCCAAACTTGAGACGAAAAATATGACGTCCTTCCCCCCAAGAGGGATGTTAATCCACTACAATTTCGAAGCAATCGAGCCGATTCTATCCAGCCCAACAACCAATCTGAATCAACCGTTAGAAATTCATGGGTATAAGGGTGACATTGGTTCCATCTCGTGACAGGACAGCTCAACTTCCAGGGCTCTCATCTCTTTGGCCCGGTGGAACATTGCCGCTAGGGTGTTCATAGGAATTTCATGTACAATAAAACCAGAGACATGGACGAGAAGGCAGACACGGTAACGAGGCGAATACAACGAGCAATTCGAGAGTTCAATGGCAAGAGTTAAAAAGTAAAACCATTCGAGGCTAGCATGAGATTGGACCCTCCAGCGAAACTTTTTCAGGTGACAAATGAAGACCTTCAACTCCAATCATCATCAGCCGCTAGCAGCGCCAATAGGACGCCCGCATCTTGGTGATCACGCCAACCTATCCATGTCTATTCGGAGAATGGGCCTCTCACGCATGGAACATGCGTACCTCTGGGGTCTATAAAGATATCAAAAAAACTTTGTTAGTAACCTCTCCCTGCTTTTTGTTCACAGGGGCATTGTCTTCTAAAAATAACCGTACTTGGACCTCAGAAGCCAAGTACCAGCCGATCCGCCCTTCCGAGGTGTTGAGAAGATGGCAAACCTCACCCACTGGTTCCGTTTGCACATCCACGATATTTCCTGTTGTGGATATATCTCCAGCGAACAGAATTAGCTTCTTCGACACTCGTGATCTGCATGCTTTTTGATTATCATTGAAAACCGTATGTATTTCACCAGCCATTATGGCACGTCACATCACAGGCTTGCTATGTTTGCGCACCTCATGAAAGAATTTGAGGCGCAGCCTGGCAAATGACTGGAGACGTAACCGACGTTAAAATTAGCCACATTTGGGTTGCCAACTAAAAAGGGTTCAGATACATTTGATTCGTATCAGCGCCGATGAAATCCCGAGAGAATCTTGGGATCGACTGACTCATCAACCCCTCCAAAACAAACAAAAGTTTATGCTGAAGAAGACGGGTGAACAGTCATTGTCCTGCTGCTGCTGCTTCAATTCTGATTCTGGAATAATATATATATATATATATATATTAGATCATAGACTTGTAACTACTGCATGAGTACGACTTTTGCAGTAGTTGTTGGTATAAATACTTTATGCATCTTTTCATGCCGACACAAATCAGAACAATCTACTCGTCGAGGTTCCTGGCGATTTGCCACACTGGGCCAACGTCAAAACTGTCGAAGGGAAGCCAAGAGGCCAAAACAGAAATACAAAGTAACGTCTTCGGGGTTTTACTGGCCGGAGGAACCTCTCGACTCGATGCAGCCAAGAGGTGGCGATGAATCATTGACCCAAGCTCTGTCAAATAGTAGAGGGGACCTTTGTATATCGGGGTTTTGGGACACTGACAACCAACAACAGCGGGAGAGATAGATTGGAGAGAGACAGCATGTTTGATGAGACAGCGTGTTTTGATGAAACACCATCATTCATTCTTTATGGCAGGGAAAGACAAAACACACACACCAGGATGGGGAGACCCGCAGGGTTGTTGTAAGTAGCAAAAGCCAGAATTTCTTTATGAACGGTTTTGTGTAGTTGTTGTATTTACTTTGTCTTTATTTTGTTTTTCCCCTCTGGCGGTTCCCAGCCGATTGGTCCTAAACCGACTGACTGGAACCGATCCTTGCAATTTTTATCGGATTCCTTCCGGTGGTTCACGGATCCCAGATCGCATGGCAGACTGGCATTATTTGTTTGCCCTGTCCCCGATCGTCAAAGCGCTTTTAACTACTTCCCCCGATCGGAGGATAGTATCCATCGGGCGAGGGAGGCTTAATTAATTGGAAGGGGGAGGGTTTTGAAGCTGAACTTGTATCAGGACGGACTTCCAACAGGTGTAGACAGCTGTCAGCAGCACACTCACTCACTGCCACTCGCCACAGCCCACTTTTCAAGGCCTGGTTTTGAAACGGGTCTCAGATTCTCGCAGGCCGAAAGCAACTGGACCCAGTTGAGGCTGCAACGGTAACGCCGGACAAGTGACACCAGGAGCTGAGTGAGGCAAACGAGGCCCCTCTCTCACCCAGCACCAATCAGTAAGCACCGATCTGTATGTGGCTGGGGATACACAGAAGATGGGTAGAGGAGCCAAGTAATAGCCAAGCATTTCTGTGCGAAGATCCATGATTTTGTTAAGCCCATTGGCGGCTGGTCGCTGGAAACCGGCTGTTTTGTGTTGGCTCGTTTTGAAGGATGAAGGAGGCATAAGCCTTCACAAAAGCAGAGCTCAAACAGCCAAAACATCATTGTGCAGCCGGCTAGTGCTGGCCCACGACGTAAAAAAAATCTGTCTGAATTTTTCCCGCATATCTTGACCTGCTTAGACTGCCGTTCCTTGATTTCTTGCTCCGCCCCGCTGTTGGTTTCGTGCATATCTACTCTCCTCGATTCCCCTTCTTCCCTCCCTGAAACCCAAGTATCATGCCCTCCCTCCCTTCGCATAGCATGCTCGAACAACTTAATATCGCTGGCCTAGCTGTCGTTCCTCTCCTGGTGCTCAACTTCCTCTCCAGCAATTTTCCTCCGACATTGACGGGTTCCCTTTGCTGAATAAAATCAATCCTCTCCTTTCTTAGGTCTGCGAGGCCTCTCTCTTCCTGGTTCTGCATCTTCCGGGCGTCTGCTCTGCGGCAGGACACTCACTGTCTGTAATAAATAATTTGCAGAATTCCCTTTCTGCCCGATCTGGGTTCTCAGCGTTTGTTTCCTGTTCCTGCTGGCAGAGGTGGAGCTTGTGTGCTATTTTAGATCTCTGTGCCTTTCTTTTTGTTTTTGTTTGTGCCTTTTGTGTACAATATACACAACTCAAGATTTTCTATCCAACCGTCACTCAGCAATTCGCCATTCACTACGTTCTCTCGTTCCTTTTGCTCTCCGGCTGGCTTCTCTTCCCCCCACCCCCACCCCCGCTCACCCCTCGGTCCCTCGGATTTCGTTCCTATTTCTATACACTACGCACTCCTTTATTTTTACTCCTTATTTGTACTGCATTCCCCTTCTCTACATCTGAAGGCCACCAAGTCTTAATCCCTTCAAACTTTTAATCTTCCTCCCTTCGAGCAAAAGAACCCATACTGAGAGGCCTCCTGCCTCTTACCCCCTCCTGTCCAAATGGCTCGACTGTGGAGCCCTGTGCTCCTCCTTTTCCTCACTCTCATCCTCATCTCCTCAGTGGCTACCGTGGAATGGGAAAAGGCCATGGGTTTCCAGGCCCACTCCCGCCCTCATTTTGCTGGTTCGTTTAAATCCCTCTCAGCTCGAATCCGGCCTTGTGATACAATACCTGGCAGAATATGTAGTCTCAGCTCACAGTTTTGATATAGTTAATAAAAGACAAAACGGCAGTGATTCCACCATGAAACCTCAACCATCAGGTAACCAAAGCCCACAAAGCACCCCCGAACAATCATCCTCCGAAAGTTCTCCCGTTAACCTCGAGACTCCTTCCGCCACTCCTTCGCCAACAGAGTCATCTCCTGATCCACCCGCAAATACCCCCACCCCCA
Organism: Paracoccidioides brasiliensis; assembly: GCF_000150735.1. Lineage (NCBI taxonomy): Eukaryota > Fungi > Ascomycota > Eurotiomycetes > Onygenales > Ajellomycetaceae > Paracoccidioides > Paracoccidioides brasiliensis. Next base: position 2,912,206 of record NW_011371360.1, read on the forward strand.
CTCCTACGCCAACACCAACACCAACGCCATCCCCTTCCGAAACACCTTCAAATCCCCCATCCGACACTACAACCCAAGAACCAACGCCGTCGCCATCGCCATCTCAACCGTCATCGCAATCGCCAGGACCAACGCCATCAAACCCACCTCCCTCGTCCCCAACCTCTGCACCTCCCCCCCCCAGCACCAGAGCTACCACAGGACCCAACGAAACTCCGAATCGACCCACCTCAGCCACGAGCAGAAATACGTCAGATGACCCCACGTCGAGCGCAAATGCACCATCGCCAACCTCCCAGTCAAGCGACACCTTAAGTTCAAGCACAGTGCTCATTCAAACCACAAACTCAGACGGGTCACTGACAACAATCACATCTGTCGTCGTCATTCGCACGTCAGCAGCGAACTCGCAACCACCACCAAGGAATACCCCTGGATTGCAAATGGGTGGTGGTGCGCCGCGGATGTCTGTTCGCTGTGGATTGGGGACGGATGTTTTGGTTGTTGCTGGCGGTGTTATTGCTGTTGCTATGGCTTTGTAGACAAGAGTCATACGGCTATTTGGGGGAATGGTAAAAGGGAAGATTTGGAAGCGACGATCTAATGAGAGTGGTGGGATGTTGAGTGTTGGGCGATGGATGCCGAATAATGGAGATGTTTTGCAAGGGGGAAAAAATGAGAGACCCCATAATTCGAAGGGAGAAAGTGGAAAGAATGAGCTGCGTGCAGATAAACTTTATTAATTTTGTCTTTTGGCTTTCACGGATTAGAAAGGAAGGGAAACATGGTATAATGAGTAACGACCCGGATTGAGTGAATGCAAGCTGGAGTTGGAGGTTGTTTCGAATTTATATACATACCTAATCTGTTCTTTCGTAAGAGATAATAATTGTAACCCAATTTTGAAGAACGCTTTCCACTTGCTTTTCTCTCTTTTCGTATTATTTTGGTTCCTAATATTTGTCGTTGCTCTAAGTTACCAGATCAAGGAAGGTCTTCAAGCTTGATTTTGTGCAGGGTGTAGGGGTCACCATCGAGCCCATGTAAGAACCTATTTTCTAACAGTGCAGAGGAGTCCTCTAATCAGTAGTTACTAGATAATATAGTTAAATTGAATAGAATAGAAGTCAAAGAGAGGGGATAACAAACAAAGGGTAGTATCTCTTAAAGGCAAAGCTTGTTCGATTGTCTGGAGTCCGAACTACACAGCAAACCGTAGACAAACACTTCCAACGTAGAATCCAACCCTGTCGAAAGGGACGTGGCTTGTCCCTCTGCCACCCCAGTAAGCTGGTACCGGGAAGTCAAGCTATTTTCCCTTCATAGAGACAATCCCCCCGCCCTTTGGTGTCGATCAAGAATGAGCAGCGCACCGTTCTCGGGGTTTTCTCCCCATTTCACCAAGGGGATATCTATCTCCATTCTACCTCAAGATGGGGGTATCAAGAATAATTAAGCTAAACGAGCCAGGGTCGATATATCCCCTGTCATCACCTCCAACCACGTATATATATTTTTATATATACTTATCTCAACAAATAACAACCATTTATATCCCATTACTCCTGTCCACTCATCTCCGCCCACTGGCATCACCCGCCCACCTCTCCTCCCCCGTCCAATACCTAACCAACCCCTCCCACCCCACTCGATCCCCACTCTTCATCAACACCGCCACATCAACATTAAGCGGACTCTCCGGCCGCGGGTCCGTCAGCAACTGCTGAATCGCCGACAGTGTCGAGGATAGTGTGTAGGCGGGACTCCAGTGTTCTGTTGTGAGAAGGGTTAGGCATATCTCACCCGTCGTGAAGGAGACGTTTGGGTGGCAGATGCGAGTTGTGAAAGTAATGGTGGGCGGGTGGAGGGGGTAGGTGGGCGGGATGGTGATATTTAGGTGCCAGAGGCCGCCTGGGTGATGTTCAGTTTTGAGACTTTTGGAGAATCTAACATGCTGAGATTGTTTTTGTTTTTATTGGGGGGTTCAACGACTGGGGAAAAATATACTTTCGTACGGTGTGCCATTTACACCTTTCAGGACTGCTTCCCAGCGTAGCAAGTCTATGTCGTTTATGGGACCGAGGTGTAAGAGGGCTTCGTTGGGAGATTTCTGGTAGTCACTGAGCTCGCGGATGAGCCGTTTTGTGGTCGAGGCGGAGGAGGGTTGTTGGGCCATTGCGGGTGCCTTTTGTTTTATGTATTGTATGAGGAAGACAAAGGAAAATCTGGGAGGTTGGGTTACGGATAAAACACGAGGCCCCGGAAAATTTGCATGATGTTGTCATAATGCACTGTTGAAGACGTGAAGTTGAAGCTGGAAATCCTTCGTTTTGCGCCGAGGTTAACTTGGAGCCCCTTATCACCACGTGAGGCTCGTAATCGGCATGACTAATCCTATTGGTTGTTAGGAACTGAAGGGCTTTGGAATTGCCCCTGAATAGTCAAACGAGTCGAACGACTGCAAAACCCTGGATATATATAACAATCGATAAGCCTAAAATGCGAACATCGCGAGTCTCCAGGGAGACCGCAAAGCTAGCCGATATCCTATCATCCACTCCGCGCCGCCAATCACGACGAATCGCCAGCTCCAACCCTCTGAGAAGTTCTGCGCTGTCAGACAAGCAGACAACATCTCATCGTAGTAAACCCATAACAAAAGAGGAGCAGAATGATAGCGCAGGAGATGACAGCTCATTTCTCTCTTCTGCGAACACCACTGACATCGAAGATCTCTTAACTCCTGTATCTCAGAAGCGAAAGCGGAAGCGTGGCCAAGACACGATTTCCACTATCAAAACTGAACAATCAACTTCTACAGGGCGTAATTCTTCGTCGACTAGAATATCCAGTACACCTCAAAATTTTATTATTGCCAAGGATGAGGAATCAAAGCCGAAGCTTGGTGCGAAACCCAAATCCCGAAAACTACCAGCGCGCAAAACCACAGCGGCAGATGGAACTGTCAAAGTTGAACCCCCTTTGAATTGGGAAAAGATTTATGATACAGTGAAGGAAATGCGGCGCAAGAACCCCACCGCTCCTGTCGATACCATGGGTTGCTCCCAGCTCTACTGGCGCTCTTCCTCCCCGCGTGAGAGGCGCTTCCACATCCTCATTGCTCTGATGCTTTCGTCGCAGACGAAGGATACTGTCACAGCCCTCGCAATGCAGCGGTTGCATACAGAATTAGGGTCGGAGCGGGCGGGTACGGATACAGATGATGGGACGCAGATAATAAAGAAGGCAGGGGAAGGGGGAATAAAAGTAAAAGCAGAAGCAGAAGCAGAAGCACAGGACGACCAGGAAATGAAAGAACTAGTATGGGACCACACCAAGCAACAGGCAAAGAGCACTCTTACTCTTGAAAACATCCTCGCCGTCTCCCCCACCCGTCTCAACCAACTCATCCAAACCATTGGTTTCCACAACAACAAAACAAAATACATCAAGGAGGCTGCCATCATCCTGCGCGACGAATACGACTCAGACATCCCTCCTACCATCGAAGGGCTTATGCGATTGCCAGGAGTAGGTCCCAAGATGGCATATCTGTGCATGAGTTCAGCCTGGGGCCGTGATGAGGGCATCGGCGTCGATGTACATGTGCACCGCATCACGAATCTATGGGGGTGGCATAAGACGAAAACGCCTGAGGAGACGCGGGCGGCGCTGGAGAGCTGGTTGCCCAGGGACAAGTGGCATGAGATTAACAAGCTGTTGGTTGGATTGGGGCAGACGGTTTGTTTGCCTGTAGCCAGGAGATGTGGGGAGTGTGAGCTTGCAGGATCGGGCTTGTGTAAGAGTGAGGTTAAAGGGTGGGTGGGGAAGGTGAAGAAAGAGAGGAAAGTGGAGGGAGATATACGGCTGGTAAAGAAGGAGAGTAAGATTGATGTTAAAGTTGAAGACACAGAGGAACAGTGATATGTTGGGGTTGTGGATGATGATGATTATGGAGATATATGCCATTGTCGGATTTTCTGTCCATGCTGTAAATCTGAAGGACAAAAACTCACATCGCATTTCTAGATCTATACCTACAATAAACTAAGAGGGTTGAATTTCAGAATAAATCTAGAGTATTTCATACATATGTGTGTTGTTTCCGCACTAAGGCTATTTTTTTTTGTTCCATTGTAAACATTTTTGATAAGACACAGACCAAACCTCTTTAAATTATATTTTGTGCCCCCTCCTACCACCACCAAGAATACACGCCCCCTAACATCCAACAATTCTCCACCCTAATATTCATTTAACAATACAATACACCTCGCGATAGAAACCTTGTTTTCACCCCTCCGTCCCTTTCTATTTCAAATAGTTTGACATCCAAGTTGGGAATACATGTTCCACCCCTCATCAGAAACATCCTCTTTATTCAACCAGGCTAATCAATCTAACCCCATGCCAACTCCAGCCTCAATTCCCATCCAATCCTTCGCCCAAACCCAGCAACGTCTTCTCCTAGCTGAACATGAAGCCGAAATCGCTTCGTCCGCGCTCGCCGCCTCCATCGCTCAATCAGGTGGCAGTGTATCCGCCTCAACTCGCCGCGCATTACAAGCTACCGGACATGCATTGACAGGCCTAGTGCTGATCAACTGTCGGACCGGGATGGGCGGTCGTGAAGTTGGGGAATTTGGAGTGGATAGCGCGATCGGGTCTGGTGCGAGGAACAATAATGGTGGAGGAGGTGGGGGCGAGGGCGAGGTTGCTGGTGATGGCGGAGCGGAGAGATTGGGGGCTCATGGGATAAGAGTTGGTGATGTGGTGAGGGTTGAGGATATTTCAGCGGGGGGCCGAGGTGCTGCTGGCTCCGGAATTGCAAAGGGGGCTAAGGGAAAAGGGGGGAAGGAGGAGGAGAGGAAGCATAAGGGGATGGAAGGGGTGGTGACAAGGGTTGGGGAGAGGAGTGTTTGGGTTGCCTTTAGCGAGCGAGGTGACCTGGGGAAAGGGAGGGATGAAGAATCTGTGGAGGATCTTTGGGCGAGGAAGGTTTGGATGTGAGTTTTGTTGTCTTCTTTGATGGGAATTGTGCTTATTGGACCTATTAGCTGATAGCTGAGGTGCTATAGGGTAAAGCTGGCAAATGACATTACGTATCGTCGGTGAGTATTGCATTGTTATGATTACGAGAGTTACGGGATACGAGATGCGATTTTCTAATTCGACTCCTGCTAGGATGAAGCAAACGATGACAAAAATGGAGAACATGACGGAATCTGAGTATACATATTTCATGAGAGTTGTGTTCGGGCATACAACACCCTCTCCAGTGGATATGGATTCCATTGGAACAATTGATTTCATCGACCCTACATTAAATGACTCGCAAAGGGAAGCAATTCGATTTGCACTTGCATCAAGGGAAATTGCTCTCATCCATGGCCCACCAGGGACGGGTAAAACCTATACCTTGATCGAGCTGATTTTACAACTCCTCCGCCGCAATCTACGGGTCCTGGTTTGTGGTCCATCAAACGTCTCGGTTGATAACATAGTCGAACGGCTGGCTCCTCATAAAGTGCCATTGGTTAGAATCGGACATCCAGCTCGTCTTTTATCTACTATTCTGGATTACTCTTTGGAGGTTTTAACGCAGACGTCGGATGCCGCTGCCATTGTGAAAGACGTTAGGAAAGAGATCGAGATTAAGCAGGCCAGTATACGCAAGACTAGGAGTGGTAGAGAGAGGAGAGAGATCTACAGAGATCTAAAAGAATTACGGAAAGAGTTTCGAGAGCGAGAAGCTAAATGTGTGGGTAACCTTGTTACGGATAGCAAAGTGGTACTTGCGACATTGCACGGGGCTGGTGGACATCAACTGAGGAATCAGAAGTTCGATGTTGTTATCATTGATGAGGCAAGTCAAGCTTTGGAGGCTCAATGTTGGGTGCCCTTACTATCTGCTACCAAGGCGATATTGGCTGGAGATCACTTGCAATTGCCTCCCACCATCAGGTCCGTTCCTTTGAAATCCAACGGGGCGGAAAGTGGAAAGTCGAATGGTGAAGAAAAGGCAACTCTGAGCGCAGATAAAGATAGTAGTGTAGGACAACATAAGGCGACAAAAGGAGTTACACTAGAAGTGACACTTTTTGATCGTTTGCTGTCACTGCACGGTCCCGCCATCAAACGCATGCTAACCACGCAATATCGCATGCACGAGAAAATCATGAAATTTCCTTCAAAAGAGCTATACGAATCCAAGCTAGTTGCAGCAGACGCGGTGAAACTGCGGTTACTTAAAGATTTGCAATATGAAGTCGCAGAGACCGATGACACGCGGGAACCTTTGGTATTCTACGATACGCAAGGAGGAGATTTCCCCGAACGAACCGAGGAACCTGCTGTGGAGTCCAAGCAAAAGCAGGAACCCATGTTTGCGGAGAGTAAGAGCAATGATATGGAAGCTGCTGTGGTGTCTCGACACGTCGAGAATTTGGTTGCGACTGGCGTGAAGCCTGAAGATATTGCTGTGGTGACACCGTATAATGCGCAGTTGGCCATTCTGTCTCAATTGCTGGGGGACAAGCATCCCGGGATAGAATTGGGGAGTGTGGATGGGTTTCAGGGGCGTGAGAAAGAAGCTGTCATTGTGAGTCTTGTACGCAGCAATCCGGAGCACAAGGTCGGTTTTCTTGGTGAGAAGAGGCGGCTGAATGGTAGGTTGCTTTGTGTTCAGATTTTATTGCCCTAAACCTTTTATTTCCCGTGCGAGACAGGAGAACCTCCAATTTCCGATGGACGAGGTAGTTGGACGACCGATAAGCAGGTGGCAGATCACCACATAGGCTTCAGGTATCTTCTGACATATGGCTAACGACGTCAACAACCGGCAGTCGCCATGACCCGTCCCAAACGTCATCTGTGTGTGTGTGGGGATTCTGAAACAATTCGTCGGTGAGTCAAACGAATCATATTTACCCTAATGCCCTTTCCATATATAC
>NW_011371360.1:2919258-2921777 GCF_000150735.1 Paracoccidioides brasiliensis
CTCCTCCCAACAGATGGAAAACGCAGAAACTCTCAAAGCGGGAGAACAATATTTTTTAACTTTTGATCTCTCATGATTCTTTTTGCTTTCGTATCACAGCGGCAGTCAATTCCTGCGACGATGGATGGACTTTCTAGAAGAGAATGCCGATCTGCGATATCCCGACGCAAGCGAATATTTATAATAACCATCGGATAAGCCCACTCCAGGGGCACAAATTTCCTTCATCATCGAGAGGGAAGTCCCGAAATGTCGAAAAAGCCATTATTATATCAGGAATTTTCAGAAATGTTGTCATACTCCAGCTACCCTTGAGCTAAGAAGGACTGTTTTTTCTCAGGTCATATCAAGCAACGTGTTCGGGCAACACATGTGGAAAAGTAGCTAGGCGAGAAAGCTTATCTTCCTAGAGGAGCAGAAACTTATCAACCAAATGGTTACAATGTTTCATGGGAAGGAAAATATTTAAACCATAGGAACCGGCAACTAGCTAAGGTGGCTTCAAGTGGACAGTCACTGAGTCGTAGAAGTGGTATGAATATCGCGACAACAGCCAAAAAGAGATAGGTTTATACCCGTTTTGGATCATAAAATCAAACAAATGGAAGCACATCCATATGTGATGGATAGAAGCACATTTTTTTTTTCTCCCAGGAAATGAGTGATGCTCAACACGGCAACCTCTCGACACTGGAACTACCGCTTTAAATGTGGAAACACAGTTTTTTGAAATGGTTAGACAATTAATCAGTGAGTTATGTGGAAGATCTTCTTTTCTTCACTCCCAACATTCGGACCTTCTTGTTGTCCCACAACAAGTTTGAAACCATGTGTGAAGGAGATATCAGCTAAATGTCAAACCCCGAAACTATGCCACGATCCCATGATTACCGCTAACCAGCTTCCTGGGTGCCTGCTGCTCACTTGGATAAATTGAGCGCTGAAGACCATGTTTTAACACACATGTTATTAACTAGCAACTTGGACAAACCAGTGTTAGATTAGTGAGATGATAGCACACCGCCCCCTTTCACAAGCCTTTTACTCAGGGATACCCCGCGATTTAACGCGATCGGTGATGATGGCGCATGCGGCTAAATAATTTATTTCGTCCATGGATCTCTGCCCTGTGTCAAGCTTCTATTCTGGCTCACATGAGGGTTTCCGGAATTTTTATCGCCAGGGGATCGGGAACAGAGACGGGGCAATGGATCAGGGTATCAATATGAGATAAGCGACATGTCAATGCCGATAGTATCAATATCTGTATTGCTATTGCTTTTTCAAACTGTTTGTATTGACAAGAGTCCGTGGCAAGCTCTTAATATGGGATTACACATACACAAGGAGCAAAAATCCCAAGTCTCCGGTTCTTCTACAGAAACAATTTAATCATGAACGAGGTGCGTTGTGCGAAATTGACGAGAATACGTTGCGAAACTTGGTACGACTCGTCGTTGATCAAGTAATCAACTAATATATCATTCTCAGGTGAGGGATTGATATTTCATGAGATCTGTGCATAACCTGCGAGGCTCGGAAAGAAGACTACTATTCAGACAACGTCGGGGTGGTTACGCAGGGTCTTTTTGGGTCTGCGTTTCTACGCAGTAGACATCTCAGATACCTGTGGTGGTTGAATGACTGAGCCAACCAGATATCCGGGTTATATAGGTTGGGTTCCGTGTTTACATGGGTCGCAACATAACACCCCGATAACGAAAGGCACACAGGAGCAACGGGCAGCTTTTCTCCATTATTTTTCTTCTCCCTTTCTTTGAGCGTAGAGTTGCTTCTATTCGCCTATACCATGGCAAGCGGCAAAGAGCTGGTAAGCATACTTTCCAACTATTGGGCCCGCCTCATTTGGAAGTAACACTCTGTTTCATCGGACCGGCCAGATTCCTGACAGATGAATAGCATGTGAGGAAGACCTCAATGGATCTGGGGAGGCGCGCATCTGAGCCTGCCGTTAACAGTTCATGAAACGGGTTCCACGAATGTGGCACCAGATATGGATAGGGGAGCAGACAGGGCGGGCCGGACTGCCAGGATATAGGCGGGATGGGCAGTCGGGGAAATATGGCTCCGACTCTCATTTTGCAGGCAGATGTTGGAACCTCTCATGGCCCCCCCCCCCCCCCCCCCCCCCCCCCTTTTTTTTTTTTTTTTGCCCCGCCGGGGGGAAAAAAAGAGGGAGAAAAATTCTCCATATTTTAAGAAGGAGGAGGGGGACCCCCCCGGGGCAACCCAGGAGGGGGGTTTGGGGGCCCCCACAGGGAAAAGGGGGCCCCGCCCCCCAGGTTTTGGAGAAAAAATTATATTTTTTGCGCGGGGGGGGGCCACCAAAAAATTCTGCACCACCACCTTTCAAAATCTTCTCTGTTCAGTGGAAAAGTGAAGAAAGAGTGGCTGCCCCCCCCCCCCCCTTGTGTGTTTTTCACCCACAGAATTAGCAGAAAAATACAAATTTAGAGTGTTTTTTTCCCCCGAGAAACCACACTTCTTTTTGGGGTGAG
>NW_011371360.1:2921787-3028571 GCF_000150735.1 Paracoccidioides brasiliensis
TCGGGAAGATATTCAATTAATGGATTTATCTTCCCCGGAATCGCATTCATTCTGGGGAATGTATACTCTTATCATCCAATTAACAATCGTAAAATCTAAAAGGTTGACTGGCGCAAGCAGAGCGGTAGTTTTTTAGCCCAGCTCTGCAGGATAGGGTTAAAAGTGTACGAGGTGCATACCGATCGCAGCGCGTTATGCCGTTTTTATTGGCTACTCCATAGAGCTGAGGTGGTATATCAGAAATAGTGACGATATCCGATGGTGGGTGAGTTTTTCGGGCCGATTAAAGGCAACAGCACACATCGACGATTATGGTTGCTTAAGAGGACACAGTCGGATTATCAACTGTTTGGATTATTGGCTAACTCTAACGTATCGGTCGGAGAGAGGATCGCCACTGAAGGCAGAAGGCCTGTTCTAAAAAGTGATTTCCAGCTTTCATACTTCGGATAACTCCAATCTCTAGAGCGTCAAAGTCATCGGCTGATAAGGGTAAGTTAAGGGTGGGGTGGAGATCGATATAGAACGCGGGAGCAAAGCAAAAAAGAAACTGAGCAAAGCCAGGCGGGAAATGTGTCTCATCGTGCCGCTCAGTGCAAATATGCAGTTTGTAGCAGTTAACTATTTTATACACGTACAGTCGTTTGGGCATAATTAACTATCATTCTTGTACCTTGATCCTTGTTGATGGAAAACTCCACCGGGAGTTCTGGAAGTATGGAGGTACCTTATATTGTGACCCCTTTACTGGTTGGCAACTATTAGCTCCAATTTGAGGCCGCAGCCCAAAAATTTGCTGGCTGACAATGATTGGATGAGCTACCCCAGGGATCTCCATTTTCCCGCGTTTGCTGCAAAACCCACGAGGGTCTGATTGTCTTCAACCAGTGCCACTCTCCACTCATCGGGTGCATCATGAAATTTAACTAGACCAGGGGTTGAACTTTTCCCCTGTAGACTAGCGATGGAGACTATTGAACTAATTGGATCCAGGGTCATCATTTGACCCCCCTCCCCCAGAGGTCCAGATGGGATTGGCTTCTCAACAGCAGTGAGCTAATGGTGGGTTGGGCTCAATCCGATGCTAGTGAAACCATTACCCTGTAGCATTGCGGTGGTTTTCTGGCGGTGAAAATATTTTCTTTTTGTTGAGTTGACTGTTTGAACCGCATGATTTAACTGTTTGCAAAGTTATATAACTGTATGGATTTGAATGTAAGAGTGGTTTGGCATGGAATTTGGAGAACAAAGAACCACAGACGGGGGTTGAACCCATATTCTGTTGTGAAACCGGGGTCAGCAAGAGGTAGAATGGGTCTACTTGCTGCTGGAAACTTGGAAAAAAAAAAAAAAGCCTGAACACGTTTCCATCGGTTAGATTAAACTTCTTGGCCCTTGGCAGGAACCTGATTTTCACGATGCATCTCATCTTGTATTATTGGGAGAGCTGTACTCCGTAGACTTCAGCCCTTTTTTTGTGGCCCGTAAAGAATTGCCAGACTAGGGAAATGGTGGATTCCGGGGGTCCTCTCTCGAGAGAAATCATTTGGCCGTGTGGTCAGGCCCCTCTTATGGCGAAGAGGATTGGCAGAAGTGCATAATCGGCAGAAGTGCATTAATGAATCCATTGTCGCCTTGTATCAATCGATTTGCATCCTTGCTTGGCTTCGCGTGCTAGGCTGGATGCTAGAGTATAGTTGCCGGACCGTAGGTTACACAGCACAGGTGACTTCGGCTGGTTTCCGGTCCTCTCTCGTTATGTCCGCGATAACCGTGGAATATTTATAATAGATCATTTGTGCCATAGCTCTGTTAGTTGAGTCTAGGGAGATTACAAGAAAAAGTGAGGGTGGTATCTGGTGATAAATACGGAGGAGACCTGTTAAAATAGAGCTTGGCTCGGCATTCAAGGGATGTATGTGAAGTGCCCCGAATGAAGCCAAGGACTCTAGGACTGGTTGGTGGTTTAGTGAGGTCAAATTTTTTTCGATTAGTCCTGGCTCTTGTGGCAAGGTTGCAACCACAACCACGCAACTCCGCATTGAAATCCGTGAAGCTCGAAACCGGGGCTGAGAAGTTGGTGAAATTGCCGGGAATTGCCAGTTTCTACCATAACTGTCTCGCATCTTCTTGCACGGGACGAACCTTGTTTGGAGAGAGCAGTGAGTTTGTAACCATGGGTAGGTGATAATTTAAGCGCGATCCAGAGACGGGAGACAACTCCACAATCCGGGGAATATCCAAGCTTAATTATTCATAACTGTTGTTTGCTATTCCGTGTGCGAATGTGGTATTATTGTTACTATTTATTATATTGCAAAACACGAACGTGTTACGGGATCGGTAGGGAGATTCTCGACGAGTCATTATCAAATTGTAACATAATTAAAGCATAAGAGGGCGGGAGTACGGAGTAAACACAAGGCAGTTCCAGAGTGAGAAAAGAAACGACTCATCATGCCAGGAACAGCGTGCATTGTGCATTGTGACGCCGCAAACCAGGTGGACAACCTGTTTGCTGCACGCGTTGGGCCTGGACTCTCTTCTTTACTGCTTCCGGGGCCCATGGGAAAGTTTGATAGACAGAACTAGAGTGAGGGATGTGGATGAACAGCAGTAATAATCCCGCCTGGTAGAGTGAGCTTCAGCTGAGTGACATTCCTGATTTAAAGAGAAAAGAGTAATTTCTAATTTAATTTCAAGAGATAAGATTTAAGTAGATTTATTATGATTATTTATAAATATTTGATTGACTGTTGGCTGTCTGCCAGCGCCCAGTTCCTATCAGAAGCGTAGGAGTCCCTGACTAAGCCTAATTGCCCTGGCCGTCATCTGCACCTAACACTAACACCCAAACACCCAAACACCCAAACACTCTCTCCACTCTCCACTCTCCACTCTCTGTTCTCTCTCCATCCAACCCCTGAGTTTCTGGCTTGATTCTAAAGTAGCTATATAATAATTACTCCGCAACCAACGGAACAATGCTCCGTTCTCCGTATTATATTTCTTTCCTGCGCTCTTGTTCTCCCTTTTCTTCCCCTTTCTCTCTTCTTCCTGAATATCCGTTCTCTCCTTCTACCCTCGGCCTGATCGGCGGGGACAAAGTTTGCGCCATGGTGGCTCCGTCGGCCTCGTTCCGGTGATGGTTGTTGGCCCTTGTCTTTGCCCTTCTTTTTCTTGCTGGTTCAGCCCGTCCTCTCTTCTTAGCTGCCCTGCTAGACCCCGGCACTATCTATGCTCTCATCCTTTTTGATTCGGTATCCTACGTCCTGTCTCCTTCTGCATATTTCCCTGTCCCGTTCCAACCAATGTGTTGTCTGTTCTGCTCAACCCACGTTTGACTGACGTGTTCATGCTGCTTGAGATAGTTCCTTTAAACGACCCCTGATTTTACAGATGTCGTTGCGACACCAGTTTGGTTATTTGATATTGCTCTTGACAACAACCCCCCCCCCCCCCACGCACCCAATCCTTCATTTAATGGTTGCCCCAAGTCCACCGTATCGTCAGCCATCCATTGCCACTCCTCCTTTTTAGCTGCACCTGGTCGACTTGATTGGCCCACGGCTCATCACATTGTTCCTTTCATAGCCGAAGACTCTCGTTCACATCTAGTGCAATCGTCCGATTAGCGATTTCATCAGTCTGTATTAGATATCTGCCACTGTGCCTGTCTGTGGCTGGCCCCTTCCCCTTATCGGTGTTATCATCAGATCAGCTGCCTGCTGTTGATCTGTCATCCCCTCTCCAGCAATTCACGATTGCGCGCACAGCGCCAGCCACAGTTCCCGAGGGAGAGAGACTATTGATAAAGGGGACTCAGCCACCTCCCTTTAAGAAGAGGAGAAGGAGGAGCAGGAGGAGGTCGGGGAGAGAAACGCAAATTTAGCTCCCTACTATCGTCTCCTCATGAGCCTAGCTTGTGATGGCGAGCATCATGTCTCCTCTTGCTCAGCCGCTCCTGCACAGCAATAATGGGGTTCGGAATCACTCGCCAACCCCAAAACCTCGGCCGCACAAGATATCAGATCCAATTCCCCTCTCTCAGCATCCTAGTCAGGACCCTCTCGATGCCCCGCCTCCAGATGTCTCAGAGTCTCTTTCCGTAGCTGTAGGACCTCCAAAGAATGGCCAGACTGCCTCCACGGCACGGCCCGACAGTTCCCGTCGCGTGACCTCGAGCAACCCTTTAAATAGCGTAATATCTCACACTCCTCAAACTTCGGTTTCCACTATTATGTCCAAGGATCTCGTCAACCATAGGCGCAGAGGCAGTACCCTGAGAACAGTAATGCGCAGGATTTTCGGTCGAAAGCGGGGGAGTGGCCCAGTGCCCATGACGAGTGAACAGCGCAATGCGGTCAGAATATCACAATGGACCCCTACTATTCAACCGGTAGAGCATCCAATTGAAGCTGGTCCCGCCTCTTTGCGCTCACGCTCAAACAGAGCTCCCTCTTTACCAGCTCGGACAAGTTCATTACCCCAGAGTCCTACAGATAGTCCTCTGGAAGATCTAGGTATGCCTCGTCTTCCACGATCAAACAATGGGTCACCAAGACTAGACCATCGACAGCTTCGACGGAGAGCAACTCTGCCAAGCATAGTCCTATCAACTCAGGAAGCCCGTGAATTAGCACTCCATATCGCCTTGCCTACCTCGAGGCCGCGCAGTATCCATTCGCCACCACAATGCGTGTCACATCCTGTCGGGTTCCCCCAAAAGACATCCAAACACCAAAAACGACGGTCGCGGAGTGTATCTGGGTTGCGAGAGGCAGCGAGGTCGCATCGCATGTCTCCAATACAATGGCGACGGCGTAGCGACGAGATCAAACTTTTGAGGGAGAGCTTTCTGAAATCAGATGGGAGCCCATCTGTCCTGACACGATCTGAAACCAGAAGCAGTATTGCTAGCGTCCTAGAAACCGCAGACGGTGCAGACGATGCAGATGACGGCAAATCGATAGACGACCCGTTCAATTTCAGCACATTGATGGGCTCGATGCAGGATAGTTCCGACACCAACCTAGCTCAAAGAGTAAATATGTTGGAGGTGAAGCTGATGGACCTTGAATTTGCCATCGCAAAACTTCAAGGCCATGACGTTTCCCCCGTAAAGCAACCGTTTGACAAGAGCATGCGACGACATTCCCCCTATCAGAAAGACACTGATGCACCCCGCTTCATCAGCTCATTCCAATCAAGTCCCAGCATCACTCCTCCTCGAACCTCACCCAGCACTGACAGACCTAGTAGTACTGTGACCTTGCGGCCACAAACTTCCTGTCACCATGTCTCCTGTCAGACCCTGTCCACTTCCGTCTCTGACTTCAAAGGAATATCTGTCGAACAATACAGCGCACTGACCACTCTTATGCGACGGGAACAGACCGCCCGCAAACTTCTCGAAGAACAAATCTTCCAATTGCAACGGGACGTCGCTTTTCTCAATAGCGCCCAACCCCCGATGGCACATGGTAGTTTCTTCCTTCCCCTCCTACTCCGATTCCTCCGAAAGAATTTCTCCCCGAAACCGGAGGTGTAGCGATAGAAGAGGGAGCCAGAGTGCTGAACCAGACGGTGGCGATGTGTTCACGGACGCCCATCAGAGGAAGATAGACGATGCATACCGACGAGTCAACATCGGGCCGCTAGAGAGATATCATCATCTGGCGGGCATGATATGATATATAACTCTAACTTATCAATGCCCCTCTTCAACCGACTTCCGGAACGACCGCAGTTGTTTAGCATATACATTAAACCTCTGCCATTCATTCATTCATTCATCCATCCATCCATCCATCCGTCCATCCGCCCATCCATTCATCGCACTTCGCCTACCCTTTCCTTATAATAATTTATATTTATATTATATTTACTTATTTTTCTCATGCAAACGTCCAAGCATCTCGGTTTATGGTCCTTTTTTGCGGCCTCGGATACCCCATCGCAAGCAACTTGACATTCAACGGGGAAGGGGTTGACGTGGCACCCCCATCCAGCGAATTGTTCTGTACATACCTCTCTACATTCCACCGTCTTACATACTCACGGCCTTTATTTTAACGACTCGGTTTTCGGTTGTTCGTGGCGTACGGAAGTCCTTTTTAGGATTTCAAACGTCCTTGCAGCTCAGCTGCTACTTTCTCTTCTTCCCTTTCTTTCTGCCTGTTTCCCCCCCACCCCTTACCTTTTTTCCGCTGTTTGCCTCCTTGTTCGGGACTCCGGCCCTGCTTTATACTTCCCTGTCTTCTGCATATTATTATCCATTTCTCAAGCGATGTTCTTCCTGCTCACATTTTGGCATTTTTGCTACCTTTAGTTTTATTTTCACCTCAAATTATGTATTTATATTATATTCTTTCATATGCTCAGATTTTATTTCTATTTATTTCTTGTTTTGGTCGGTTCCCAGCGTGGACCCCGCTTTATTGTCAATTGACTTTTCTTTGATACGTGATTCTCTTTTTGTTTCATACATCACCTCTGAGCTGAGATATTCTTGTTGTTGTTTTTTTTCACTAATGTTTTTGCATATATTTTATTTTGGTCCCAACATCGTCTCAAGTCCTTGTAACGGTTTTTTTTTTTTTGGTTTGCTTGCATGGGATCATTTTTGCTGAGCTGATGTTTGCTGTACTACTATTTAAACACAAATAAATAGCATTTCTAATCAACCTAATTAACCATTGGGATAACCCTTCCTTCACCTCTTCATCAACAGTTCCAAGAGTTACCATACATATAGGGTCGAAATTTGGTGAATCTTTCATTATCGTATTTTATTTTGCAGGTTGTCGTATTCCCAATACTATCCCATACGTAAAATTTGATCATTGCAACCGAAAGCTCCAACCTCCAACCAAGCGCAATCTCTTCTCAAAAAGAAACTTCGAAAAGTTAATGTCAACAAATCCCAACCCTGCACCAACGTAACACCAATGCCTCTCCTATAGTAAACGGAGAGAATCCTCCACAGTTGTCATTGCCAGATACGGGCAAAACTCCCACCTCAGGGAAATCCTGAAGCATGGCCCTGCACACCTCTCCCTCGAAACCCACCTCGACGACAACCACACCAAATCAACCGCCGCACCAATCACTTTCCTCTCCACAAGCCCAACAACATCCGCCAACCTCCATACTCGCCTCTCCTTCCTCCCGGACATACGCGCACATCCACCCGCTTCTCCTGCTGTGTCTCTTCGCCTGGCGCTTCCGCGCCCTCGTTGAGGATCCCGTGTCCACACTGCTTAGCTTGTTGCCATTGCTGGCGCTGTTACAGGGGATTTATGCGGTAGTATGCTTGCCTGCAGCTGCCAGTGGCTGTAGTGGCCGTGGAGAAGGGGGGCCTGGGGAAAGGGAGGAGCGGCAGGGGTACAAGTGGGGGAAAGATTGGGGCGCGCAAACGAATACATGGGGACGGAGAGAGGGGAAAGATTGTCGTATGTTCATTGTTCATTCCATTTCCTTCATTTACCGTGTTGTTGTTGTTGTTTTTATTTTAATTTTTAATTTTTCTCTTTTCAAGATTTCTCTTTGGAATATTACAGTTAAGACATGCTGTCAATGAAATATATATATATTCATATCGTACACGTTCCAATGCCTGGGAGATAGAAGAAACATGCTAACATAAGACTCAGCCGGCCCTCCTCTCCCTAGCCCTCCCACTCCTCTTGGGCACCCCGCTCCTTTCTCTCATTCTCATTCTCTTCGGTGCGCCCTTCACGACCCACATCCCCCACACTATCCTCTGCGCTGCGCACATGTCCCTCCTCGCAGGCACGAGTCTGGTATACATGCACGGCACGGACGGCACAGTCTGGCGGGAGATATGGAGTCTATCACGTGGTACGGATGCTGTCTGGGGAGGAACTGTTGGTGTTGGATTGGGCGCGTGGTTTGGTGCCGTGCCGATCCCGCTGGATTGGTATTGAGCCTCTTTTTATCTATTTCTATTTATCTGGTTTCTCAGAGAAGTATTAAGTGGGTATTTTTTTTTACTAATATAACTTTCGACTTGTTTGAAGGGACCGGCCATGGCAAGCATACCCTATCACGATTATTACGGGAGCGTATGTTGGTTACGTTTTGGGGAGTGCGGTCGGTCGCACGCCCTTACTGTATGGGAAGAGAATTCGGTTTGCTACGTCTGAAGATGATGAAGAAGAAGAAGAAGAGGAGGAGAAGAGAGATGTTTCTACCAGTGAGACTTATGGCGATGGAAGTGCTGGTCCTGTTGTTTCGAAATCCGAAAAAAGGTGATGTCCTTGATTGATGACTCTTGGTATGGTTGATATGCCTTCTTGCATATTTGCGAATTTTTCCCTAATAACCTGGGTCCGGATATGCCAGTACCTTCAGTTGTGCAGATCAATGTCCAGTTTGCTGTTATGGATCCGTCAGGTGTGAGATCTAATTAAGCTTTGGGGACGATTGGTTGGAAGTCTGGACACACCCAACCTAGGCAGTGCTAGTTACTCCATTTCTAGAGATGTGAACTTTGCAACGACGCTGATATCTTTTCTTGTTGGTTTCGACGGGATACCTCACTGAGAATCCAATCGATATTTTCGCCATCTGCTGCCTCTTTGTCGGCATATAAAACCATTATGGTTGTTAATCGCCCTCTTGTATTGGTAGCTATATATTTCCGGAGTCGCGATTAACTAGGCAATCTCGATCAATAGACGAGTTCTACTTTGACATTGGACATTATATAGTACACTGATGCGGCTCTCAATATTGGTTGGGATCGAGGATGTTGAGGTCGTCTCACGAGAAGCTTGAAAGCACGCACAGTCGGACACTTCGGTCACGTTTCGATCACGTGATCTACTCTCCATAGTCGTTCTCGTAGCCGTGCGAACTCTGCAATCAACCAAGCTGGCCATTCTGTCGGTTCCAAAGGGCTTGTGACATGGATTGGACCTTGCTAAAGGTTTCAGGGGTTACGTCAAGGCGGCAAGCAGAGGCAGACGAGCCTGCCCGCAAGTCCTAAACTTGTTATTGTTGGGCAATCAAGTCCTAATCCTGCAACGCCCATTATTACTAACTTATACAACTTCTCTCGAGGGTAAGTTTTGCAGCCCTTACTCTAGGATCTCCAACTGATAGTGGAATCTAGTGACATCTTATCAAAAACATGCCGAAGGTTGTAGTTGTGACGCAGTGACTATGCACATTCTATTATCAGAAACGCACAAGGGGACTGGGGCTGGATTGCCAAAACAGAAAAGTTTGCTCCGCGTGGCGGGTAAGCTTTCTGCGTTCCATGGTGATACCCGGATACAAAATATATTTAGCACTTCGATCAAGCGGCACCACAGCGCACCGGTTTCCGGAGCCTACGGGCAAATGGAAATGGAGAAGGTGAGATCAATTAAATTGATGGAATTGCCTGCAAGCCATTCAATTCATATGTCAAAATGGCTGTGGTATTAAAAATCGGCTCTCCCCAACCTATGTGGATAATTGAATTACTGGAAAATCTTTCATGACGAAGAGCAGTCCATGCCAGAACACTGGGCACTACCTAGGATACTCTCATTTTTCATTTAGGGCAGAATATCGAGTCTACTCGTTCAAGTGTAGAAAGTGGAAATTTGGCACTGCAACCTGATTGCTCGACGCTAATAACTTGACCAGCGCATTAACAATAGATGAAATCCAGAGACACTCCCGTCACCCCTATTCATATCTATGAATGTATGGAAAGACAACCATTGCTTACTGCCATATTGAAGAGTTATATAGTTGCTAATATGCCTCCCAAAGGAATTCGAGAAATATTACGTCCGCTAGTGACAGGTAATTTAGCATTCTCTGTGAAAAACAGTGGAAGGTCGTGATATCACTCCACAATACAGTTCACTACGTGAGATCAGTCGAGCCAGAGAAGGGCGTTCTCCTGGAGGGGCAGTGAGTACAACTTACATATAAGTTCCAAGCACATTTCCGGCGCTCTATTTTACCTCTGGAAGCGAATTCCTGCAAGACATAATCTTCTCAATTGCTTCTGTATATCAATATCATATCAATTTACACTACATTTCCGTTCACCGTCATGTCTTTTGGTAGAAGTGCGTGTCTCAACACCGGCCACCATATTCCGTGAGTATCCATTGAAACATAATACCAAGGTGGGGGCCTTTCGAACTAATATCTTTTTCTCATAAATTGAAGTCTTCTCGGCTACGGAACATGGCAGTCCGCTCCCGGTGAGGTCGGCGCAGGTGTCTTCGAGGCACTCAAAGCTGGCTATCGTCATCTTGTAAGGAACCTCAGTGATATTGAGGGTGTGTGTCATTGAACTAACGATGGATAACTTTTGTAGGACCTTGCCCACATGTGGGTTCTAATTATTTATCCATAAACAATCTTGTCCAAACCAGCATTCTGATTCGTGTGCTAGCTATGGAAATCAGCGCGAGGTTGGTGAAGGCCTGAAGAAAGCCTTGAAAGAAATTCCCGGACTGAAGCGAGAGGATATATTTATAGTATGTTTTCGGAAGAAACCCACGTCGCCCAGAATAGCCGCTTATTGACCCGCGTTTGGCATACAGACCTCTAAGCTGTGGAATCAGTACGATATTCCCAGCCATCAAGTCACGTTGGAATCCCGCTAACCTCTCCCAATATTTAAAAAGCCACCATAAGCCAGAACATGTTGAGAAGTCCCTTGATATAAGCTTGAACCAACTTGGGCTTGACTATCTGGATGTACGTTCCTTCGCAGATATGCTCTCGTTTTGCATGGCTGAGCTCTTACATGTTCCCTTCCATAGCTCTTCCTCATTCACTGGCCAGTGGCGTTCGAGTATCGGTCCGAAAAAGACCTCTTCCCTCTCGATGCAGCAAGCACCTACCCAAAGAATGACGTCAAAATCGACGATTCCACTTCCCTCATGGACACGTGGAGAGGTAAGTCAGAATAATCTATACGACTCTACGACTCCCAGACACGAACAGGGTTACTTGACCGCTTACACGACCCCTACTGACTTTTTGCTTTAATAGCTATGACCCAACTTCCCAAGACCAAAGTTAGAAGCGTTGGAGTATCCAACCACACAATAGAACATGTATGGTGGCTGAAAGCTTAAATGTTTTACGCACTTTGTCTTTGGATCTCAGTCCTAACGCTTATACTTCGATCTAGATCGAAGCTCTTATCAAGGGAACTGGGGTCGTCCCAGCAGTGAATCAAGTTGAGCGCCACCCTCTGCTGCAAAGCAATGATTTGGTCAAGTATTGCAAGGAGAAGGGCATTCACATCACTGCTTACTCAGTTAGACTCCCATTCACCCAGCATTAAACTCCTTTATAATCTAACGCACCGAAACAGGCGTTTGGAAACAACATGATCGGAGAACCACTTCTTATCTCTCATCCAGAGATCCAAGCTATCGCTGGTCGACTATCCGTGACACCAGCTCAGGTCTTGTACGTCTGTTCAATGATCCCGAGGGCTAACTCTTCTTGCTTATATATTAATATGATATTATGTAGGCTCGCCTGGTCTCAGATTGGTGGACACAGTGTCATTCCCAAGTCGGTCACTCCCTCTAGAATCGTCGAGAACTTTAAAGAAATTAATCTACCTACCGAGGACGTTTCTGCAATCAATGATCTGGGTAAACAGCCGAGGCGATTCAATACACCCTGTGCATATTGTGAGTGTCAAGTTGTTTCTAGCAGGTTTCCAATTCGCCCTTGCTCACTAGTTTTCATATAGACTCGCCACGGTGGGATATTAATGTCTTTGGAGAGGAGTTGGAGAAGGGAGCGACACATAAGGTCATCCTGTAAATGGCGCTTTGAAATGTGGCATTAGATATGCCAGGTAACGAGAGTTTACACTAGATGAAATCATGGACAAGGATAGATATCGTATTCTTTGTGAGCAACCCACGTCATTCACTCATTTTTGCCGATTCCTACTGGCTCTGACATATAACCCTATACAATCGCAAACCCACTGATATGCAACTGTACGAGTACATTTGTTGTTTGTTGGTTTCTTGTGTGGTTTGGTTATGTCATCCACCCCTCATGTTACACTATGATGTCATGCAGCTAAACCTTCTTTTAACTGCACCTCCTGTCAGAGCTGTTATCATCATTTCAGGGATTAGACCAACGGTGAAGTCATATGCGATGAAATCTGCTCTTTCTAGGTTTTTACGAAATAGATATATAAGGTCTAAATCCTTTGCGGAAAATGAAATGGGTTTTGTTTTTTAAAGCACGAAACAAAACATTGCAGAATGTTGAATTTGTACAGTTCACTCGTCCATCCGATCGGTTAAACATGCCATTGAGCTTGGCATCAATCACGAAAGAAATATTGTTTTTAGGAATCCCAATGCGATCCAAGCTGGCTCACAGCGATAACGAGAAGTAATGGCTTCTGGTGCCCATATCACCTGCCCTAGGTACCACCCCGGCTCCACTAAGAAAGAAATTGAAGAGGAGCCGAATTGGAGAACGGCCGGGCTGCCCCGTATCGGGCTCCGTAATAGAGAAAACCATTTCCCAGGATTAACGCAGCGTGGCGATGAATGGTTGAAGGAAGAGCTCGAATTTGAGGAGCATGCGATTGAGAATGAAGCGGAATTATTTAAAAAAATGGAACGTGGCGATCTGCTTACCGTGAGGGATATTATGACAAAGCAGGAAGTATACATTCTCCGTCTTTTGATCTTGGCTGAGGAGAGTTTGTTTGTTGTGTATTTTGATTGATTTGTTCCTCTCCGGGTTCCGCTGATGTGGTTTGCTTGCACGATACGATAACGATAGGACTTCCATCTGAGAAGACCTGAAGTTTTCTCGGAGGGCTGGCGATATGTGTTGCATACGACGGAAGATTTTCTTAAGTTTCAGCAAAATTGGCCTGTGAATGTGCAAAAGAGACAGAAAGAGGAGGAAGAGAAAAAAAGGAAGGAGGAAGTAGAAGAAGCACAGGGGCATTTGAAGCAAGAGAATGAAAGGAGGCGAGAGTGTGGGGAAAATGCTATCAACGGAGAGGATGCTAGTCCACCTGAAAACGGGACCGGCGCGGAGGGAAAACCACTCACGAAGACGGCTGACCGTTCGAAGCAAACGTATTCCGCACAGGAGATTGCCCTCTTACGGA
This sequence comes from Paracoccidioides brasiliensis, assembly GCF_000150735.1. Lineage (NCBI taxonomy): Eukaryota > Fungi > Ascomycota > Eurotiomycetes > Onygenales > Ajellomycetaceae > Paracoccidioides > Paracoccidioides brasiliensis. The sequence continues at coordinate 2,934,938 of NW_011371360.1, forward strand.
CATTACAAACGGAGAAGGAATATATAAAATCTCTCAAACAAGACGATGGCATGGGCCAGTCCCCGCTGGCTGGTGATCAAAACACAAAACCTATGCGCATCGATGAGGCTGATCAATTCTCTCCGGACAACTGGATTCCTCGAAACGATGCCCTAATTCGGTTGACGGGAAAGCACCCATTAAACTGTGAGCCGCCTCTGAGTACTCTGTACGATGCTGGTCTCATTACGCCAAATAAACTCCATTTTGTGCGCAACCATGGTCCCGTTCCTCATCTACGATGGCAGACTCATCGGCTGGATGTCGAAAGTGGAAAGTTGGTTTTGTCAATGGACGAGCTAAAGGACCGCTTTCAAACTATCAATATTCCTGTTCTAATTGCGTGTGATGGCAATAGACGCAAGGAAGTCAATATGGTGAAGAGATCTAAGGGCTTCAACTGGGGTCCCGGGGCTTGTGGGTGTGCGTATTGGAAAGGACCACTGCTTCGTGATGTCCTGCTTGCAGCGGGAGTACCAGATGAGCCACCACCCCACCGCACCTGGGTGAACTTCGAAGGGGCAGATGACCCCAGCGACGGGAAATATGCAACATGCATTCCCTTGGAATACGCCATGGATCCGAATAACGACGTTATCCTTGCATACGAGATGAACGATAAAGTCCTACCCCCAGATCATGGTTATCCGCTCCGCATCGTTATCCCTGGTTATGTTGGTGGACGATGTGTGAAGTGGCTGTCTCGTATCTGGACATCCGATAAAGAAAACGATACCTATTATCATGTCTTTGACAACCGCGTGCTGCCCGGTTTTGTCGTTGACATGGACTCGGAGTTTGCTAAAGCGATGTTTGAACTCCCTAGTACTGCTTGTATCGAGCAGACCTTGAATTCTGTGATTGTTAAACCTGCCAATGGAGAGGCGTTAAATTTACTCACTGGTGATAATAAGAGGCGCAAGGAATACAGAATTGAAGGAATCGCATATACTGGAGGCGGTCATGAGGTTCAGCGGGTTGAGGTGAGCCTAGACTGTGGCGAAAACTGGCTTTATTGTACGCGTAGAGTAAGTGTATCGACTTTCTGCTTTATCTATTCTTCTATAAAAGTGAATAAGTCTCTCCCAGAGCTGATAATTAACTTGTTACCGGATTAGTTCCCCAAAGCACCTATACGCCATGGCAAGAAATTTTGGATTTGGGTTCACTGGTACGTGGATGTCGACATCGTCCATCTAGCGCGAGCAACCGGGATCACAGTACGATGCTTCGATGCATTTAAAAATTGCCAACCTGAACGCCTAAACTGGAATCTACTTGGGTAAGTATACTTTGCATTAAATCCCAAGATGAGTAGCTGATCAAGTACTGCACGAAATTAGGATGATGAATAATTGTTGGTACACCGTCCGTACCAATATTTCCCAACATCCCAAATCTGGAGACCTATTGATTACCTTTCAGCACCCCACAGAACCCGGATCGGGTAAAGGGGGTTGGATGAAGCCGTCAATGGAAGAGCAGAGGGAGGAAATCCGACAGGAAGCGACCGCCCCACCGAAGCAATTCACCCGTCAAGAAGTGGAGAAACACGACTCAGCATCAAACTGCTGGATAGTTATCAACAATAAAGTCTACGATGCAACGAATGTCCTAAGCTGGCATCCTGGTGGTGCGTCTGCTATTTTGGCACATGCTGGATGGGTCCATTTGGAAACAACGGAGGAGTTCGAGAGTATCCACGATGACTATGCCCAACAAAAATTAAACGGTATGTACGGTGCTTCCATACACCAGCACACCATGAGCAAGCCATATATTGGAAAGGAACGAAAAGTTATCATCATTTTATGGCAATTGCATACTGGCTGACATGAGCTTCAGAATGCCTACTTGGCGTTGTCACCGAGAAGGCGAGGGAATACATAAAGAAGGAAGCCGAAGAAAACGTGAAGGCAAGGACTAAAGGTGGTGCGGATAAGCCTGAATCCGGGATACAGCGCCACAAGTATAGGCCCCTTTAGACGCTGCCATATCAACTACAGGAGGCTAATAAGTTTCATTTGCAATCACCAGATGGACTCAGGTTCGTTTCCGGAAAAAGAAGCAGCTTTCAGCAGACACTCGACTTTATACATTTGCTCTCCCGCCAGACACAAAAAGCCTTGGCCTGGGCACTTGCGAACATATCCAGCTGGGATTCCACTTCGCTGACAAACTCATCATTCGACCTTATACGCCAGTGCGACCCGTATTCGAAAGTGAAGCGGACGGTACCTTCACCCTCGCGGTGAAAACTTATTTTCCTAGTTCCACGCAACCGGGAGGCACGATAAGCAATGTGCTAGACTGCCTACGTGACAACGAAGAGGTCGAAATAAAAGGCCCTTCGGGTATGATCAGGTATGAAGGCAATGGACAATTCGTAATCGACGGCAAAATCCGCAAATTCAACAACGTCACTCTCATCCTTGGCGGGTCCGGCATCACTCCTGGCTACCAACTAATAGCACGTATTCTCCGCTCGGATGCTGTGCCTGGTGGTTCAAAGGACTCAACGGCCATCAGGGTGATAGACGCTAACAAGACAGAGGACGATATCCTATTGATGGATGAGCTCGACGAATTTACGAAACAGCATCCGCAGCAGTTTAGAATTATCCATGTTATTGCAAGTCCGAAGCAGGAGTTGATGGAGGGGCGAATTGAAGGCCTGGTGAACAGGGATGTTATTCGACAGTATGGGTTTGAACCCCAGGGAGATAACGTGGCTCTTCTCTGTGGACCGCCAGGATTGATCAAGATGGCTGCGTTGCCGAATTTGAAGGATTGGGGTTACAAGGAGGATGAAAATCTTTTCGGATTTTGAGTTTCTGTATTGCTTCACAATGTGCAAAGCAGCATGTTCTGTTGCGGCTTTACCAGTCCCTGAACGACTGCCAGAAAATCACCTAATAACTTCATGCTTACTTGGGAACTCCTGCATTTGAACGGCTTGCGTGATTCCTGAGTACCTACTGCTATGCGACTAACCTCCTTTATATCTAAAGTTTCCATTAACATTAATTTACTTTTCAACACCTCCTAGTCTCATGTCATGTATAAATTCCTTTCTTTTTATCTCATATAAAAAGGTATCATAAAATAATCCGCTTCCAATCCTCATTTCCTACAGAGTGGAATCTGCTACTGCCAGGGTTTGACGGCACCTGAGCAGGCGCGGAGCCACGCATCAGGGCCCACAATAGACCGCCACTTAAGCCACTGTCATTGACAAAGCTTGAATTATGTCCGCCTGTGTGGAATTAGTATCATTAATTTGTATTATCAACCTTGTGTGAGCAAAATGCTAAACGAATCGTTGAATGCCTTAAACGGTTTATATGATGGGGACGTACTTTACCTAACACATAACAATCTTGGAAGAAAAAGGGCCAGCAAGGTTTAGCTACATTTTCGGAGGTAAAGGTATTTAAGAATTAAAAGATATAAGATACAATGACACCTCCGCGTTCATAGAATTAACTTCGTTTCCCATAGAACAAGGCCCAGCTCACATATTTTCATCTCCATGGGCTGAAAACATCGAAGAGCTCTCAAGATGTTTTCGTGGAAACTCCTGGCTTGAACAGACATCCTATTTATGCCTTGTTCCAAATTGCAGCGTATTTGATGCAACTTCCTTCCTCATAGCCTCTGACAACCGAAAGGACATATCCTCTCTTTATCAATTCATCAAAGGTCTTTGGTGCTGCCGGAGGGTTCATCCATTTCTGGCTTGGAAGGCAGTGTTAGAGTTTTCCCAGATTGCAGCAAAGAAAGTCTTGCCGTGTAACCGTTAATATCCATGAGTCCCCTGAACAAAAGCCGTTTCTCAAATTCTTGTTGAATTCCTCCCGACATCTCTTTCTCGTGAGACCATGACGAGCGATCCACGGGGTCCTCTTCGAGTTCTAACCGCCAACATAGGTCAGGCGATACCCTTTTTTGCCAACAAGCTGGTTGAAGACACCACTTTTAGTATCCGCGGCAGACATGCCAGCTCTTTCTTATCCAAGGATTCCTGGACAATTTGCCCCAAAAGCTAGTAAACCTGGTGGCCCCGCGGACAGTGTACCCGTCGACGAAACTTTAGTCGATAACCCTGGGCACGGAGGCGGAGGGAGAGTGCGTGGTTCTTGTCGGCATCAACCTTGCCTCTGCCTAGTGACGAAATTGGGCCTTTTTATCGTGGCGTACAAAGATACCAGCGAAACGAGGACTGGTGCTATCAATGTAGCCGCTGGCATGAACCATGCTGAAGTTCTTAACCTCGAACTGATCGACGGTCTTCTGGAATCGTGATTCAGGAACAGAAATTCAGGAACACAAGACGAAGACATAAAACTCCCCCTGGCCATTCGTGGCTGCCTTCGTGTTCCGGCACAGGATCATGTCATTTCCACATCCACAATCTCGATGCTGGTGTTCGGTGCCCAGCAAAAGGGGCGAGTTAGCTGGTGGTTAGGGAGAACCGACGAATTGGCCTGCTGCGAATCTGGTCACCTCTAAGTATTTAGATACCCAGGTACCCCATTGAGGCTCAATTCCAACCGGCCCAATATGCAATTATTGCCAACTATTTCGTCGTATTCTTCTCAGGGCGGTTTCTGATTTCTTAACAGACAAGTTGTGCGCACAACTTGACATCAAAATGTTAGGTAGTTAGGCCTGTGGAGGTGCGTCTCGGCAATATCATTCATTCTCTCAATCTGAGTCCTCGTTGAAGCAACCAGCAATAGAAATACGCAGGGAGTCAGGTATATGATCAGCGAACTGCCAGAACAACACATCCACAACCCACGCGCCGAATCATAAAATCTCCTGATGGGGAACGGGGTCCTTGGCTCGAATTCAATTATTAATCATCCTGGCACGCTGAGATTACAACGCGGGTAGAGTGTTTGAATGTATATGAATTAGCTGTCCTCTCAGCCGTGCAGCATGTTGTGCTCCTGAGACGTTTCAATCCTGCCATTTTCATTTGAAGTAACCTCAGTTCGCGAGAGCCTACAAAATGCGACATATAGCGGCATGGTGCTTGAAGCATCCGTGGATATTCGTAATATTGCTGCTTTTGAGTCTTCTGGGCTGGCACTTACATCCCCTCCCCTAACTTTTCCTGTCTGCTACACTTGACAATATAGGTTCGTTTTATCTCTCGCCACGGTCATCTCGGACCCTTCGCACTGCGACCCGACGCTCACCAGCTCCTCCAGATACTTCATCCATCCCACCTTAAAGACACCATCAAGGGACAAGTTCGTGCACCCATTTAACATTGCCCGGCTACAGCACAAAACGCTTATCATCACCCCAAGCGTTATCCCCAATCGTCGTTTTCGCTGCGGGTTAGCCAGTTGAGAAAGGATAATCGTATCGGGCAGTGGTGCTTTTGATGCGCAAGACCTGTCAGCAAGGTCCTTGTGGATGAATATCCACCCCGGATACATTTTGCTGCCTTCGACCGCGTCGGGCACTAAGGCATCAGCTGTGAATTGCGCAAGACAATGGCCTTTGATCTCCAGGTCAATTTTTGCACCTGCAGGGAGTGTTGTTGATATTGGTAGGCCACGTTCAAATCCATTGTTAAGCGTTTCCATAGGGCCTACGCAATTAAAGGTAAAAATGGATGAAGTGGACGCATTCAACAACTGTCTTCCCATGTATCTGCCCGCGCAGGGAGGGGGGGAGCAGTGGCGAGGGCCTGTGTTGCAGTAAATTGTTGATCATATTCAGGAGTTAGCTATGCGAAAACTATAAAGACGATATGGACTAATTACATTATGCTCCTAAAAGACGGCGTCCTAAAGAGGAAGCCTGACCCCTAGGCGGTTACTAGTAATGCTTTAAAGCTTTGTGTGTTCAGCTCGCCATGTTCGCATCAGCAGCAAATTGTAACTAGACCAGAGAGGTTTATAATCACATAGAAGATGACATGAACCAACGAGGGGGGGATTTTGGGAACCAAGAACAATCGCAGGGGGGTATCGGCTGCTGACAAATGCCTAGTATTATATGCGCTCCGGTAATATAGGGACCGCACATAAAATCCATCCTGAAAAATATGATTAAGCTTGTCCAATATTTCCACTCAATTTATGCGTTGTCCAAGCCCGTGAACCAACTTATGATGCCCGGTGGCGACTACGTGCTGCTTTTCTCCTCATCCTTGTGCTGTACGATGGTGTGACCCAAAGACACCTGCTGATAGGTAGTAAGGACTTCATCCTTCACCTCCTCCTCAAAGACATTTACCTTCGTGCGAGCGAAGTTCCTCGCACTAATCCGATGCTCGAACAGCACATCCAATTCCGCAAAGGACCGGCCCTGCGGCTCCGGGATACGGAAGTAAGTGTAAATGATACAACAAAAGCATATACCGCCCCAGAAAAATCCAGTGTAATTGCCCCAGTTCCATGCACTAGGATTTAACATATAGGGAGTGAGTACATTGCATACGATGGCTGCTACGTTATACAAAATTCGTCCTAGTACAACAGTTTTTATTTGTAGACGACGGCTGGAGATTTCGCTGACGAGCGAGTAGCAAACCGTTCCAACCGAGAGTTGGTAGATCAGGGCCCAAACAAGCATCATAGAACCAGTGGCAAGGGAGCCCTTATCGCGGTTTCTCTCAGGAACAAGGCCAAGGAAGCCCATGATCAGCAGCATGGAGGAGAGACCACTAAGGCCAAGCAGGTAGAGTGTTCTTCGCCCAATGCCTAATGTCATGAGGAACCATGCGCCAAAAACACCTATCATATTGATTCCATACTGTCCCATAGCGAAAGAATATGCATGTGTAGTCGATACGCCTGCCTGTTCGAGGAAATATGTAGAATAGTTCGAGAAGGAATTCCCACTTAGATTCTGGATGGCCCAAACCATACAGACGATTTCCGTCCGGCGTAAGTCAAAGCCTTTAAAGCAGTCGAGATAGGTGGCACCGCGGGTGATTTTCTCTTCCAAAGCCGTAGTATGGACAATCATGGCAATAGTTTCGTCCGCATCAAAGTCCGTCTCCCGGTTCAAACTGGTCAAGCGTAGGAGTGCACGTTTCGCTTCGTCGATCCTGCCCGTTCTCACCAACCACCACGGTGACTCCGGCGCCAAGAGTATTGCCAAGGCTAGTGGGGCCGGCCACATCCATTGCAATGCGTACGGGATACGGTACGACCATTCGTCAGGTCTAGGCAGCATGGCCTTGAGAACACCAATCCCAATCAGTTGTCCAAGACCCCAGCAGAAATTGACGTAAGTCGTGAGATAACTCCGTAGAGCAACAGGACAGACTTCGGAAGCGTAGGTGATGCATAGAGTCTGGAAGACGCCCCAAGGAATCCCACAGAGCATCTCTGCTACCAGCAGAGCCTCCACATGAGCTGCAGTGAAGAAGATGGTGACGAACCCGGAAAGGAAGAAGAGGCAGGTCAAAATTGTGTACCGGTAGCCGAAACGTTCTGAGGCCCAGCCGTTAATGAATAAGCCTATAATTTCGCCAACGACTGCACCGTTACTAAGAGCCGCTTGCCACTACACGGAAACAAAATTATTAGCATTTCTGCGACTTGGGGGATCAAACCAAGAACAGGCCTACAATACGTACCCGAGCAGGAACTTGATATGTACCATCCTCCAACTGAACACCATACTTTCGGTTCCACTGCGGGAAAGCGTAGAAATTGTTCACCAAGCAAATATCATAGCCTTCCATGACAATACATGTTGAGATGAGAACACTCCATGCAACAGCTTTCGGGTAGAGCCTGAGACCCTGCAGTAGGGTCATACGATGCTCCTTGTCGGTTGCCGACTTCGCGTTGTCAAAAATCTCACTCTCTGGCATAGTGGCGTTGGAGGCCTTGGGGGTGTCTATAGGGACGCTATCGTGAGTCGCCAGCTCAACGACATCAGAATTCCCAACACGTGCCATTTATCTTGAAATGGAAAAGAGGGAAGTTCCAAGTCCGCCACACACCGAGAGCGCAGTCCTCCAGTCGAGGGTGGTGGGATGGAGATGGAGGGAGGGTATTAATTCGGTGGCCGCGTCGCTGTGGGTGGCGCAGTGAAAGCCAAGGGAAAAGATATTTGAAAATAAAACTACAAAAGAGAAGGGAGGAGAGATTCGCCCAGAAAATATGGTGCGAGAGCTGGGTGCCACGTGAACCGGCAACAAGTGGAGATCGGGGAACCTGGGCGTAGAACATTCCTGGCTGTGCTGGAAAGATCGGAGGAATGGGACACTCCGATGAGACCCAGCAACAAGATACCGCTATCTTCTGATCAACCAAGTTCGCAGCTGTTTCGGCATATACTGGATGGAACCTTTCAACGGTTTGTACGTGGGCCGGAAACGAGCAACTTTTGCCGAATGAGCGATTGGAGAGCAGATCACGTGATGCTGCGATCGGTTGAGGGAGCTTCGAACTTGGAACCCAACCTTGAACTTTCCCAAGCTGCAGCGGAAGGGCAGGGACCAGAGCAGCCAGTCAGGGAGCGTTGTGATAAATAAGCTTGGCAACTCTGCTCCCCATTTAGTACTAACTCGTGCCCGATCCTGTAGAATTAAATTATTTATTTTAAGTCTCCAAACAACCACTAATATATCACGTAATTTCAGCATTTATGGTTTGTGGTGTTGAAAAAAATTGACTCATCAAGAAGGCTTCCAGGAAACGGAACCACTCACTTTGTTGATCATCCATCATCCTCTTGGCTAAATGACCCTTTTGTAGGCAGCGACCACCTTAAAGATGCCAGGTTCGACCGTGAATGGCGTCCACAATGTTGCCTCTTGGGTGAATAAAAACAAGCTGCAGTATGCTGGCGCAGTGTCTCCAATCTTCCCAGTAACCCCACAGTCCACCATATCAGAATATAGCCCTCTGCCTCGACGTTATCCACCGCCTCGTCAGATACGGGTCATGGGTCAGCGATTGCCCGGTGCAAACCCTCTTAGAAAGTGGAGGGAGGGGGGGCCCCGGGGGGGGGGGGGGGGGGGGGGGGTTTGTGTGGAGGAGCGCAATGCCCTTGGATCTCTCTCCAGTTTATTGATGCCTCAAACATGCAACATACCGAATTTTGTATCGATAAAATGTGCAGAATATGCGGTCTCCCGTCTCTCCGAGCTGCGGGGAATCAGCCCCAAATTCTTTCTATGGTGGAAGCTCAGAACAAACTATACGGGTATATAACAATGTGAATGAGTTTATTTTGCATCAAGGTAAGGGAGACAACTCTGCATGAAGTTGAATATCTCCAGTAAATTTTGAAGGCAAAATCGGGCGAGAAAATCCGCATCCAGATCATCAGAATGATGAACCTCGCGCAGTTTTCATCGATGATGCACTAACAAATGTTAAATCTCACAACACGCCTCCGCCCGGTACGTTCAACCAAGTTTGTGGAGGCTGATTCTTGATTTTGTTCCGTTGTGGTTTCACCTCGTTTTTCTCTCTTCACGAGAGAAGCAAAATGGTTGTTGGATGGTTGTTCGCAGTGCCATCAAACTTCCACTACTATGAAAGATAGCAGGAAACTTGCCCATCTTGCCGTCTATTAAATGCAACTATCCCAAAACATCTGGCTCTTGGTAAAATATCTCCGTTCCCGACTTTAAAACTGGGTTCAAACGGTGTTTGCTTCTGTGCAAGAAGTGAAGGATTAGCTCTCCGACTCGAAAGGGCAAAACCAGCTGGTAAGTTACCAGGGAAGACGCCAGCGGGGTAACTATTTGTGACACAAGGGTGTTCCTCGTTGCGAGCTATGTAGAACAGCGAACCCCCCAGCAGTTTGCCCACCATTGCTAATGATGAAAAGGTATATCTCGAACGATTCCATCAGTTTCATCAATGATTCTCTGATGCTCTAATGCTTTCAGGAATGTGGAAATGTCTGATGTGGGCCTTCAGGCGGCGGCGCTAGGGGCGTGTGGTGCCGCAGAAGGAAAATTGTTAATCCGGACATCGACGTAAACAAACCCTCAACATCGTCTTCTCTCCAAATCTTCCATCCCATCCATTTCGTGCTGATATTTTAATTAACCCTGACAACGGATTCTCGTGAGTGAGTTTTTACAGAGAAAAATCACTATTCACTGTTTGCGCACCAGACAAGGGCAGATCCCAATGAGGACTTTGGTGTAACGATCGTCACTCCCAGAGTATATTTCTCAGTTGGAGTCCTATTAGAGGAGGGGATTATTTTGATCAGCTTCTCAACGCTCATCCGGGATTAAAGCCTAAATGGAACCTTGGCTGATGACTATCAAGTTCAATTGTTTTATCAGTATTTGCTATTTGCGCATTGAAAACCTCTCCATTGCATACATCCTCTCATTTTTTTTCGGAAATAAATTTACTCAGCTATAGCTCCGACGAAAATTTTCAATCCCTCAACGGGCAGATACACACTGTCTTTTCATCCTTTTAGATTGCTCTTACTACGTCCCTATGGGACCAGTCGCTGGATACGAAGTTCCTAAGTGGCTACAGTAGCTTGCGGATAGTTTTCCGTTGCATGCCACCTCGTGGATATACTGTGCTGCGTTCTTCCTGAGGTTTGCGACGGGAACAACGCCCCTCACTGCTGCTCTAGGTCATCGGACCTTTGTTGCGAAGGCTTCCGCAGTCTCCCCGCGGATGTCACCCAAACCATCAATTCTCTTAATTGCTTTTAAAGGTGGACTCGTACTACCTGATCCATGTTCAATTATCCAAAGTCAGAGGATTTCTCAAAGGTCTCAAGTGAGGCGACAAGCTCTTTCTCATCGGTGACCACTTGAAAACCAGATGTTGCAGCTTCACAGACTTTTGGATCCGAAATTGTCTTGGTGGTATTATGGGCGCCACAAGATACTCAATTCTGGAGGGCGGAGTTATCTGTGTATCGTGATTCAAATGGGCCTACTGACAAGGTAACGGAAATAGGTGAACCTGGACCATAGACACGAACTTAGATTGGTTGTTACTCTTGTTATTCTTTATCTGAAGTGCAACCCCAATTCAGGATAACGGAAACCTGCCCGTACTCTTCTCTGTTTGCGGACTTCCTTGGAACCTGTCAATTAATTCCTCCAAACTCGTCAAGCCAATCAAACTCAGACAGTTGTACTCCTAGTGACGCCAATTCGCTATCTTACTACACCAATACACGGAACCGAAGGCTCAACATTCGGATGTTTTGCTGAGTTTTTACGAACCTCGGGAGCCTTTGGCGTGGTGTGCTGGTTTCTTCGAACTTGAACACTATGACAACAAACCCTTATAAAGGCCCGTGCTCCATTCGTCCGACTCGCCTTGTGAAATTGGAAACTGGCTTGGGGCTGGTCAACATGTGCATCAAAGATAATCCTTCGAGCGATGACTATATTCAAGTTATCAAAAGTCCACTTTTCTGATTGCGAAATTGATTGATTATGTGGTTTTTTTCTTTTTCCGATAAGCGCTTGTCAGTCGTCTAAGACGGCAGAGAAACAAATTACCATTGACTGTATTATCTCGCAGCCAGGTATTTCTCACGGCGTTAAGATTTTACTGCAGTGCATACTTTTCTACCATTACTGCGGAAGTTTTCTATTACTTCAACTTTAGCTGTTTTTGAATAATTACTGTCTCCATTGATCACAAAAGGCAAATACTACACAATGGATATGCATTAATTGCCAATTTCTAATCTCGCCATGCATGTCAACAACTGTGCATAGCATGGTGGCACACCCGCGGACGGGTCCGGAGAATGGGCCTCATATTTCTTCTAATGATTATGTTTAGGCACGTCATATAATTAATTTACATGTACGTACTAATGTTTGTGCCTACCTACAATACACACACTCATCTTTTAATGATATCAAGTCAGCGCTGTAACATGCTGCTGTCTTCCAGGGGGCATTCCCGGCGTATTCGCAGAGCATGAATGAGCCAACGCACCTCTTTTTGAAGCTCTGGTCGTCTGGTATAAAGTCGGTCGCCTGCCGCTGGAGGGAAACTTCTCCGTATCTCACCGCACCACCACTTGGTATAGAATCCTTATCAACATCAAATTACAAGTATCAAGACTGGCTCTATTGCCTCAGACCTGTTCTCCACAACTCCCTTACTGCGCACCATGAATCTACAAGCTGCTTTGTGTATCCTTGCGGTCCTATGCGTCAACGGATTACCCACTGGAACGCTCTCCTTCAGCCAAAACCCCAATTCCACATGTCTTGAAACGCACACGGCGGTGAAGGGAGACACATGCGATACTATAGCAAGTAGAAACGGCCTAACAGTCTCTGAGCTCCAGACAATTAATATAGGATATGAATCCCATCACGAATATCCGCTTCCCCCTTCTTGTCTTTTCTCATCTCAAGACCGAGAGGGCCTTAGCCAGCTTCTATCAACACAAATATATATACATACATATATATAGATAGTATTGCTAACAAAGCCTTTTATTCGCAAAATTTCCAGGCCCGCCTCGGCGATATCTGTGCCAGCATCAAGCCTGGCCAGAATTACTGCGTGAGGGAGCTGCTCTGGGTGGGGGGAGAAGCTATTTGCAAATGCAACCGGTTCTGTTCCCGAGAACGAGATAGCAGTCCAGGGACAGAGTGCGGTACCGGAGACTGTTCTAAGACAAGCAACTGAGTTCATGGCTATCTGTGCCAGGCAGTGGCTTGTAGGGCCGTGAGTATTTCCCTTCCCTTTTCTGATCTCCATCGAAGCCCTGTCGTTCAAGATATATTTCAAAAACGTGCCACCAGATCCTAGCCCATTCGGGAGTGTGCTTTTCCTTTCTCAAAATCTTCCTGGGGAGAGGACTAGTTTATCTGACCGTATATCATGACTGCGCAGCAACGATACTTGCGAGTCCATTGCGACTGTTGCAGGAATTTCCGTAGGAGAACTTGTTACGCTAAACGTGGGTGTTGAACCCTCTCCTTCCCAATCCCCCCGTCACTATCCCATATCGACATCGCTATAGATATATATGTGTATCCACACTTCTTGAACAAACTACGATGCTAACCATGACTGTCAGCCCGTAACCCTCGCAAACTGCGGAAGCATCAGCCGGAATGTGTTGGTCTGTCTGGGATCCTCTTCCTCTCCATCCATGGGGGCCGCCAAATCTACAAACTCCGCTCCCCCTATTCCACTCGCAAACGGCGGAAGCTTCGTCAGAAACTCGGCCACGTTTTCTTAACTCCACGAAAATCACCATGAACAGAGGTATAATTACGTTCCTTTCTTCTCTCTCCTTCTCATCTTTCTCTTATACTCTTTTATACTCCAGCAATTTTTCCAAATTTCCCGTCTCTTTTTGTCTCGTCCTTGGTTTAGTCTCTGTCTCTTACTGTCGGGCTTCGGATAACTGAGTATATACATAGCATGTTAAGTTGACATCGTCCATTTTCCCTGAAAACACGAGTCAAGAATGTGTTCTCTCTCTGTGGGACGAGATTAAACGAGAAATGAAAGATGGCGTGATGAGATACGGAGCCTGCACCGTAGCATGTAATTTGGGTCGGAGCAGCAGATCTATTCTCGACTGGCATCAATCCCAATCTAGCTTTTCGCTCTCCAGCCCATCGACCCAACTACAGTTGCTTCGACCAGTTTATTATTTATCTGTTATTTCCTTTGTACCAACGGGGAAAAGAAAATTGGACCCAAACTCTAGGAATGGGGTTCTTTCGTTTATTCAGCAGCCTGGCTTATTTCAGATCTTGCAATAGTCTATTTCTCATAGTGGCACATTGTGTGATCTCTTTGCCTTCGTGATTTGGATGCGATTTTTCTGGGATATACTATCTCTAAGAAGAGGGGAGGAGAATTTCCGGGGGGAAGGGGGGGATGTAGGGAGGTCAAAGCATGTAGAAGCTATATTAAACCTGTTAGGGTTTTTGTCATCCTTTGTTGTCTTTTGGATTCAATCAATGAGGCTTTGGATAACTATCCAAACATTTGACCTCTTTCGCATCATTCCCTTGCCCTGTGCAGAATAGGCCTTACCTGCCCCAATAAGACTTAAGACCGAACATTACAATTTTTATTTAGTTTTCTTAAGGACCATCCCACTACCGATCACAGTTTGCCATAGCCGAGCTAAAAGAGGTAATGAAACACTTGCTTTTCTGAAAAAGATAGTAAAGAACAAGCTATCAATACAAACAGACTTTCACTGGCTACTAATAACAGCGATTCCACTGCAGAAGTCCATCAAAAGCTGCAAGATGCAGCTCCATGCCAAGTCATGTCAAGTTTCACCACCTTACTGCTCCCGGGGGCAGAGCGTGGCAGCACGGTCGTTCATAAATGGAGCTGTGCCCAAGGGTTCAATATGTTCACAGGGATATCAAATAAGCTAGATCAAGCGCATAATGCCAAACAGCAAAATATCAGTAAAGGAAGGTGGTATGCATTGTTGAAGGAATATCATTGTAAAGGGAGAAGGATAATGTTGAACGGGGAAAAAAATTGAAAGAGAAAAAATAGATAAGGTATGGTAACACGGATCCAAGTAAATTTTATAAAGGAGAGAAAAGAATCATAAAAACAAGATTCAAATCCAGATTCTAATCCTAGCTAAACCCAACAAGGTCATGTCGGACCAAACCAAGTTAAAAGCAATATAGGACACCACACGGAGTAGAAGACTGAGAAGGAGGAAGTAACTATGCTAAATTTGGCCAGGAAGTGGACAGCGGGGAAGAAAGTAGACGAAGTTACAAAAAGAGCATATCAAAGAGAGACAATTGAGACAATGAGAAAGCGTAATATTTCAATTTCCAATCTAGCAGTTTAACCAGATTAAAATATTGATGTGTTAAAGAGGATAGGGAGGAAATGAAATGATTAAAATTGTGATAAGAAAAACATAGGGGACAAAAGTATTAAAGTATGAGAAAGATTCATCATTTGCTAGGGCATTAACACATAATAAAACGTATGAAAACACAAAACAAACATACACACATAAATACATGCATGCATGCATGCATGACAAAAGAAACTGTAGATAGAGCATGGGGGACATTTCTTCCAGAATTGATATACCTTTGATCATGTGGTAATAAACAAGAGCAGTATTGCGCTTCTTTTATGGCATCTTTCCTGCATTCTTTCGTAATTATGCATTACATTTGTTGGCATGAATGAAAATAGATATTAAGAGGAAGTAGACTCTGACTGTGGTTGATTTGTTGGTGCTATTTCTGGCAGTGTAGACTGTTGGCATGGTTCAGTTTGTACAGGTGCTGCGACTTCGGCGGGTTCTGTCGTGGACAGCGGGGATTGTGGTATATCCTCTTCTACCCTCGGCAGAACAGTAACGCTGGCCGTTGGATCACCCGGAACGGGGTTTCTGGGTGCCTCTTCTGGTATTGTCGGTTCAGGGAAAGAGCCAGGAAAAACTATGGAACCAACGGGAGGTGTTTGGGGACCTGGGGTGGAAGGAGGAGGAGCAGCTGAAGTTGCTGGCTGCTGTGAATCTGTGTTCACTGTAAGGCGGTTTTCACGGGTTGCATCCATTGACCGTCCCCCGGCTTCTTTGCTGGGCAAAATTGACAGACTACTTCTCGAAGCCGCATCCTCGCCATCGGAGTGCGGAGGGCTTTTCGTCCGTTCCTTTGCCGCCTCCCGATCCTTCACTACTTCCTTCACACCTGCAACTTTGGCTTTAAATTTACCGAAAAAGCCCTTTCTTTCAGACTCACTCAGATCTTTGATGCTATTGTTGGGATTTGATGTTGGCATGACGTTGCTCATATCAGAGACTTGTGTCGGCAGCGTCATGAAGGACTGGTTGGCGATGGTATCTACAGTTCCAGCTGCTGAGGTTTCGGTACTAATCTGGCGAGTTTCATTGGGTAAGTTCTGCTGGGGCGACCAATTTGAGCTCCCGACAGAGCTACTGCTGAAACCCGCATGTGCATTTGATCCGATAGGAGGGGGAGACATGCTCAGCTCTGACCGTTCATGTCGCTTGGTGCCACGAGGATATCTCCAACTCCGTCTTTTCTGAACCGCTTTCCTTTCCCTACCAACGTCGTCTTGGTTATCAAAGTCAGAGTGGTCTGTTACAGATGATCGGGAGTGCATTGATGGGGTTCTCGACCTGTTAGGCTTCAGGGGGTTCTCTGGGGACACGGAAACGGACGGTTTCGCCTCAGAATTTAGCTGTGAAGTAGTTTCGGCCCCAGGAATTGAAGTCGGGTTCAGGACTCTCGGAGTTGAAACTTGTGACTGATCCTCCGGACCCTCCCGTTTACTTGATACAGCTTGTGATACTAGTGTTCCCAATGCGAGCTCCTGTCCAAGGTGCAATGAATGACTGGAACTCCTAGCACTCTCGCTAGTGCTTCCAGGTATTGGACGTTTTTTCCTCAACCTGTTGGGCTGTCTACCGTCCTTGCGCTCGCCGTCTGGCGCTGTGGACCTAAAAAACGCGGATAACTTCCTTTCCTTCGTTGATGTCCCAACTGCAGGTGAAGTCAAAGGTTGCAAGCCATACTCTTGAAGGTGAACCTGTTCATCCAGTGACACCTGAAGGGATTGCGCATTTGGCACGAATCCCAAACCTTGATTTGCGTTCGATGGCAACGAAGTATCGGGGGCAGTTTCATGAAGTGCATTAGCGGCTTGAAGCGGAGTTCGGCTGGGAGATTGGGATGGACGACCGGAATGATTAGACGGTGAGTGATGGCCTGTTCCAGGGGCTGATGCGTCACGTGGGCGGGTAAAGTGGTTAGGAGAGAGCCCCGCCACTTTTTTCGAGGGCACGGTGTTGCTGCGATGTACGCCTAGGCTTGCTCCAACCATTGATTTCGGGGTCACAGGACTTGTGGCATTACCAGGAGAGTTCTTCGACTGTTTTGAAGAAACGGACATATTTCGTCGGAGAACATCGTATTTTCGCAGACTATCTGCTCCCCCACTTGCATTCGAGGCGGACCGTCTGATATTGGATCGAGAAGTGCTGGGGGCATTTGCAGCCTGCATAGCCTTTACTGTTTGTGCATCGGCAGCAGTGCCCGTCATACCGAACAAGAAATTATCCTGATTTTCAATGAGGAATATCAGAACATCCTGGCTCAATTTATACTCCTTTGGCGACATGTCATGTGCAGGATGAGACAATAAACCAGGTTGAAAAATAGCCGCCAAGTTGGCTGCTGTCATACGGTTGACCTCAGATTTTGATGCAAAAACCGTCAAAAGGTCGAGAATGTAAAGCAAAAGTTGCCTATTAAGAGGAGGAAGCTTTTTAATTAGGTCTTGGTACGTGGCTACAGCCTTCGCATGATCAAAACCTTCTTCCTCTTCAGACGCAGCATCTCTGTCCCCTACAGCCTGTGCTTGGTAACGGCGAAGGGGATCTCGGAAAGACTCATAGAAGTCTAAGGGTACAATTGGTTCGGGAAGTTGGTTCAGGTATCGACGGAGTATGTTCGCAGCATCATGCACGGTATATCCTGTCCAGTCAAGTCCCTTACCAAAACGATCCGGGGAGTCAAAGGCTTCTTGCAGATCCTTTATTCGTTTAGCGGATCCACTTAGTCGGAAAATCCCTTCAACATCCGTCGCTACAGAGCAAATCCATTAGATCAAAACATACAAAAAACACGAGAACTGGGTAAGACAAACCTTTCTCCTTGAGAAACACACCACATTTTGCGACGACAATTGGAACATATCCATATATGAAACTAGATTTGTCTTCCGCGGCGAGGGATATGGCAACGTTTGCATATTTTATGCTAACATTGAGTGGTACTCCGAAAATACCGTATTGTGGTGCTATACGTGTTAAATCCAACTGTTAGTCACTAGATGCATTAATCGGAATATCAAGGGCGTTTAAGTCAGGTACGCATATGATTTCGGCCTCGCAGCATCTATTGGTGTATGCTGTGGCAAGCAAGGGATGGCTCATAGGTATCTTTGGGGAAAACGAGGATGGGACTAGAAGGAGAGTAATTAATTTTTACCTGGGGCTACCTCATCCTTCTTAGTGTTTCGTACAAACTGCTTCCACCATGAAGTCAAATCCCGTTTCGATAATGGGGACACCGCACCCTGGGGTCCTCCCTGTTGATGATGTACAGTTGATCGTGTAACGTCACGAGGAGATTCCCTGGGCACTTGTTGAGAATTGCCGGCAACCATTATGGGTTGATGATAACCACACACAACGGTTTGCCTTGACGACAATACAGATAGGATTCAGGATGAGCACGTCGCGGTATTGTAGTCGTAAGATGTCCCAGGGCCGCCAAATGTCTTCGAGAGAACGTCTATATCAAAAGGGTGATAGATATATAGGGTCCCAAAAGAACAACGGACACTGGAGAAGTCAAGCGGATTGTGAAGATCAAGATAGGAAACCAGGTGACGAGGACGAGGAACGAGAACAAAGGCAAGAAACGAGAAGGTAGGGAGCGACTCTACAATAGGTCGAAGCGGGCCGGCAAACAAAACAAACGCATATGGGGGCGAAGAGTGACGGCTGGTTGAGAATCCGAAAGGGATCGCTGCAGTTGAGGAGCTGAGCTTGGGATGCGAAGAGGAAGAGAGCGCGAAGGGCCACCGACGATAGAGAAACGTTTCGTCCAAAAGGTCCGGTCGCGGATAGGCTGGCTGGGCGTTTGTTATGGGGGGGGTGTAGGCGTGAGGGTTGGTTGGGCTGGGTGTATTTAAAGCGGAACGTATGTTGACGTCCAGGACTTTTTAACTAGGCGGTTACCATAGGCGCTGGCCACCAGCCAGCCACTGACATTCACGCAGGGCAAGGACTCGGGGCCAGGAACGGGATAAGAATAGTGCAGGCCGGGAGCAAAGAATCTGGATCAGTGAATCGATAGGGCCATGCCGCCCATGAGGACGATAATGAGTGGGAGGTAGGTAGAGCAGTGAGGGATGTCGTTGAAATGCAGATGGGTGAGAATGGGAGACGAGGACGTAAAGGGCGAAAGCTTTCCAAGAGGCAGCTGCTGACTACGCAGGGTCTGCTGACAGAGCAGGTTAAGTTAGTTAGTTACCTAGAGATTGGCTACGGGCAGAGATACCTGGGAGTTGAGCCCTGACTCCTGGGAGGAAAACCAAGCCACTGTCGTCAATATTGCAATGTCTGAGCTAACTATCTCATCCATAGAGTCGCCAGAGATCGAGGTGCTTGATAGGCAGTAGTAGTTGATTAGATAGATAAGATACACTTCTCCTCCTGGAAATAAAATGGAGCCTTGCGTCGACCAAGACCGTTAGGTCACGTGGCTATACCTACACTCCGCCTGCGCAGCCTTCAGAATGGAATATGGAGTTAAATAATAATTATAAGAATATTGTGACAGACAACAGTCCCTCCTTGATGGGCTGCTGATTGGTTAATTGAATTGATTAATTAATTATTCGCAGGGGTAGGCTCCATATTCCATGTTTCTGTTGCCTGTATTACTGCCTGTCTTAATTCGCCTTTTAGCTGACCTGGGCTGACCCAGTAAGATCCCTGGAACGGCAGTTCCCCATTTCATTCAACACTTCAACAAAAATACATATATGAAGACCAGACCCCCCGTAGCAGGGTTTTATTCCTCCGTCCTCCTGGAGTAACAACAACGTCCTGCACCACTCCTCATCATGATCAACTCCCTCCAAAGGGAAGACGTTTCGGCCGAACAGACCAAGTCCATCATCATCTTCATCTTCAGCTGAAGAGTCTACGGGGCAAGTAATACTGAATGTACGTTTATCATCAACCCTGCACGAGGAAATTTGTGTATCCATGGATGTTTTTCTCTTGCTTTCCGACCGGGGAATTAGTTTCCCCAGAAGATTTAAGCCGTTTGTCCCTTACATATATATCTCTCATGTCATGAACCAGAAACACAATAAAATACCACGGGTTATAGTAGTTAAGAATAAACGATGACATATTATTATTATGCACCCAGGCACCTTTTTTCTCCAAGACCATCGACGGCAGCCCTTGGTGATGACACATACCTTCCTCCACAGTGGCAAACGATTTCGATCTGACTAGGTGGTAACTAGCTAGCTATTCTCCCCTCTGGTCTGGAACGAGTTTGCCAGTAATACACAATGTGGTTCCCCACTGAGCGAACCACCCAACTGATGGTAAACACCAAATCACCAGATTTAAACCTAAATTATCTACGCTCAACAACCACTAATTAAATTAAATATAGGACTGGGACAGCGTGGCTGTTTTATATCTGAGAATAGTTGCAACTGTATCTTGATGACATATGTGAGTGTGTCATTGATTCCGAAGCATCAGTTTCAGAACAATTAAATGAACTGACTTTTCAGCCCACCTTGGTAGAATGAAACTTATATTGAACTTGACAGCTAAAATCTTTGATGTTTCATTTTCCTTTCCTTTCTTATTATAAATTTGATATTATTTCTTTATAATAATGATACTGATAACTACCGCCCTCAAGAGCAGGGTTAGGTAGATTAGAGTTAGATTAGATTAGAATTATAATTAAAGGTTAGATTTAGAAAGTTAGAATTAGAATTAATTAGTCAGAAGGATAAAATCACCAACTAGTTATCTATTGAGCATAGAAGTGTTGGGCATTATAACTAGTTTTAATGAGAGAGGTCCACGTTGAAATGTTTTACCATACTCAATATTTTCTCTGCTACATCTTATAACCCAATGTTTCAACTGCACACCCCCAATATCTCTAGTTATAGACAATATTGCTCTTCTTTTAGTTGTTATCCAAGCCCGCCAACTACTATCATCATTGAGCCATATGACGTCACCGCAGGCTGTGGCGCCTTCTACGTTACGTTACACAAGGGCAGTAGTGTCGTCATATCATGTGACTTTGAAGCTAACTGCCCACCGGAAAAACAATATCCCAGCTTCGAGACGCAAGAAACTGGGATCCCTGTATATATATATATATATATAACTCCGTGTTAAAGGTCTGCCGCAGAACAGAGGCACAACACATATCACTAATTATTTCTTTCCGTTTACATTCCTCCGGGGCCTTTCTATCTTGAGGAGCATAGAGGAGGATCTTTAGTTATTCCCACTCACGTCATGGACTCGTACGTCTCATTCATAGCCATACCACAATCTGCCAGATATCTTCTCTCCCGTTTGTCTGAGATGATGTCTCTTATCTATTACGGAACGGATGGACTGACATAAAAGTGTTCCCACGGAAACACTTAATATATATTCAGTCTAAATGCCAGCGAACAGCGTGAGCTGGCCAATCGGATGGAAAGGAAGCAGATGAAGGAGTTCATGACGGTACAATCCACCCACAAAACCCCCTATTTGCCTTGTCACATAGCCGCGGGAACTCCTCCTCCAAACCCATCATTTCTCTCCTCCTGACATCTCTTTCTCTTTTCATTAGGTATACTCGAACATCGTCCAGCGCTGCTTCGAAGACTGCGTCAATGATTTCACAACGAAATCCCTCATCAGCCGCGAACAAGGCTGCGTCAACCGCTGCTTCGACAAGTTCATGAAGGGCTCCGAGCGCATCAACCAGCGCTTCCAGGAGCAGAACGCTCAGATGATGCAGTCGGGCCAACTACCTGGGAAATAATATCATTTGAAAGAAACGGCCATTTAGACTTGGGGTTTGAAGCAGTCATTGTGAAGGGGGTTCTGATGGGACGATTGTCATCGCCTTTTGGTTCCCTTATTGCTCGTCAGGGAACTCTTTTGTTGTCAACGGCCTTTCTGCAATGATTGTGGATTTCAATTTCCATGAAACAAGAATTTTCATTGGCAGCTAGCTGGGCTGGCTGGTTGGCTGGAGGAACTGGACTGTATGGTTGTTTGTACGATTTACCTCTTTGTCTGTTTCAATGATATACCATTTCAGGCATCTTAACCGATGGATCTTTTTTCGCCTCCTGGAAAGAACCCCCATTCATCATCATGAGGATGGCATGGGACCGATCTACGTCAAGTTTGTATTTCGGGGAAAGCAAGGACATGGACGGGACATAGGATACGAGAACAGCTGATTCGGTAGATTTCGGTTTTTGGGGATATTTCATGCTTTTTTTTATACGGCCCAGTAAATATTTCCGCATACATGAACACTCTGACACGAGGAAATAGTGTCCGGTTTATGGCGTTGGATACAAATATCCTTTCCCTTTTATCCTTGTCGCTTTTGGTTATCTAATTTACCCCTCTCTTCAGTGACTCCGTATATATCCTCCCTCGTCAATATGGGTATAATGTAAAATACAGCTTTCTATCCTTTGGGCATATCCCGTCTACGCGGTGACGACTGCCTTCACGAAAGTATATTCCATAAGGTACAATCGCTCGCACAACATGTATAGGAGCAAAAGCTAGCAAATCTCGTTGTCGTGTGATGAAATGGATTTCATTTGACAAGCAGCGGGCTTGGTAACATAAGTAGTTTAACTAACTAATGCTTTCAGCCGCGTGAATGCGGATAGA
Organism: Paracoccidioides brasiliensis; assembly: GCF_000150735.1. Lineage (NCBI taxonomy): Eukaryota > Fungi > Ascomycota > Eurotiomycetes > Onygenales > Ajellomycetaceae > Paracoccidioides > Paracoccidioides brasiliensis. Next base: position 2,957,444 of record NW_011371360.1, read on the forward strand.
TAAAATCACTCCACAAGATCCTACATCTATACCCGCAATATGGAGCATTTTTGATCAAGCAGACTGACTACAGCACAGCAACAGCACAGCAACATTGGACTGTTAGCTTTGATGGTGATCAGTGGAATCCCCAGAAATATTCCACTCCGCACAGAAAATTAGTCGCTCTAGCAGTGCACGTACCCCCTTTTCGTCAGTCGTCAGACAACTCAACACTACACATTTCAGGTAGCTATTTTTTTAACAGTTATATAGATGCACAGATCATTTATTTACTGCCCGCAGCGGCTCTTAGTTCCATTGGGTAACCCAATTTCTTCGAAGCAGTTCCCCTCCACCTTGCCACCATTGGGGACAGCTAGATCTCTCAGCACCATGACTTCACAGACATTAATTGAGACAGTAAACCAGAGCGCTCGCGCTGCAACTCATGACTTCCGAAGTGAGTCTACATGTATATATATCGGGCATTTAAGCTACATCCTAATATGCTAATAATAGGCGACACCGTCACACTCCCAAGCAGCCGCATGCTCGCATCAACTATCACCCAAGCCCCGCGCTTTGGGGACGACACCTTCTTCCAAGACGGGCCCACCAACTCTCTAGAGGCTTACGTCGGGGAGTTGACAGGGATGGGGAATGCTCTTTTTGTCTCTACGGGGACAATGGGCAATCAATTAGCTCTACGCGCTCTCTTGCAACAGCCACCATACTCCGTCGTTTGTGGCCGGCATAGTCACATCTTCGAGCATGAGTGTGGCATGTCTTCTATCTTTTCGCAGGCGCATTTGATACCTGTGATGCCCGGTTCTCCTAAGGGCAATTGCCAACCGAAACAGCAGCTATATATGTCTCTGGAAGATATCATCCCTAATATAGTGCCCGACTCCGGCGATCCGCACTATGCACCAACTAGAGTGATTGCATTGGAAAATACACATGGTGGGACCATCACTCCCGTACCTGAAGTCAAGCGAATATCAGAGTATGCCCGGAGAAATGGCATAAAACTACACATGGATGGCGCCCGGTTATGGAATGCATGCTACCCACCCTCAAGCGCCAACCTGCCACCCGCAGAGGCAGCGGAGGTTGCAAAAACTCTGCTCCGTGAATACTGTTCGCATGTCGACACTGTCAGCATGTGTTTCTCGAAATCTCTAGGCGCACCTGCTGGCTCTATCCTGGTGTCTAAGTCGCCAGAGATCATCGCGCGTGCCCGCCATCTTCGCAAGGCGCTGGGCGGCGCGATGAGACAGGTCGGTATCCTCACGGCGCCTGCGTGCATTGCTATTGATGAGGTGTTTCTTGCCGGTGAGCCTATGTTGCGGGCCAATGCGGTGGCGAGGGAGCTGGAGAAGGAATGGATTGCGTTGGGAGGGTCTGTTATGCCCGGTCTAGCCCAAGAGACGAATATGGTTTGGTTGGATTTGAACATGGCTGGGGTGTCTGGGGAGGAATTCGAGCGGATTGCGAAGAAGGAAGGGGTGGATGTTTTTGCTCCGAGGATTGTTACCCATTATCGCGAGTGATGCCAGACTCTTTAATGCTTTTCTTTCTTGTTTCCTTGTTTCTTCTTTGCATGAATTATGATGCGATATAGCAACTAACCGATTTTCATTTCACAGAAATAAGCACGGATGGAATCATTGCCCTGAAGCGGGTGCTTAAGCAGATTATAGAATTGGGCAAGAATAGGGGCACGGCAAAAGCGCCGCACACGTTAGAGGAGAAGTACATTGGAGCGAAATTCTCCTACGGAACTGAAGAACGGTGAATTAGGGAATGATATCCTCTTGAATCTTAAAACTGCTCAGCGGTTTTGCTTTCATATCAAATTTATCACATTTGCACTATTTTTTTTTTTTTTTTCGATTGCCACTGATATATGATCTATATCTTCTCCATGCTTGTGATTTATGGCTCGTAGATCCTGGAAGGGACTATTATTGGGAGCTGTTCAATGGGACTTCCTCCCATATCAAGTCCTTTAATGCACCATATAAAGTGACTTGGTGGGTTGGGATCGTAATGTACTTAGCGGTGGTTGCGATACGGGAAAACGAGAGACAATTACAGCAAAATTGAAGTTGAATAGATCAATGACAAACTACTCTTTTAGCAATGGAGAGACCTTAAGAGATTTCCCTTCTCCCCTTTCAATAGAATAGAGCGCTATCAGTGTCCAATAGTAGTGTCCAATAGTGGATTATATTTCTAGAATAAAATTGATTCTCGGCTCATCGTGATGTATATCTCACAGACATTTGAAACTTGCCGTGAGGGGAAAAACAAACTGTTCCCCGACTACCCCGTCCAAGCCCCATATATTTACCCTATTAGCATCATTATTACAGAATTTTATCTGGCTGGCTCTACGTGACAGGTGGTTGCTATGTAATTGTGTGTATCTATACATTTTCTCCCGCGAAATTAAAGAGAAGAGCATCTCTCAATACCGGGCGATACAACCCCTCATTAGTTAGTTACGGCAACGATCCACCTCTAAGCCCACGTCCTCCTCATCTCTCGGATGTCACCCCATCATCCAACAACAAGGATAGATATTCTTTGATTCTCCTTAGCACAATTTTTTTCTTTTTTTCTTTTTTTTTTTTGTTTATCTGCATCTCCTCATTCCAACTATCTGTCCACTAATTTTACTTCTACCATCATATTTTAATATCTCCGTCCACATTCCCTCGCGCCTTGCTCTCTCTCCCTCTCCATCTTTCTAGAATTGCTCTCTTGCCGAGATATTACCAGAGCATAGCCTATTTCGACATCACCTTCTCTCCCACCAGACAGATACCTATTCACAATGCCTAGCACGGTTGGAAAGGTCAGTAATAGTTCTTATTTTGTCTTTTCTCTGCTTGCTTAATTGTTTTGGCACTGCCAATCACACCAAGATATCGCATGTTAACTTTTTTGCTCCATGAGCGGGAAAGCAATAGACTATCACATGTAAAGTAAGAAGAACCCGAATCCACGAAATCCCTTTTCCTCGAATCAACCGAATTTGTGATGAAGTTCCCAGGTCGAATTACGGGATTTTCTGTATTTAGGAATGATGCCAGACATATACTGAGCAGCGAAAATAGGCTGCGGTCGCGTGGGAGGCCAGCAAGGACCTTGTCATCGAGGATATCCAGGTTGCTCCCCCAAAGGCCCACGAGGTCCGCATCGAAATATATTATACTGGTGTTTGTCATACAGGTAGGATGGTGTCTCTCTGTGATCCCTCCTTTGTGGATGATTATCAGCCAAACCACGTCATTATAAAATCCTAGCTCACCGGTACAAATTTATATATAGATGCATATACTCTTTCCGGAAAGGATCCTGAGGGAGCATTCCCCATCATCCTGGGCCATGAGGGTGCGGGTATTGTCGAGTCTGTCGGCGAGGGCGTGACCTCTGTAAAACCTGGTGACCACGTAGTTGCGCTCTAGTATGATATGCCTCCCTTCGTTTCTAAACCACGTTTCGTAGGGCCGACGACTCGCCCCGCGCCAGTGATGGCTAGAGTACAGCTTCTAACTGCATATCAATAGCACACCTGAATGTAAAGAATGCAAATTCTGCAAGTCCGGCAAGACGAATTTGTGTGGAAAGATCAGAGCCACTCAAGGAAAAGGCGTTATGCCTGATGGCACTTCCCGATTCACCTGCCGCGGCAAACAACTGCTACACTTCATGGGCACTTCCACTTTCTCTCAATACACGGTTGTTGCAGATATCTCCGTTGTAGCTATCGCTGACAAAGCTCCAATGGACCGGACGTGTCTACTCGGGTGCGGTATCACCACTGGCTACGGCGCGGTAGTTGTTACCGCTAAAGTAGAGGAAGGCTCAAGCGTGGCTGTGTTTGGTGCTGGATGCGTTGGCTTGTCCGTAATTCAGGGTGCAGTGAAGAACAAGGCGGGCAAGATCGTCGTCGTCGATGTTAATGACAAGAAGGAATCTTGGGCCAGGAAGTTCGGGGCCACGGACTTTGTCAACCCAACGAAGCTTGGTGGGAAGAGTATCCAGGAGGAGCTCATTGAGATGACTGATGGTGGATGTGATTATACCTTTGACTGTACGGGCAATGTTGGTGTGATGCGTGCTGCCCTTGAAGCTTGCCACAAGGGATGGGGTCAAAGTATCATAATCGGCGTTGCTGCAGCAGGTCAAGAAATCTCTACCAGACGTGAGTATTCAGTTCCTTTCCAGGTCAAGCACAGAGGCACGGGACAAAACTAATAAGGCGATCTTCCATTTTCGAAGCATTCCAACTTGTTACCGGACGTGTATGGAAAGGTTGTGCGTTTGGAGGCATAAAAGGTCGCAGTCAGCTTCCCGCGTTGGTCGACGAATACATGACTGGCAAGCTGAAGGTGGACGAATTTATCACTCATCGTGAAAAACTCGATGGCATAAACAAGGCCTTCGAGGAAATGAAGCAGGGAGATTGCATTCGGTGTGTTGTCGATATGAGGCAGTAAAGCTTTTTGCTATCGCGCCGTGACACCCCTTTCTCTTCTGCATTTCGGTGGGAGAGGATTATATGTCGACGGTAAAAATAGAAAACAGGACAGCAGTAATCGGGTCTGCGAGGCTGTAAGCGGCAGTTTCGATATAAACAATCATGCAGCAATGTCTCCTAGCTTCCACTTGTGGGGTTTGTTGACAATTGGACTAAGGGTCGTTCACTATGCATCTATGGTCTTTTGGTATTTTGCTTTCGGCATCATGGTCTGGAAAAGCAATCCTATGTAACTATATGGAATGGAATGTTCGGTTAATATGTTGATATGACATCAATGTATTGAATATTTCGAGATCCTTCTTTTATGTTGTAATAGTCCCTCCAGACATGCAGACACAAAACGGGCGGTGGTTGTGACCTCATTTGCTAAAGCCGGCGCTTAGATCGCGGATCTTGGTGTGGGATGATGAGCTGAAATCGCCGAATCGTGACAATTTTCCGATTAACCATCAACCTCCCCCAACCGATCATAATTATTGCAGTTTTGCCAGCAGCCACAGAACCAGCATCAAAGTCTCTCCCATCAAAAGTGCATATATATTCTTTCATATTCATCTGTTGCGTCCTTTCTCAGATGCTCAACTTAATATACCCCTCCATTCAAACTCACAGGATATTGAGTTTAACGAGGGCGATGCCTCAAGGTACTCAGCAACAAAGAAGCTACACCTTCACGTCCGCCTATTTCCCCTCCTCTACGACTTTCTGGAGATTTCCCTCCGTTCTTGAGTATTCGGGTGTGTTTAGATACTCGCTGTGCCTGCTCACCTACATGTCTAGGTAGAGGTACTTGTCCCACTTCTGCGGACCTTGTTGGTGGCCCAGCGTTGGGAATATATTATTGACCTTGTGGACACCCCAAATTGCCATTCAAACTGCAAAATCCACAGTTTACAGCAATGGTGTAACGTGTTAACGGTGGACCAAGCGTTGGAATATATCGACCTTGGTGGACTGCCCAAATTGCCATTCAAGCTGCAAAATCCCAGGTTACAACTACGATGTTGATGTGTGATGTGTTAACGGTGGCTAAGCGTTCGAATACATCGACCTTGGTGGACTGCCCAAATTGCCATTCAAGCCGCAAAATCCACCGTTTACAGCAATGATGTAATCTGTTAAACGATTTTGCTGCTGGCAGTGCGTTGGTGTCCTGCTGTTTTATCTTCCGACTTGCTTCGTCCTTCATCGGTGTGAATACGATCTATCTACTCAGAGCACAAGCATCGTGAGGTTCAGAATGTTCATCCGATGTTTCCGACTACTGTCTGAACCTATCTCTGAGCTACCCTAGTTGCATCCCTTCTTGGGCTGTAGGGAATCCGTTCCAAGGATGTAGGAGTTCCTTGGGCGCGGGATGAAGTCCATACGCTGCATTTTGGATACCAAGGTATCGAAACCAACCCGACACGTTGACTCTGTTTTCAATCCTGCTGCTGAACATGGCTAGGTCGTTATTCACTGGTTTATCCCTCATGGATTCGAGAATTCGAGAAACAGCGAAAATAACCTGCTACATGACAATCAATGGTAGCGCAGAGCAACTTGCTTGATTATAAAAAGGGCGGACAGCATCCAGAATTTCACCTTTCACCTCAATTTTATCATTAGCGTGGATTTTTTTTCCTCTCCAGAAGGGCATATAGCATCTTGACATCAATTCACTTATATACAATTTCTCTCGACTACGAAGGAAGAGACTGGAATATGAAGTACGCCACGTTCGCCCTGTTCTCCCTGTCCCTCCTCTCTTCCTCTCTGTGCTTAGCTCGCGGACATGAAGATCCAGGACCTTCGCCTCCGGAGTCAATCGGCTGTACGCCACATGGTGATCACTGGTATGCTCATATTCGCCTTTATTACGTTCCAATCTTCCAGCCCCTTCGCAGGACATGTTGAGATATCTGGGTTCCTTATCTCAAATAAAGCAAAGCTAGCATGTGTTTTCATATTCCATTTAATAATGTATATGACTAACCTTCTCAATCTATAATAATCTGCTACTTTAAGGCACTGCGACAGCCCCCGCACCACAAGCAAACACTCAACGAGGACTTCTCGCACCCCGGCTCCTAGTCCGACAGAGTCCGTAGGCTGCACGCTGCATGTCGACCACTGGTAATTTCCCCTTTTCCCAAGGAAAGATACCGGGTATATCATTTATTGCAGACATGTTAACTAGACATTGAACACCAGGCATTGCAGTGGCCCTGCCACTACGCATCACCATTCCACCAAAAACACAACCACAACCATGCACCATCATAATGGTCACAAGACTTCAAGTCATAAAGACCCAGGCCCGAGCCCACCTGGATCCGTCGGTTGCACACCACACGGCGATCACTGGCATTGCAGTGGGCCTGCGATGAGCAAAACTACGATGGGCGCAACTGCGATGGGCGGACCTGCGATGGGCGCACCTGCGACGAGTGTACCTGCGACGAGCGTGACTGCGATGGACTTACCTGCTACAATGACCTCAAATCCCACAGGCGCTTTCACAGGAGGTGCTGCTTTGATCAATAATGCGAGGTTGGATCAGTTCGCAGCGGTGATGGGTGGCGTTGCTGCCATCATGATGTGGTGATTGAATCATGTAAAATACACATTGTACAATAGAGGGAAAGTATTTGAGGACAAATAAAAGAGCTATATTGATGTAAAACTAATAACTGGAGGTTAGAAAAGCTATATAGATGGTGAACAATACAGTAGAATTGAGAGCTTAGTTATTCCGTGAACTTCAAATATCATCTCTTGGGAAAGGCTGCGGAGGCTCCTGATATTTTATTTTATTTATTTTATTTATTTATTTATTTATTTTTTTTTTTTGGTTCAACTTCATCTTCAAGTTCTGTAATTTCCCCTATCTGTGACTCCCTTTGTTACTCCTAGCTTTTTCATGCTTGACTAAATTTCCGTTGAATCTCGTGTCGAGCATCTTAAAAGTGCTGCCTCCACAATTCTAAACTGTCAATAATTAATACTACTTCAGAAATTGTCAACCACCTCACAGGGAATCAGCAAGAAAAATAAATCATCTATACCCGTAAGTATTACTCCCAGGCAACACCCTCATCTTTCCTCGGCCTCTTAGTATTCTCTTCAAGGCAATTTTCCTTCACCACGGTGTGGACTACGAAACAAATAGGATAAACATCTTGAAGCCAGTTTCTCTTATCGTAGGAAAAGCTGGCGCATTGCTAAACAAGTCTGTCCTTGCAGCAGTTGGGCATACCAAGTATACTAAGCTTAGTTACTAGCTAAAGGAGCGTGGATGTTTATACATGACCTCGAAGGAACCACGATAAACAGGAAGAAGTTATTAAAAAGCTGCTGAGCAGCATAAAGAAAAAAAAAATAAAATGAAGAAGACTAATTCAATCTGACCATGGACCACGGCCCACACCCTCTTCCCCAATTAAATAAAAGACCATATCCCTCTCTTCCTAGAGCAATTTATCTTATCATCATTTAAAAAAAAGCGGGATAATATGCAACTTGGTGGTTGGTTAAGCGGCTGGATAACGGCCTTTACGGCACAGGGATACGATACGGCTTAAATAAGCTTATGCTCAAGAGTCATATCAGACTCTGGCTGCAAGCCAACGCAGGCACGGAAGATGTTGGTGATAGCGGCGCGCTGCTTGCTCAAAGAGTTTACCACTGGAGTTCCTGGTGGGGTCATTGGGGCCTGGAACAGGAAAGTTAGTTTAAAAAGGCCATTTAATTTATCCAAAAGTCTCGATATAGAGATGAAAAGGAAAGTGTTTGTTTATTACCTTAAGCATATAGCTCAGAACGCTGAGAACGCTGTGGAAGCCCTTGTACTTACCGCCATCGGCGGGTTTCCAGGTAACACGAGTCATGAGTTCGGCGATGATGACCAAGTCGATGATCAGCGGAGAGGCGAGAAGGGAGTCCTCGCAAACGTTGAACATGCTGATGGTCTGGTGGCCTCCCATAAAGATCTCAGCGTAGTACTCGTCAAGTGCACGCTTGTTGTCTCCGACAGCTGGCATATACTTGATTACCACGGTATGATTTGGGTGTTCATCCTTCTTATACAGAATGGAGTTGGCGGCAACCATATCGTCCACGACGTTGGACTTGGAGATTTCCTTGGAGCGGAATTGCTTGTGGGAACTCAAGTTCTTGCCATCGTTGTTACCCAGGTGGTTGTAGCTTGCTATGGAAGTAAGCTTGATTCCAGCGTTGATCAAAAAATCGACAAGGCTGGACTTCATCTTGGTCTGGCCTGATTTGAAGTCATCTCCACCAATGAAGGCTTCGTGTTGCTCAGCAAGCTTGACAGCTCCGGGAACAAAGGTGTTCTGTGGAGAGCCATTGATGAAGGGAGCATTTTCCAAGATGGACGCAACCGCGAAAACGGTTGAGGGAGAAACTTCCTCATGGCCGTCCTTGATGGCCTGGAGGAGGTTCTCCGGGGTGTCATTCACGCCGGGGATAATGTCTGCATAACGCTCAGTATTGGCGGTCCACATAATGACGACCTTATCCAATCCATTCGCAGACTTGAATTCACTGTAGCATAGACAATCAGGTATATGTCTTCCTGTATACCAGGGAGGTGGAGGACGACGACTTACCGAATATCCTGCCGGATTTTCTCGATGTGAGCCCACGAGGCCTTGGAGCCCTCAACGACGTTGTCGGCACGATCCTCCTGATTGGCAGCGATGAAATCGGGATAGTAAATACTTGGCAGTGGCTTCATCTTAGCCATATCTTTGCGAACCAGCTGCTTCAGGGACGGCTCAAGAACTTGAGCGCGGTCCATGGCATCAGCGAGGTTCATGCCACTGATGTCCCAACCTCCAATGACCAGGTCATTGGGATGGACCATGGGCAACATGTCGTGGAAGGGAATGTTGACGTCCGAAGCGGTTTCCGGATCGGTACCCAGCTTGACGGTGGAACCCATGATGACGGAGCCGTAGTAGTTCGCGGTACGCTTGCCCTCGCGCGTCTCCCAAACGAGACCACGACGGTTGGCAAGTATACCAGCCGTAACGGTGGTACCGTTGTTTCCACCCCAGCCAACAAGCATCATGCCGACCTTGCCGACCTTGCGGTCAACCTTGAAGTCATAGGCAGACTCCTTGGGAGAGGCAACATACGTACCATCTGCACCACGAGTGACGGCAGTAGTGCGGTATACATACCTCGTTTTGATCTCCTCATCCGAGTAAACAACATTTGGAGAGTCGACGGAGAAAAGGGAGGGCTTGCACGTCTGCACCGACCCGTTCAAGGAGCCGTTGGCGTTCTCTTGGGCATGGGGAGCCATCTTGACTTGTCTAACACGGAAAATTGGCGCGAGTGTGTCGGAAGGGAATTGAGAAGAATTGGGCGTGTAACTGAACAAGAAATTTAAAATTCTCTCGCTTCAATTGGCAGTCAAGAGACCTAGGTTAATTTATCGAACGAATGGTGAATCCGATGCTCCTCCACGAGCGGACGAGCGTCGGCTTCCGTTGAACGGGTGGTGCGACCTAACAAAATATGAGCAATTCCATTCCAACGAGGAAAAAGGTTGAACTAGAGAACAGTGGCAATTATATTCAATGTAACCAGAAAGAGAGCGTGTGTGAAAGTGAAACGGCTTAGGGGGGCAGGTAAAGAGGCAAGTTAAACATGGCCCGACGGGAACTTACGAGGGCAGGAGATTGGAAAACGTTTTGGCGGTATTGATGGATCACTTCCTTGAGAGTGATCGAAAGGTTTCAGAGAGTTGAGGTGGAAGAATAGCCGGATGGGATCGAACGAAGTTAAAGTTGGTTGGGTTGGAGGGAGGAGAACGAACCGGGGTAGGGGGATGGGAGATGTTTTTGTAGCCCGGCGCCAGGCACCGGGATCGGATGCCGGAAGTTCTGTATCTGCGGTGTGGGGCTCCAACCCACCGCTAATACAACCTACTTACATATACCCTTGTACGTATACAGCGGAATCTTTTGTCAAGGATTGTTTGTTGGCTGTGGAGCAGAGCGGAGGGAGATGAGATGTGGATTTATGCAGCATAATGTAGGTCAACATATGCCTCTTCTGCAGCATATCATATGTAAAAAATTACAACCCCCAACCCCCCCCCCCCCGAATTCAACCGTTCCTCTCTTTGTCTGTGGCATTCCCCAAAGCTGTTCTTTAACTGGTCAAGATACCGCCGCTTCCGTGGGTCGCCTATCTTGCTGCTACCAAACAGATTCGTTTCCTTTTCTTCCTCCCAAAAAGAAGAAGAAGAAGAAGAAGAAGAAGAAGAAGAAAAAGGGGTGGCTCTCTGCTAACTAGTTACTCTCAGACAATAATCGTATCTTCTCAAAATCATCATCAGAGAACTCCACACACGGGCTCCCGAAGTCCTCTGTTCCAAGACGAATTCCCCCTCCCCCCCACCTTCGATAACATCAGATTGGCAACCCTCCTATTCTCGCCAAGGCATTGGCAATTCGGGGACTTATTTGGGAACTGGCTGCAACAGTTCTCTGTCGACAGTAGTTACTGACAGCCTCGTTCTTAAGGCAGAAACCCTGCGGCTTTGGGTTTTGTTCAAGAGGATCGGGGATCAGGATCCTGTTTGTATACATAGATCATACGTGCAGATTCAAGAGCATACATACATACATTATCCGCTACATAGCCGATTCCAATATTCTGCACTCTGGCTGTATGTAGGGCGATACGCGGGGCGTACGAATATTTGTCCCTGTTCCATGCTAGGTAATTACTGTACAATGTAGGTGGGAGAGCCCTTCTATAAGCGAACTGCAGATTTAAGATCCTCCTGACGCCCAACAAATAACAGGCAACGAAAAGAATAGCATGATCAAAGTATATCTCTCTAAAACTTCAGATTACTGTTGCGTTTTCCACTTGCCGTTGACATGTTCACAGAACTTAACCCTAACCTTCAGGTGGCCAGTGGGGATAGATCTAGAGAATTACGTTTTGTGTTTGGAGGTTGAGCACAGTTGTCCATTAACGTTGTGTTCATTGGTATTAGCACACAGATGACGAGGACTCTGATGGAAAGTCAATTAATAACTTGAAAGGGGCCACAAGGGGAGTTTATGTTCGAATGTCCGAGGAAGCAAATAGCGGTCAGTTTACTAACAACCGGAGGTGCCTGTTTTAGTCAACGTTGAGCCTTGGTTGGATTGCTTGGATCGTGGCGCTGAAATTAGAGTTAGTCTTCATGCATTACATCTTGTGCCTGCAGCGATCTTGCGCAATGTGTCTATCTATCTTTCTGACTCATTCATCGAATGAGCGTTTGGACCAGGCGGGCAAGTTATGGTTGCTCATTTTCGGGGTTTTGCTTGAACAACAGCAGCCGCAGTCATCCGGTTAGCATGCAGGTAGGTTGTTGAAACGTCAATAGTTATTTCGTCGAGGAGGGGTAACGTAAGGAGTCCTCAGGAGATCCTTGGAAACCTGTAGTGCGAAGCTCAACATGAAGAATGTGAAAGTTACCGCTCACCTAAAAAATACATGTGTGCCTGACAATCCCCACTCCTATTGAAGGTTTTTTTGGTTCGAAGAGGAAAATGGGGGCGAGATAGCAATGGAATCGTTTCATTCTTGGTTTGAACTCTTTTCTGAACCTGAGCCAAATCAATGTTGGCTATCGCGGACGGCCTTTTACTGTCAAAATTCTAAGGTAAGGGTGGGATTCTGACTGAAACATTGAAAGAAGTAAGGAATGAGAATTGTCTCACTCCTCCTATGATCAGATATGATCAGAATATATATATATATAAAAAAAATAAAATAAAAAAAATACTTTCCTCACGCCTATTTCTATCAAAGGAGTCCTTGTGAATTTTACAGTATATGGATATCAAACAGAGAAACCAATGCTTTTGGAGGTTCATGATCGAATACTGTGAATATGGGTGCTATAACCTATGATTTGGTTGAGTCATCACATGTAGAGAGTAGAGGTGTGAAGTTTTTTGAAATGAAACAGAAGGATGAATGTAGGGCTTAATGTATGTAAATTAGATGCAAACACAGCTAGCCACACCTAAATGATAGACCCGTATTGTGAACAAGTTATGTATGTACATGAATTAGAGAGCGTTTCCTGAGGAATGATGGATGGATGAAACACCGGAGAGGCATTCTGGGATTGAAAAGACATTTAGGTTGGGTATGGAGACATAAGTTAATGGTGCTGGCTGAAAAAAATATGAGGGAGAAAAGAAGAGGAAGGGCATCTAGAGAAAGAAACGGAGGGGGGTGACAAAACGCGGAGTCAAGATGGCCCAAAAACAGCAAAAGGAAGGTAAAATGGGTATATATTTAGAAAGGGAAGACAAGCAAACAGAAACATGTAGGTGTGTGAATGGTATCAAATATTCAGGAGGGAGTCAAGTGTATACAGAAACGGTGCAATAACTAGGCGGTCGTATGTCAAAACAAAAGGAAGACTTCAAATGCCACACCATGCCATGCCTTAGCAAAAAGTGGATGGAATAGGGAAGAACTTTTTAAACAAACACAAAAATAAAAGAAAACTATAAAGCCATAGAAAACAAGGGTTGATTTGTATCTCGCCCATGTCGTCAACCTGATCAATACTAGAATCAAATATACGTTGTCGAGTGGAAGGAGCGGACTTGGTGTTATATCATCATCAACTTGGTCGTCCTCCGCTCAGGGTATCGTCGACCATTATACGTCATGCCCTGCGGGGGAACTCTCAGGTTCGAGTTCGATGATGGATATCGCATTCCAGTACTCCCGCCTGGCCCATTTCTTGGACCAGCTCCGGGTCCTGGTCCGTATCCTCCAGGATATCCCCCCGCTGGAGAGTGGGATGGCCATCTATTATAGCCCGACCCTCCCTCCGGTGGCATCATATGTGAGGGTTGAGGCGGATACGTCGCAGATGCAGCACACCGTCCATCCTGCTCGCAATATGGAATGCCATTCCATTCGAAATAATCGCCCCGCAACACCATAGAGCACGTTCGACATTTGAAGCAATCCGGATGGTACTTTTTTCGTGTTCCCCCTCCTAAATTATCTGTTTCCTCTTCCGTTTCCAGGCACTGTCCTTCGATGCCAGTGTTGCAGGCGCCACAGAGCGAGCCGTTCAATTCATGGTAGTGTTGAGCACAGTAAGGGAGGTTGTCGAGGACGTAAAAATCGGCAGTTTGGAAGGGGGAGCGACATGTGTAGCAGACAAAGCAGGCTTTGTGCCACCGGCCCGTCAACCGGCCGTCTGCAGATGATATGGACTTCCCAACAATGATTTGCTGGCATCCTCGACACCTGTTTCTGCGGCCTGTAGGAGTCCGTGTGGCATTGCGAGTGAGAGCTTGTGTCGGGGGAGATCTTGCATCATTTACTGTCGGTTCAGGAGGTAAACCTGATCTTAGCTTTGAGCCAGAGCCATTGGATCGGTCCGTTTCCCAGATCATTGATAACAAGTGCCCGTTTTGGAAAGACGGATCGGTTGGAGAATCCACACCATCCCCAAACAGATCATCTGGGCGACTGGGTTCCAAGTCAAGTGTTGAGCTATCCCACGAAGATAAATTTCCTGAGGCAGATTTCAGTGGCGACGTCTCGTTTGACACTTCGGAAGGTCTTGTAGAGTGAGAGCTCCCACTAGTCATATCTGAAAGCGTGGTTCCAGTTGAAGAGATTGATGGATGTGTGCTATGACTTAGCCCGAGGTCTCGCGCAAAGTTAGAGACAGAAAAGTCTTGATCAATTCGATACTCATGTGTCGGGGACATTGAGGGCCCATATTCTGGTTTGTTAGCTATACCCTTCTCTTGAACAACATATCTGAAACTCCTCGAGGAGGTGGTAGAGTTGGTGGTGGCATTCGAAGGCTGCCGAAGGATGGTGCCATCTTCCGGATTTCTGGGAAGTTTTGGTTGTGAAGGCAGACCGAAATCGGAACTTCCAAACACGCCCTTCTTTTGTTGATTCTTCGGAGGGCTGGCCCCTGTAACACGATCCTTTTCGAAGTCCTCTTTACTTTCAAAACGATACGAGGACGGAATTGCGTCGCATGGCCCTGGGGTAAAACTCTTGATGGGCCCCGTAGGGAGTGGAGGTACTTCATCCATCACATTACGTCCACCAATAGATAAATTCCTTGGTGAGTAAGGACCAAGGCCAGAATCTCCAAACCGCGAGTTTGCTGTTGACATTCGAAGGATGCTCTTGTTATCTATCGACACTTCTCTTCGATGTCTATTTGTTGATCGTGGGCGACACCGATTCTCGGAAGCGTCGGGAGCAGGACTTCGTAAAATCGATAGATTATTGTTACAATACTCACTTATAGCATCATCTTCAATACGATCCGGGCTATTTTCAAATGGCATTCTCGTGAAAACACCACCTGTGGCAGGCGTCCAGATCCCGGGTCCCGACCTCATGCCGGACCCGGCTACAGTATGTGATCGAACACAGGTATACGAGTCATCTTCATTAGCGGGTTCAGGCGCTGGTGATATTGGAGTTGTTTGGCTGCGTTTAAGAGGCAAGGGAGAGAGAGATGGGGTGCCATCACTGTTGGCAGGGGTGAGAAGATCTCTGTGTTTAAAATGATGGTCTAATCAAAGTCAGAAAGTTGAGGCCTGAGGCATTTGCCGTTGTGAAGAACTCACTAGCTGCGAAAGGGTTAATTCGTGGTGGCGGACCAAGTCTTCCCGACTTGCCCTCGCGATTGAAGCCCGCGGTATATGTAGGGCCCCTAAAGGGGTTATGACTGTCTTGGTCTGGAGGTGGAGTAACTGCACAGCTGTTCAGCATTCACTCAATTAACACGCAGAGAAGCGCTACGCGCATTGGCTATAGGCAGATATGATAGCAGGATACACATACGTTGTTGCGAAGGTCTGGAGCACGTATGATCACCCATTTCAGATATCCCGACGCTCGCATTGCACTTGGAGCATTTGATCACTGCCAATACCTCGCCCGCATCCAGATCCGCCGCCATTGCTAACGGATCCTGAATAACTCATATGACCCAAGAATTGCGAAATCCCAGCTATGCCTTGTTTTAAGCAGTGATATATCCCACTGGCTTCGGGATGTTCACGCTGCGATGTGGATGTTCTTTTCAGGTGGTGGGTATTTAGATTGAACAACTGAAGGGCTGAGACAAAGGAGGCAAATAATCAGCTTGCTCTTGACCAGAAGGGCCTATATGAAAAGTTAACGAAGCAGAGGGTATGGCAGACAACAATAGTAGGCGAAATGATAAATCTAGGAGGACTTGAGGAAATGAAATGGAGAGAATGGATTTTAGAGCTTGTTTGCTGCTTGGACTGGAGGTTGATGACCGATTTTGCTGTTAGAGAGTTCATGTAGGGGGTAGTTAACAATGAACTATGACAAATACGTCCACATGTATGAATTAGTTATATATCATTTCGGTTGTCTCTGTGTGACGTGGGATAGATGTTATTTGAGGAGGATGAAGAACATGAGGAGGATGATGATGATAATGAGAATAATAATGGAAGATGACCAACAACAAGCTGTATGACCACCAGAGAGCACTTGATAACGGGTGCGGGTGTAATGGCAATACCATCCGTACCAACCAAACCCCCTTTAAGAGCATTCTTAGCTTCCAAAACCCTCCCCCACAGGTTCCAGTTAGAGGATCTCCTCCCAACCAACCTTCAACCTACCCCTAAAGCTGTCGTCCCCTTATGTGCCGCACTCCAGGAAGTTAACGACTGTAATACATAACTAGTTACTCCACATCCCAATTACCTCATCCATCCACCAAAAAGTTAGTTAATAGTTAAGAGGCTAACTAACCCTGCCAGGCGGTGCCTGGTTTCGCTGCAGAGAGCCGCTACATCTCAACGGGCCTAGCTGGGTGCCACAAGGCCGTGGGTCGCAGGACGTTGGCCTCAAGGAACGCTCCACGCTTAGCCGTTTTAAGGGGCAAAAGCTCCATTCCACCAAGGAAGGATTTCGGGATGAATTCCTGGCCCAACTCCTATTGACCCCCTGAGTAGTTATTCTGCGATAAAGGGCCTGTCGAACGAGAAACCTGAGAAGTCACATCTCAGTGTTCTCGCCCTGGGTTCTTGGAAATCTCCCGTTGTTTTGCTGCTGCATCCATGCTCATGACTACAAATGCTACTGCTACTTCATCTCCTCCGAACATAAGAGAAGGTGGTGTGTGCGGGAAATATGGTTACCTGCGCAGTCCTAGGAGAGTTACATCGGCATCTCACAAGCCGATCTTCCCTGCATCAGGTCATCCTCAGCATCAGCACGGTCCCTGAGCTGGGATGAGCCCATGTGCATTATTGACGAATGGTGCTGTGAGCAGCAGACTACCCAGCGTGCCCCCCTTTTTTTTTTTTTTTTTTTTCCCAAGGTTGTGTTTTGTGTTTATATATTTCCTTATCAGCCAACGCGAGGATCAACAAAATAATTATACCGCCAAGCTACCTTCGAACCATTCAACATGAAGACGGAGATATCCAACCACGGAAGCGCAGTCAACGACAATAAATAGTCTGTAGTTAGTTGAGTTTTAGTTTTCTTGGGTTCTTAGCAATCGGCAAAATAGCTCTCTTCTTTGCGACGTCCAGTTTGCAAGTCATTCTGTCGCCAAAATCCACGGACGTCCACTAGTATAGGCTTGGAGAAGGACGACCCCCCGCTGTGGGCGCAGAAGAAGAGAAAAGCGCTAGAAGAAAAGCAAAATTAAAATTTAAAAAAAACGGATCAAATCACGCCGTCCACCAAGGTCCAACTAATGTCGATCAGACTTTTTCGTCGTTGATCTTTGCTCCGTGTGAGGCGGGAATGATCGAGCTTGTGATTGGATCGGGACCCAGTGATCACGATAAGTCGTAGTGAGACTCAAAGATGAGATGTGGTGTTCTTGTTTTCGTCACAGCATTCACCGGGCGTCTGAGCACTGAAGCAGCTTTTCTTGAAAATCTAAAACACCGTAAGGAGGACACAACATCTTCAATTGTTTCGCCTCTTGCTGAAGAGATGAGTTATCGGCCTTGTTTTCCTGCTGGATCCGACAGATTTTTACTGAAAGCACGGATAGATCTGAGCCTCGGAAGGTCTCGATTGGATCCTACGCAATCCGTCCAAAACTTGAAAGTCAAAGAAAAGAAAGAAAAAATAAAATAAACAAAAAGAAGGCAGCAAACACGAACATTCAAGCCACAAGGCTGATTCGAAGTGGGGTGTTCTTGTTTGAGGTTCAAAATTGGTCGCTCCGCGGGATAGACGGGAACGGGAGAAGGGCAGCCGGTAAACAAGAGGACCGAAACCGTGGGACATCATTATGAGATGTGATACCGTTCAATTCCCTGCTTCAGAACAAAGTTTTACTTTCTCCTTCGATTCTTGTTTAATGCGCTTTTCTCTGCTCTTTGGAGTTCAGCGGTAATATTGTGTACATCGCTGAGTAAATAACCCTCTGTGGAAACTACCTAGGTTTAATGGAAACTAATCATTGCGATGATAGCCTGGAAATAGTTGCTATCTTCATCTTCCACAAGGTTCCCCTGCCGTCACCATCTTCAAATGGGGGGAACACCTCGCCTTGTAATGTCAGTTTAGATATAGTTGACTAAACTGGCGCGGCAAAAAATATATCGAGTCCGCCCGCCCACTATATGACACTCCAATTGTCTGAACCACATTTGCGGCATGTTTCACCAACCATTTTCCAACCTTGCTGTGCGACATACGCTTTTGTCACAGCTAGCAACTTCGGCATCCGCTCAAATTTTTAATGCAAAAAGTGTGAAACCGTTTTACCCCATCCCGATTGCCGCAATCACGGAGCTGAGTTGTTTTCATGTGATTTGAGACCATGGGAGGAAATAATGTGAATGGAGGCGAAAATAACAGTTTCAGTATCCGATTCCGATCCATGTGCCCATGTTGTCCTATACCGAGTGAGGACCATGACTCGAGCCTTTTACTCTCCTCCTCAAACTCTCCCTCCTCAATCCGCCGTATGATAATTAAGTATGCATAGACGTGCACCCGAATCGGTTAAAAGGCCCTGCACTCCACCGCGCTGTCATACTACTACTATGCATGCACTTCGCTCGGTCTGTGTGTATGCATTCCATGGATAACTAACTAATTACTCCATTCCAGGAATGTGAACTACTGCCTACACAGAACGGAGTAGCCACGGTGAACCGATATTCCATCGCCAAGGAACACTCCGCCTCACATTTCCTTAAGTCAGTTTCCCAGCTCCCAACTCGGCAAACAGGTCGGGTTGGTCTGGAGAAACGTAATTTATCCTATCCTGAATGGGGAAATCTCTGTTAAGAAATTGCCCCCCCGTGGTGTGGATGGAAACTTATATTACCAGGTGGGTCGTGGACAGAGCAGACTCCGAAGAAGGTTGCTTCCGAGCCCTGAAAGAAAAGGGACACAAATACACGTTCTTACTTTAGGCATGTCAGCTGTCATCTCATTTGATCTCTTTCCTTCAAAGTTCCCGCCAAAAAAAAAAAAACCCCTAGAGGTTCCGAGAGCCTGAGACGGGAAAGAGAAAACGAAGGTCATGCACATGGGCAGGGAACCTTGGAATGGCTGCACACACCAGAGGAGGGTATGATATGAGAGCGGCAGAAATAACCAAAGGATGCTGGTTCCCACCTCCCTAAGGATTCACTCTCCTGGACACTGGTGCGTGACTGGATGATAGAACAGTTTGAGGGGTTGGCTTGAAATTTTATGCGCATATAGAAATGCAGCACTCACAAACCAAAAATGGGATTTCGAACTCTTCGAAATGATTGAGGGGTGCAGGAATTTGCAGGGTATGTGCATAGAGGTCCAGTTTCAGTTTCAGAAATGTCCCTCTCATTCGCTAATCAAAACCGATGGGGTGATAAAGTGGCTCCAATTAAGCCTCTCCAGATCGTAGCATCTTGATGTCTTGTTGTTCACTACAATCATTCTATAACTAGCTGAAGAAATGTGTATTTGAAAGATACAGAATCCAACTCCGGGTAAATTCGAGTCTAGGAAAGTTTTAAAATTAATGTTTTACTGATATTGATGAGATGGAGAGGCACATCTTTTCAATTTTCCAAGATTAACAAACGGATGCTTGATTTGCATGCGCAGGCTGTTGCCTGATAGCTGTTATTACCCACCTGGTCATGGCAGCCTGCTCATTCATTCCAGGTAAACAAACATCCATTCTCAACGGCTTCAATTAAATATATCAGCTGGCAACGAACAGAAAGGAAATGGGCGGCAAAGCCAACTCACCGATAATGAGCTCCCGCTTTGTCAACCTGCACACGGAGGAGCTTGCTGCAATTAATATTTAAGGAGCTCCGAAAGGATTACTACCATTACATCAATGGCCGTTTCACCCGTAGAGATTCTCAGTCTTACTCAACTACATGCTGTCTCCCTTGCAACCATAGCCCAATCAGATCCAAATGATTGCAACTTCGAAATGACGACAACCACCGCATCCTCCATCATGCTCTGTCAGAACCAGGAAGGTAGTATGGACTGTATAAACTGTCTCCAGGGGGTTTGCTTCAGCAATACGGCAGCATTGGAGACCGTAATGAACGGTTTACCCCGACCAGGACCCGACGAATATCCCTATCTATCATGACGAACAAGAAGCAGATGGTGATGAAGGAGATGATGATGATGATGACACCGCACAACAAAATATGGAATCCCGACCATCGCAGCAGATATTCCTCTCAAACCTGACATGTTATTTTCCTAAACTGCGGCATGTCTTCATCGGATGGCGGCGACCTGCCCTACGAAAACTGCTGGTGGCGTAAACTGCTGGTGGCGTAAGCCATATCTCACCACAGACGATGAGAACTGCATTTCGAACTGGAAGCACGGGCTCCCTGGCTTAAAACCAAATGCCCGGTTTATATGATGCCATTGCGGAAATCTGATGTCCCCGGCCTTATTCCCGTAGATCGTTCTTCTTCGGATCTTTCAACATCATATTCGAATGGTCTCTTGAGTTCTCTCCGGTCACACCGTTGTTTCTCCCATAGTCAACGAACATATTTTCTTTTCATATTCTTCATATGGGCTATTTCTTCTCGGACTGAAGAACATCTTTGCCCACCCACCCTTTCGCCGGGAACTGGCATGTGCTTTTGAGCAGGGCTGTTCCACAGAGATGGTGTCTCTCTGTAACCAGTTAGGGTAGGTTAGTCACGTGAACTTGGGTTCCATTGCATGTGTACCTCTAAAACAACCCCTGCCAGGGTTTCTTCCAACAGATGAGGACCTGTGGCGCAACGGTAGCGCGTCTGACTCCAGATCAGAAGGTTATGTGTTCAAATCACATCGGGTTCATCAATTCCAAGTCGAGTCTTCTTTTTTTCCCCCCTCCCCCCCCACCTTATCTCTCCGTCGACTTAACTACGCTCTTGTGGCTCTCAACCTTTTTTGAATCTCTTATTTAAATTCTCATTGCCCTTGCTTGGCCTTTATTGATGTTTCATATTTGCCTTGATCAATCTCTAAATCCCTCTCTAAATAAATCCCTTGGGCCGTGCATTCTAAATGTGATGTTCACTTCATCAGAGCACAATATATGCTTGTTGACTGCTGAGACACATTGAAGGACGAAATGGATCTTCAATATTTTACCATTTACTGCTATTAGTCTATTATTTCTTATTGTATGAATAAAGAGTGCCCAGAGCCACCAGTACCAGGAGGCTGATCTCTTTCAATGCCCCCTTGCTTCCTCCCGCCGTCTTCATTGAACAAATCCCATAATTAGCATGCCTCCCAGCTCCCTTGTCCTATGGAGCCATTACCTCATCATGTTGATTACACGCCACAATGCAATGTCATGCCGTGCCGTGCTGATAGGCACCTTCTGTAATCCATATTGATATCCGTTCCAGCGTTCAAAAGGACCACAGGATCGGAAAATTCCCTCCTTCTTGAACGGGCACTGAGTAGCCCCCTACGTCCCACTACTCTCGTCGTCGGTGGAGTTCAGGTACCCCCGTACATCAGGTGAAGGGCAACCTCGAGGCTGCATGATTCTGCCGCGGTTGAGCAGACCAGAGTGACCTCTCCTCTTCCTCGTCCTCGAGGCCATGGAGCCGCTGTCCACGTGCAGGTGAACTAAGATCCGTTAGAGGGACTTGGCTCGTTTCCAAGTGCTGGCGGCGTGAGGACAGAAATCGTGTTGCCCTTAATGGAAGAAAGGAGGATATCAAGGATGGGGAGACAGGATAATGGGCCAATATTGGCCTCTTCCCCCAAAACGCCACGGATGATACCGGGCAGTGGCATAGCCTAGCGACACAATTCTCTGACTTGATGTGGCCTTTAAGTGAGGGTGAGTTGGGAAGATGCGTGCGTGTGCATTTGCCTGTTATATACTTGTGGATTGATTCACTTTAGAAAGCTGGGCTAATTTTCTAATATATCAATCAAACATCTTCCCTAGTAAGCGAATTACCCGATCTGACGCTGACTTCCTTGATGTGTGTGACATGGAATATTTTTAGACGACTGCTCTTCTCAGTCATGTTACTCTGAGCACTAAACAATACTCGACCCCCCATGTCTGATATCATCACGTTGAATCATATATGACTTTACACATAAGAAATTGATGTTCAAAAGAATAATCTATCATTCGATGACTTTCTCAAAACGCCGAATATGCAATAGGTTGACTGGAAAAAAAAAGTCACAGCTCCTCCCATCTGTCATACTCTTCATATGGTTCCTCAGCGAATTCCTTCAGATCCACCGGATGAATAATGGCAAACACGCCGCCCAGAACAAACAATATAACAGCCGCCACCAACACATTGACACGTTGAAGAACAGTAATTCCGTCATCACCACTGTCATGGAAACTGCTTATATATCCGCCGTAGTGAAGCCGATCCCCTTCACATCCATCGGATATTTTCCTTGATAATTCTGGATTATCGGTAATAACGCCGTCAACTTCATTTCTTACACTCCATCGCATCAACGACTCTTCGTTCACCGTCCAGACGAATATTTGGCGCTGGGAGTGCTTCACGTCGGCTAGGAACTTTGCGCCCCCTGGACCCACTAGGGCTTTTAGTTCGATGCTGAAAGAGATGTTAGGGACTTTGAGAAATTTTCGAGCATAGAGTAGTGAATAGGTGATTAGAGCCACAGGATATGTCGGGAGATATTTATGGCAGAGTGGAAGGTATTTGGCCTGGAGGAAAAGAACTTAGTATTTTTAAACATGATGAATCCTCCAGGAGAGATCATGCACAGCGAAGAAACCCCGCACTTGCAGCCAGGTTACAAAAGTTGTGCTTCCTACGCCGTCCTAAGTAGGTAGAAAACAAATATTTTCACCGCAGAGGCACGCAAATGGAAATTGATAGGTTATCAGGGGTACACTCACCGCCCAGCAACCAAGAATTATCCTCTCATTCCACGGCCGATGTACAGAAGGAATGGAGAGTACTGCTTTGGCAATCGCACGCATGATGGTCTCAGGATCATTATCGAGCTGCTCCACTCGATTAATAAGGCGTTCATATAACATCCTTTGCGTGAAAAAACCAGCAAACAAAATGGAGATGAAAGCAGAGTATACTTTTATATCTAGCAAAAGCCACACATGTGAACGCTCTGGCACAGCAATGTACTGCAACAAGTGGAGCAGTCGTGGCATGGGTTCGAAGGGTGGTTTTATCGTGCGTAAAGTGCTAAGATATTCCCAATCACAATCGATAATTCGTTTTCTAACACCATAGCATCGTTGTAGGGTTGCGTCCTTGGGTAATTATCAGAGTGCTAACCGCGAAGCATGGGGTTAATTGGGGGCAGGGAACCTCAGTCGTACGTGAGAAATGACAACTACACCATCCTTTGAAATGTGCATATCAGCCTCCAGGCCCTGCGCACCAACTTTGACAGCATGTGAAAACGCGCACATGGTGTTTTCGGGGTACTTGGCTTTGAAGCCCCGGTGGGCAACGGTTAATGGCACGCCTCGTGTTCCATCCTTGTTGTAGCCAGGATTGGCCCATGATGCTGTTCGTTTATTAGCCATCTTGTTAACCCACAAGAACATTCCTCCGTGGGAGTTTTACACTTAGGAAAATGGCTTCTGGGTTCTAATGGCTGCGCTGGGTGTGTAGTCGAAATGCAACCTCCAACGCTGTAGTCGAGCGTTGCCGTGACATCTTCGAAGATTGCCGTTTCTCTACCCATGAGAAAGGTAGGATATGAATTCGCCCAGCACGATCAGAATATGGGACCATCCAAGTGGTGCAATCTGGGGCGCCAGGTGGGGATATCGCAGATTGAATAATGAGATCGACTGCGAATGATAGAAAGTGGATATGATGCAAAGGCACACTCCAAACGACACAATGTTGGTAGACGCGGTAATTATAGAAACGTGAGCATTAACTAAGCTTTAAAGCTCAATTACCCAGTCCTGGAATACTATAAAAGCTCCACACATCGGCTGATGAAAAATGAAGGACAGAGTTTTAGGTGCAGCAGCAGAGAAAGATTAAAAGGGTTTATTCGGGCGGAGTGGAAAAATGCCCCGGTAGTTACGTCAATGTGGATTCATTAAGATGTCTCTTTGACGTATGTTTACTTAAAAGAATAACCGAACAACGACGAACTGCCGCAAAAATCCAAGAGATGGAGCGAAAAAGGAAAGGGAAGAAAAGGGAAAGGAGAGAAGATAAATCCATTGTAGCGCGGGAATGCCAGAGTTTACTCATAGATGACACCGAGGCTGCTCCAGACTTTGATATCTGCGACATTCGATGGCGGATGCAACAGCAAGTCAGAGCGCTAACCAAATCAGATCGTTGGGGGCCGCAGATTGGAACAGACTCATGTCAAGAGAGTCCAATCGAAGCCTCCTTGTCCTTTTTGGTATCGCTTCCACTCCGATGTTGGTAATCAGGTTCCCTGATAGGCCTAAATCATGTCCAAAGCGGAATATGAACAGTCTAGGGGTTGACACCGGATTTCCTAACCTGGCCGAGTGATGCAAAGCCGCTTGCATCTCGTCAATTTCTTGCCCGAATTGGTTTAAATATCCTCCGCCTCCTCCCCACGTCATAACCTTGGGAACTTCAATCTTGGCTCGATTCTCCACTTCTATTTAACAATATGTTGTGGGCGAGTTGAGTGACAGACCTCCGTCTGTGTAGTTATACACTGAAGTTGATCTGATTGCTGATTCGAACTGAACTACTGAGCGGTTCCTGAATCCTCTTTCAGCAGGCTGAAATTTTGGACCAGCATAGCCTCAGCAAATTTCAGTTAAGGTTTGTTTGACTCCACAGAATGTTGGAACCACGAAAGAGAATCTAAGTTAAGAACTAGTAGCAAATTATCCAATAGAGGGATCTTTGTGTTTTGGGCGAGGAAACGAGGCGTCGTCGTACGAGATGCCATGGATTCTGGCCAAGCAGGCGGCGGAGAGGTACAACAAACGTCTCAACAAGCCCTGTTGTGAATGGGGATTGAGCTGCGTTTCAGAACTGGGTGAGCAATGGCTTTTCAGACCTTCATGGCTTGAATCTTGAGAGAAGATATGAGGACTATATCATTAGAACCCAAAGACAATATTTGGAGATACTATTGTTTAGTTACCGCCATAAATTCTGCAATGTTTGTTGTCAGTATGGGCTGTTGTCGATATTACACCCTTCCCAACAATGTATACCTAGGAACGGCCATCCAGAAGAACAAGCAGCCTGGAGTATGATTTGGCCTTTCTGAAGTGAGCAAAAGCAATCCTGCTCTCTGCTAACTTGGTGAACCCCGTCAAGTTTAAAGACCTTGGTATTCCTGCTCGGAGATTGGGTGGTGATGTTGGTTAGGAAGAGCTGCTCTGCTGGCAGAAAGCCAATTTTTACTCAAGATGGCTCTAATTTATAGAGTGTATTCATATGTTCTTTATCCAGCCAACAAACCTCTTCCTCGACTGCCATAAAAAATGCAGAAACTATTCGCACTATATTCCCCCTTCCACAACGCCGTCTACAACGTGGATTTGTCTTTCAGAAAGCCTCTCAATTCATTATATACAACCCATCAACCCCCTAGTTCCAACGCAGCAGTCTCAGCGGCACCCTTGAGTTGTGTATATAAACCCATGGATTTTGAGCGTCGATAAAGCGTACGCAGCTGGATGTAATGGGTATCCCTCGAGGAAAGCAATCATAGCCATGTAGCTAACGGTCTTCTGTCAGCACCATAAGAGACATCAAGAAGCTTTAGGGGATATTTTGAAGGAGACAATGGCTCAAGAGCATTATCCGCCCTTTTTTTTTTTTTTTTTTTTTTTTTTTTTTTTTTTTTTTGTCACAACAATTGACAACGGCAGCCCAAGAAGGCCACCGAGAAGCCTTCAAAGTCTCCTTTAGTTTCCCTCGTAATTCGATAGCAACTCAAGCTGCGTGGTCAATGCAGGTTGTTGGGATCGATACTAATTATACTAATTACAGTAGACGAAATTGACGATTTTGTTATCAATGATTGATCTGTTTTAGAAATATTTAGATTTGCGACACTTGCAGTCCATTGACGGCGAGAACTGGCTCACACTAGTCTTCTCTGGACACGGTAAGAGACACGATGATGTTGTGCATTGGCAGAAGCAAAACATAAACGAATTTTTTGCATTTTGGATACGAATGATGGAGTGGAAAGCCTCTTCGTAAGTCGTGGGAGCAAAACATTCGCCCAAATCTATTTTAACTTCTCCGGTTTTGTTCCAGCACGCGTAAACAAGACATCAAATCAGTAGAATCATTTACCATCTTTTTAATCGTTTATTTCCTTCTCATCTCCCGAACTTCAATTTTCACTCTTGTACCACAGACCAAAAAAGAAAACGATTTTGATATCTGTAAAAAGATGTGTAAAAGTGAGGTGAAAAACAGTGTCTAGTGCACCACCCAAGCAAGAAAATGCGAGAAATTCATGGGATATAAAATTGGTCAATGTGCTCGGTATTTTGGGAGGGAAGAATTGTTCATTGATTCGTCTCACAGGGCAAAATAGAAGGAAACTTTCGGAAATAAAGCACACGAAAATTAGTTCAGCCGAATTTGTAGGTCGAAAAAACAGGGTTGTTCATGGTATAAAAAAAAAAGATGTCTTTCTTGTCGGATTTTGCAAAATTTTTGGGCATGGTAATCATCACATAATAATAAAACGTGAATCATGATTCTGCTTAGTTTGGCTTGGTGCCACAATGGAGCCAATATCGCTGCAAAGGTATGCGGAAATGGAGAAGAAGGGATATTGGTAGGTTGCAAGGTTTCTTTCATTTAGCCTCCTTTTGGGAGTTAAGCGCATTGAAGTTGGTTCCAGCCCTGGAACTGCGGATAATTGTCTTCACCACGGCCTCGACCTCATCCCAATCGCGAGTGTCCACCCGCTGGATATCGGTGTTGAAATAGCTCTTGATGTCCTGCAGCATTTGCCATTCTTCCTTACTGGCAACGAAGGAAACGGCTACACCAACACGACCAAAGCGTCCGGTACGACCGATACGGTGCAGGTATGTCTGGGCATCAGCGATACGCTTGGTGGCTTGTGGAGCGTGGAGCTCGGGAATATCCTACCATTTTGTTGTGTGAAAGATTAGTTAAAAGGGTGGAGGGTCTCAAGTCGCGTTTTTCTGGGAAGATTGAACATACATAGTTGATGACCATCGATACGGTCTGCACATCGATTCCTCGAGCCAGGACATTGGTGGTAATGAGAACTTTAGCTTCACCCTGACGGAACTTGTCAATGATCTCATCACGTTTCTGCCCTTCAACACCACCAGTCAAGGACGCTACGGTGTGCCCTTCGGCTACCATTCGTCGTTCGATCTCAGCTGCTGAGGCCCGGGTCTGTGGTTCGCTGTTAGTCTGGGGACATAATTATCCGCATTCGGAATTATTTGTTACCTTCACAAATATGATGGAAGACCCAATGGTAAGAAGGCCATAGAACTTCACTAGAATATCGAACTTATGCTCATCCGAGTCACAGTCAAGGTAGAGCTGCTTAATGCCCTCAACCGTCAACTCTTCATGTTTGAGAGTGATCTGGTTGGCATTTGGGGCAAATTTGTTGGCGTAACGAACAACGTGGTCAGGGAAAGTGGCTGAAAAGAGCACAACCTGAACAGTTCTTGGAAGTAGTCTGTAACGATGTTAGCTACAAGGGAATATCAAGAATATGGAATTATAACAGGGAGGTTACCCTTTAACCCTAATACACTGATCACCCAAGCCTTGTTGGTCAAGCATGTTATCTGCTTCGTCCAGCACGAGCACTTTCAAATGTTGGGTATTAAATAACTTTTTCCGGATGAGATCCATCACGGTTCCTGGGGTGCCCACCACAACAGGAGCTTCCATTTTCTGATTGCGATTGGACTCCATAGGGACGGCCGTAGCGACCTTTAACTTTTCGACATAAGAGCCCATAACCTGAATGACCCCGACAATTTGGCGGGCCAACTCACGACTGGGTGCGAGTACTAAAGCCTGTGGCACAAGCTCCATTTGTGGAGACAGGTCAAGGCGAGATAATATATTTAGGACGAATGCAGCAGTCTTCCCTGTACCTGATTGCGATTGCCCAATCATGTTGGCGGGGGGATTATTTAGGAGAAGTGGTAGAGCTTTCTCCTGGATTTTAGACGGTCGACGGAAGCTCATGGCATGGAGACCTTCGAGGATAGATTTATGGCTATATTTTGGGTAATGATAAGCTCCGGGAGAACTAATTCGAATGGGGGAAGAAGGACGATGGCTTACAGCCCAAGTTCCTCAAAACTTTTAATTGAGTATAGTGGATTATTTGGGTCAGCTTGCAGGTCACTCAGCTTAACATTGACTGAGTAGTTTGGCTCCTGCAGCTGAGATCCTCCAAAGTCTGCGGAAGCTCCATCGGTTTGGGCACCCGCAACTGTGGCCTCCGTAGCAGCTAATTGGTTTGTAGGGGTAGACTCTGTTTCGCATAATCAGCAACACTGTTGAAAGGTATGCAAAGAGAGTCTAAGGGATTCTGCTTTGCATCAAGAAGCAGGATGTATAGTAAAAATTACCGGAAAGAGCAGATGTGGCAGCAGAATCCGATTTGGGCTCTTCTCGAGAAATGCGATCCTCAAGCCGACCGCCGGCGGGTGTTTCCGACGCCATCTTTGCGCTGAAAATGGGCTATAGTAAATCGCGATCGTATATAAAGTATGAAAAAGTGGAATAAAAATGTGAATGTAGGTGGCCGGAAGCTTGGATGGACGTATAAAAATTTAAGGGAGGGGTATTGAGAGTGGTTGGAAGGGGTGAATCGAACGAGGGATAATTTTCTCAGACGAAGGCGGCGGGAAACCAGCGTCGCTATGGAGGGATCAGAACAATTGTTCGCAAGAAAACTCGGGTGAATCACAACAAATTTGTTGTTTCTTCACCGTTGCCGTCAGGTCGTGAAGATAAATAACCATCGCAAAAAGTCAGCATCTTGTTGTTGGAAGCTTGTTCGAGTCGCTACCTTGCTGAGTCATCAACAGGCAGATGGGGGCTATTTCATTTTTGTATTGGCGGCTTGGCATATGCCCAAACAAGACTAGCTCGTCATTTGCCGTCGCTGTCACTTTTCTAGAACACCACTAGTCCTAAAAAGGTCTAGTCCATCCGGTGAGAGTTGGTGATTATTGGGGCTTGGATGTTGGTTAAGTGGATCGTGACTCGGTCGTAGGCTTGGTGGGATACTCATGAGATTTCAACTTGCTAACTTCAATGTTGGCATTAATGGTTATCAATGAATGCTGATACTGCGTTTGACTGACATGCTGTTCAGGTATACACTGCAAAACTGTGGTTTCCTTTTCATGCGTGCCCAAGCTGGTCTCTGGAATTGTGCTCTCGACTAAGGTGCCTGGGAGACTGCGCACCACCGTGCATGGGGCTGGATAACAATGGCGGATGTGGATTCTTCTGTGCAGTTTGGGTCTGAATTGAAGGTATATTTCTGGTTTACATCCTTTTATTGACATTGTAATCTAACCTCTCCTCTTGTATAGGACGCTTTCAAACCCATCAATGCTTGGGTACGCCTTTTCTCTCCCTCATATCTTCACCCTCATTTCCCGTACTCCGTTTCTTATCAGCAGACACCAGTGCTTGTAAACACCATGAAATAAGCTCTGTGGCCAGGATGTTAAGTTAAGGGTTTTTAAGGTCTCGAACGGCATTGGATGGCTGGATGAGATCCAGCAGTTCTACCGTGAACGAAGTGCAATCGAGAAGGAATATGCCACGAAACTTACAGCATTATGTCGGAAATACCATGAGCGCAAGGCAAAGAAGTCGAGTAGCCTGAGCGTTGGGGATACCCCAACACTAACACCGGGTTCCCTAGAATGTGCGTCATTGACTACCTGGTCTACTCAGCTCACGGCTATTGAGGCGGAGGCTGCAGAACGAGATCGTTTTGGCTCAGATTTGGTCTATCAAGTCGCAGAGCCCCTCAAACAGGCTGCAGCACGGTTCGAAGAGCTCCGAAGAAATCATGCTGAGTATGCCAGCAAGCTGGAGAAGGAACAAGAAGCCACCTATAGTGATTTGAAGAAGGTAAAAGGTAGATATGATGGGGCCTGCCAAGAAGTAGAAAACCGACGGAAGAAGACTGAATCTGCATTCGATCACGGAAAACACAAGGCGCAGGTTGCATACCAACAGCAGATTCTTGAAATGAATAACGTGAAGGTATGGCATTCATTCCGGGAACATGGGCTCCTTCCCACTAATTAACTACAGAACACCTATTTGATTTCTATAAACGTAACCAACAAACTGAAAGAGAAATACTATTATGAGTATGTCCCGGAATTGCTTAATGTATGGTCAACCCTTATCATCTTTGCCTAAAGGCAATTTTCAATAACCACTTTCATGATAGGGATTACAAGATCTCAATGAAACCAGGGTTGCGAAATTAAATTCGATTTGGCTGCTGGCTGCCCAGCTGGAAAAATCGACACTGGCCAAGTCTGAGGAGCATATTACCCATCTCATTTCTGAAATTCCGCGGAACGAACCTAGACTCGATTCTACGATGTTCGTTCGGCACAACATGTCAAATTGGCAGGATCCTGCCGATATACAATTTGAACCAAGCCCTATATGGCATGACGATGCTACCATGGTCACAGACGAGACGGCGAAGGTCTTTCTTCAAAACATACTGACAAGAAGCAAAGCCCAGGCGAAAGAACTAAAGGTGGAGGCAGATAAGAAGCGGAGAGAGGTCGAAAAGGCAAAAAGGACACGGCAGAGCGTCCGTGACGGTAAGGATAAGAGAGATGAAGCAGAAGTTGTTCGGTCCATATTTGCCATGCAAGAGGACCTTCACCTTTTGGACCGCAAACGATTGACAGCAGAGGTTGAAACTTCCACTATCACATCCGTTGTCGGTGATTTATCCTTTGGGGCAAGGAGCCATAATTTTCGATCACAAACATTTAAAATTCCCACAAATTGTGATCTATGCGGTGAGAGGATCTGGGGCTTATCCGCTAAGGGGTTCGACTGTCGAGATTGTGGCTACACTTGTCATAGTAAATGTGAAATGAAAGTGCCAGCAGAATGTCCGGGTGAACAGAATAAAGAGGAGAAAAAGAAGCTGAAGATTGAACGACAAGAAGCTGCTGGCTCAGGAGCTGCAATTGATCTCCCGAAGTCACCAAATGGAGCTTCTGAACCACCAGCATTGAGCCGCAGAGATACCATGAACTCTTTAAGCTCGGGATATGCTGCCAGCACGGCTCGCTCGACATCTGTTGTCTTAACCCGGCAAGCAACTGAAGCAGGAGCGGTAGAGGTTCCTGAATCTTTTCCGGCTGCTACTAAACCCGCGACAAAACCCTCTGCAGGAGCCCGGAGGAACAGGATTGTTGCTCCTCCTCCAGCACAGTATGTCAGTGTGCCTCCTCCACCATCGGAAGAAGGAGAGTCCGGTGGCCGGGCTAGCTTTTCTCCGAAGTCAAACGAACCAAGAGGAAAAATGCTATACCCGTACGACGCCAACGGTGAGGACGAAATTACAGTTGGGGAAGGCCGGGAGGTTATTATTGTCGAACCAGATGGTATGTAACCAGTTATGCCTTTTCTCCCCACCCGTTACCACATCCGATCTCCCCCTAATCACAAGTCTTCTCACACTGCATACCATGATAGACGGATCCGGCTGGATGCGCGTACGTGAAGGAACCCGTTCCGGCCTCGTTCCTGCCTCCTACGTGGAAACTATCTCAACACCGTATTCCTCCGTATCAACTAGCCCCAACCTCCCCAAGCGCCCGGGATCTTCATACTCTACCTCCAGCGCCTCACTAGCGGGCAGTGCTGCTGCGGGCAAACGTCGCGGCCCCGCCGTGACACCCAAGCGTGGAGCTAAAAAGTTACAATATGTGGTTGCACTATATGCCTACGAAGCGCGCAGTGATGCAGAATGGAGCATGGAGGAGGGGGATAGATTCGTGCTTGTGAATCGCGATAGTGGGAATGGGTGGTCTGATGTTGAGAAGGGGGGACAGACGAAGAGTGTACCTGCGAATTATATTGAGGAGGTGTAGATATAGTCGTTGAGCGCTATTTTATTCTGTGGAGGATTCCGCTGTCCGGTGTCTTATTCTGTATTGGTCAGCGTGCAGTCGTTTTCGAACTTTGCGTGGTTGTAATATCCAATCTGACCCCCGTATCTACACACGCAAATACATGTTTATGCCAGGAAGGACGTTTCAAACTATCTGCACAGCCCATATGATGCACACATGCTTTCACTTCAAGCTCTGATACGTTCAAAGGGAGTCGTCGTAAATCGATCAATTTATGTGGCAGGATACTCCGTACCAGAAATCTATAACTACTAGTTACATCTCGTAACTCTTGTGACCGTAAAATCCCCACCTGTAGAAGGTGAGGCAATAGGAGAGGCAATTGCAAGTTTATAACTTCAAAAAGCCAAGGTTTATGGTAATGGATGTGGTTAACCGCTGTCTAGCCAGCAACAAACTGCAAGTCATAATGTGACTTACCACTAAACGAGCCATATCACTAAACGAGCCGCTCTCAGCAAAACTGCCTCAACTTGCTAGAATCTAATTAATTCCACAACAATGAAATAAATATTAATTAGATTATTAAATAGTAATGAGAGTATTCTCTAGTTCCATACAAAATAGGTGGTTTAATAAAATAGATGTGTGCTTGGCCGAAGAACGCGGCCATGATGGGAGACCCGGCATGGAGTAAGGAGATTGTTCAAAGGAGTGTCAATTTCTGAATTAGTAGTAGAAGCAGCAGTAAGCTGCTCTGGGGGATTGAGGTTGACCTCATTTCCTAGACTGGAAGGTTGGATAGGGTTTAAAGGATTAGAATCCACTGTAGGCGCCTGCTTCTGCTGTCACTTTGAAGCAGCTGTAGTTGAACTGACTGATTTTTGCTTTGCAGTGCAAGTACTAGCCTGTTCTTGCTTCTCAGCTTCAAGCTGAGCCCTTTTAGCCTCTCTAGCAAGCTGCTGAGCTTTGTGATGCTCTGCCTTTCTAGCCCTCTCTTCCTCACAGGCTTTGTGAGCTGCTGCCTGAGCTGCTTGTTGTTCAATTTGTTTTTGCTAAGCCTCTTCAGCTTCATGTGCTTTTCAGAGATCACATTGAAGTTGCTCTTGGGTTTGTTGAGAAGCTTTCTCCTCTTTTTCACAATCTGCTTCCTGAATCCTCTCAAGAGCTTGTTGAACCTTGGATGGTGAGAAGAATTGAGTCTGGCCAGGCTGCTGCTCTGGATTCAATAGACCTAAGGACTTTCCACACTGTCATTGCTTCTTTTCATTGCATAAAGCTTTAATTAGAGCCTTATTCTCATGCACAAGCACCTTCTTTTCAAAGACAAGCTTCTCACTAGCATGTACAATCTTTTCCATGTCTTTAGAGAGCAGGCTCTGCCAAATTCAAATTCTCTTAATATCATGTTGAAGAGCATGGGTAGTTGTAGATGTAGTAATCTCAGTTGAAGCTGAATTGACTGGAGATATAGACTGTTTTGTAAATCAGTGAAGAACATACTCAGAAGTAAAAGAATGAATATCAGTGGCAGCAAATGCAGATTGAATATTCTTAGTCATTAAAGACTGATCCCATGTGGAATTGAAGACAGATAAAAAGCTTCTTTTTATCATTTGAATGAATTCAAATCCACTGCAAAGAAGGTTATTGACACTGCAAGAGTATGCTTCTGCTAGAGGACTAAAGATGTCAACATTCAAAGATTGCAGTCAGTGAGTTGAATGTGAAGACAGTACTGCAAGAAGGATTTGATTTTGATCTGTGAAATCAATAATTCTCATATTGACATGAGACAAGTGCTCATCTAGGATAAGAAGATGTCTTTCATGATCTGCTTTAGTCTTGATGTGCTCATCAAAGATCCACTTCAGCCAGTTAAGCCCATAGTCATCATTACTTCAATCTTTCTCAGAAACTGCAAAATAAGCTGTATTATTCTCATTCAGATCCTCTAGTCATGTATTCAACATATCACAAGACTCTTCTTGATAAATAAGAGTGGGTGGAAGAGCTGTTCTGTCTGCACATATTGCTGTGAGTAGAGAGATGAATTCACAGCTGCCATCTTGAACTGCAGAAATTCACTTTGCCTTCAGAGCTTCAACTGGAATGATCCACTTAGTAGTCTGACTGATGCCAATTAAGAAGCCCTTTTCATCAAAATTGTAGATATTTGATGACTCAATATTGTATTTTTCAATCTTCTCATTCAACTATGTAGTCACACAGCAAAATAGTTAGCAAGAGTCTATAGAGAACTTAGTGCAAGAAAACAAGCAAAAGATCAAAATACTAGCTGGAAATAATGCTCAAAATGAGTAGAATTATCTGCTATCTTGTGTTTTTGATCAATGCCATGGACATGAATTCTTTGAATTTGAGCCTTATAGCACTCAGTAAAGTGCCTCACCCAGTGGATTTCAACAGGTTCTTTGGTGATTTCTGCAATGAGATTTCAAATGATTTGAGGTGTAGGAGCAAAGCTGCGAGCTGCAAGCTTCTCTATATGAAGCAGAAGCATTTGTTCTTGCTGATTTGAGAGCTTCTTCTTCTGTTGGGAGGCTACTTCATCCTGCACAAGTTGCAAGCTGTTATAACACTGGCACAGTGTTTCCTTATTAATTGAGTGCTTCCTAGCAATTGCAACATAATTTTTGACCTTTTGAGCTCTTAAATCCTTAATTGCAAGTTGAATAGCTTCTTCATTTGGCATCTCAAAGCAGTGGAAGTTGAAGAATTAAATTGCAGCGCGTCGCAAAAACACAGCTCGTTTAGTGGTAAGTCACGTTAGGCTTTAACGCCAGTGGCTGAGATCTCTCGGAGAAGATGGGATCGGGGTCGCGTGGTGGCTAGTTACCGTCGATTTAACGCTGAGTAATCATTTCCTCGACAGTGGAAAACTTCTGAGCCTGATGGAGGTGGTGGCTACTGGATCTTCGAGGAAGCTTTCAATCGAAATACGAGATGTGAGGGGAATCAGATAAATTGTTGATATCTTCATGGTTGTGTTCCGTTGCAACTGTGGCTCTGGATAACTAATAGTTAACGCGGAGTGGAGTTGAGGCTTTAAAAGTCGAGTCAGCCTCTGCATGGCATGGTGGCGAAGCTAACAATATGTGGTTGCTGCTGAACGTTGCCAACTTAGGCTCTGGTCTAGGGGCTTGGGGTACCTGAACCCAGCGTTGCTCTGCCCATCTTTTAGGGGGCTTGGGGTATAAGTTCCGGGGGAGGGGGAAGGGGGGTGGGATGGCAAAAACGACTTTACAGTGGCGACCCTAACAGGCAATGTGAAAAACCATCCCCTCTCAACAAGCTTTACTCCAGGGTAGCAGCTCGTATCTCGAGTCTCTCTGCCACAGAGGAATTCCGTCCTTGTGGTTCGAGTTCTTGGTAATAATGATGACCTTGAAATATGATGCCGCTACGTTGTTTGCCTGCCCTGCTTTGGAAGCTGTGCGTCCTTTCTTACAATAGAATGATCCACTTTGAAGTGCATTCATTTCTCATTTTCCCCTCTGTTGCAATTTCACCTGCTCTTGCATCTCTCTTCAGGAGAGATGCAAGTTTAGAATGTCTTTCATTTCAGGGTTAATATCTCTTCAAGGTGTCTTCTATTTATCTCTCCTTTCGCCTCGTTCGGGAAGACACCTTAACAATGTTCTTGTCTCTTTTCATCTCCTTAAGGGGAATTCGTCGTTCTTTCTTATGATATCTACGGGCCCTACTCATAAATCGAATATCTGACTTCTGATTTAATATACCCCTGCATTACATCATGAAAGCCATAGCTGCGTCTGCGTTATCCGCGGCAGTGCTCGCCTCATCTGCTCTTACTGGCGAGGCCAGCATCATCAAGTCTAGAACGAACAAGATCACTCCTGTCACAGTTAAAGGAAATGGTGAGCCTTGAGCCTTTATTCTATGAGAATGGCTCAATGAAAGTTTAATAACTGTTGTTCTCTATTTCCCAGCATTCTGGAATGGCAAGGAGCGTTTCTACTTGCGCGGAGTGTAAGTCTAGTTCAACCCCTTTTTTATATATGAAGAATTTCTCTATTCAGTTTTCTTCTAAATAACAATTGGTAATTGGATGTGTTGGATATAGAGATTATCAACCAGTTAGTGATCCGTTGAGCAGGATCTTGCCCATACGTATAGGGGAAAGGTTGCTGAACTTCTTTTCAGGGATGGCCATCCAATCTCAAGGACCCAATCGCTGAGCCCAGACTTTGCAAACGGGACATTGCCAAATTCAAGGAATTGGGCGTGAACACCATCCGTGTTTACAGCGTTGACAACAGCATAAACCACGATGAATGCATGGAAGCACTCGCTGACGCTGGCATCTACCTTGCCCTTGATGTCAACACCCCTAAATACTCTATCAACAGAACTGGTACGTCTTGACACCTTATATGACGCAGAAGCACTTCACATTATTTGCATAACATTGTGCTTTTTCTCACTCTTTTTTTTATTTATAGATCCTAATAATTCGTATAATGCCGCCTACCTCCAAAATGTCTTTGCGACGGTCGAAATGTTTGCCAAATATGACAACACCCTGGTATTCTAGACCACGTCGAATTGCATCGAATTTCCTATATATCATCATCTCCTTGCTAACACCGATCACAGGCTTTCTTCTCCGGAAACGAGGTCCTTAACGATGGTAATTCATCAATGGCTGCCCCTTATGTCAAGGCGGTCACACGTGATATTCACAATTTTCTCCACTCACGAAATATGAGAGATATCCCCGTCGGATATTCTGCGGTATTAATTGTATACCTTTTTAAGCGTAAATTAAGTAGATATAGGGGGACTATGGTCAGCTCACGATGTTACTTGTTAATAGGCTGATGTCGATACCAACCGTGTCCACCTGGCACATTATATGAACTGTGGTTCTGACGATGAGCGCAGCGACTTTTTCGCTTTCAACGATTACTCCTGGTGCGATCCATCTTCCTTTGAAAATTCCAGCTGGGACAAGAAAGTCCAAGCTTTCACCGGCTACGGAATCCCCCTTTTCCTCTCAGAGTACGGCTGCAATAGGAGTGAGCACAACTGGAACGAAGTGACGGCTTTGTACTCCAGCAACGTGACAAGTGTCTACTCTGGCGGTCTCGTCTACGAATACTCCCAGGAGCCTAATAGCATTGGCCTGGTCCAAATCAAGGACGGCAAGCTAACAAAACTCCCTGAGTTCGACAAACTGAAGGAAGCATTTGCTAACGCAAAGAGCCCATCCGGTGATGGCGGATTCAACAAAACTGGCGGTGCAAACCCTTGCCCCAAGAAGGACGGTCCCAACTGGTATGTCGGTGACGAGGCTCTTCCAGCCATGCCTGACGGTGCCAAAATATACCTCTTGCAAGGTGCCGGTAATGGTAGCCAGACCGCTAGCTCTGGATCACCTGGCCCTGGATCTGGCACCAATGGCGTGAAGGCAGGTCAACTCTTTGCCTTAAGAACTCAAAGCGCTGCTGCTGGCCTTGAGCCCCCCAAGATCTTATCTGCTTTCCTTTATGTTCCATTGTTGTTGGAACGTCTACGCTCTTTGGCGTTTCATTGATCGTGGTCTGAATCAGGTAATACTCACTTTGGCTTTTACCTGAGCCCCTAACTTTCTGTCTCCATTTGCTGTTCCGGGTGTGTCTTTCTTCGTTCCGTTCCTACTATAAATATTCAGTCAAGAGTCGAATTTTCTACTTACTTTGTTTACCCCAATGTTTCTCTTTTTGTCCTGTGTTATTCTCCACCCCATATAACGATGGTATTTTATATTGAATTTTCGCACTATCAGTATTCTTTCTCTTGTGCTTGAAATGTCTGTTCACACAATGGTTGTAAGAGAGCATATCTCGACCGGTTCCACACTTGCAATGCACCATTTCTCTTTCTTTCTTGTGTGTTTGAAGTATGCCGTTTTTGATAGCCTCGGATAACTCGTAAGAAAGATCTGGGGCCACAGAGCGTGTAACGATCTAAAGTGAAATAAGTCAACTACTGCTGTTCGAGTTTTCCGGAGAGTTGACCCTAGTCCATTATTCCTGTAATTCTGCTGTTTAAAATAAGAAGTGGAAGACAATCCCCTGAAAAGGTAGCTTTCTCAGTCCTTTCAATTTGAAAAGGACTGTTTGTGATGTGGGCTAAACACGGAAGAACATCTCAGACAGGTAACTAATCGTGCCCCGCGCACCCACACCTGATGTGGGTGCGCCACAGCGTAATGATAAAAACAGTGGAATGATAAAAATATCAACTTCTTTATTAGTCAATCTTCAAATATTAATATATCACCACCACCATGACCAATAAGATAGATGATCTTGGAAAATGTATTCAGAGTGCCATTGAAGTCTATAATGACAATTGAAAACAGAAAATCCTACCTCTGGTATGCAAATTCAATGTTTCTTATCAACATCTTCAAGCAAGAATTAATGAAAGAAAAACACACAATGTAAAGACTGCACTAAACAAGAAGCTTAGCAAGAGCCAGAAGAATGTGTTAAAAGAGTGAATAGCTCATATGGACAGAAATAATTGTCTGCTGACTGCAGAGCAGATTTAAGATAATGTGAATCTCATTCTTAAACATCATCATATTGATTCTTCAACCTCCCTATCTGTGGTCAGCAAGATGTGGACCTATCAATATATACAAAGCTTGAATGAGTATAAAAGGGTTAAGCAGAAGACAATGAATCTCAAAAGAATTGCTGTTGAGAATATTAGCTACATCAAGATGTGATTTGATTATTTGAAAATCTTGCTTCAAAAGTACATGTTTCAAATCTGCAATATCTACAACTTCAATGAAATTGGCTTTCAAGAGGGTCAAGAACATGAAGAATGAGTTATTACTGCTTTTAAAGACTTTAATTCAGTTATAACTTCATCATATTCTTGAGAATTGATCACTGTGATTGAGTGTATTTCAGCAGATGATGAGGTATTGAATCTCTTCATCATCATGAAATTCAAAATTCAACTTGAAGATTGATATACACAAAGCAACTTATCAGACAGATATACAATTGTGATATCAGATACTGACTATATCAATGATGAGATTGACTTTGCATGAATTCAGCACTTTAATAAAATCTCTAAAAAATGTCAGCAAGACAGTCATCAATTGCTGCTTTTTGACAATCATGAATTTTATCTCACTGAAGAATTTCTACAATATTGTGATCTTCACAAAATTATTCTATATGAATTTTCTTCACATTCAACTCATATACTGCAATCTCTAGATGATGTGTCTTTTCAGCAGTATAAGCACTATCATTCAAAGACAGTTAATCAAGCTGTGTGATATGAATAAGAGCAGTATGAAAAATGTCAATTTCTACAGAATCTAGTTGATGTCTGCAAAAAGACTTTTCAACCTTCTACTATTCAGACTGACTTTGTGAATCATGATATTGTCCCATTCAACTCACAATCTATACTGCTTAAGCTAGATTCAAAGATCTCTGACTACTCTGAGTTGCAAATATATGAAGAAGACTTCTTTTCACTGCAATCAAGCTGTTCAGATACTGCTTCATCACAGTTATTCTTATTCAAGACAATCAAGAAGCTACAACATTATATTTGGATGGCAAAGAAGACAATGCAAGATATGAAGAATATACTTGATTTCAAATCACCTCATCTGAGCAATTGATTGAACAAGATTTTCCAAGACAGTCTTGTTCAGACAAAACTCAATACTATAAGAGAGAGTGAAATTGAGAGTTACTATCTTGCAATCAAACATCATAGTACTAAAAATGCATATCAGCAGGTTCAAGTAGGAGGTATACTCACTGTAGAGATGCAAATAGAAAGATCATGCAACATAAAGAGGAGGAAGCAGAAAAAGAATGTTATAAGGGAGTTAAACATGTTAAGAGAGCTTTGAAGAAATATGCCATGGATCTAACTCAACAGAGGTTAATGATATATATAAACATCTCGCGAATAATACAGCTACTACGGATGATATAGATAAATTAATTATCATAGATTAGCAGCGTGGTGATGAGATATTAAATTTTGAAGTTCTAATTATCCATATTTTTATCATTACGCTGTTTTTATCGTTACGCTGTGGCGCACCCACATCAGGTGTGGGTGAGCGGAGGCACGATTAGTTGCAAACCCAATTCATTGAGGCGTCACTAACTAGTTAGTTACCATCTACCAGGGTTGAAATGGCTGGTTTGGCTCTCGGTTTAAATTCTGCTTTTGGTTCAATTGCATTTCAATTTAAATTTGGCGATAGTTTTCTTTTTTGCACCTCCCGGCACACACCGTGGATAAGCCCGATTCATATCGAAACCCACAGGAGTCAGGGAAATACCAACCGATATGTCTATCAAAATGCATTACGGATACCGGGCCCTAACCTTTATGTGTTGATCGCAGGGCAGGTAGCGTTGTCGCATGATCACCGACAAGGGGCATGATGCAAGGTATTCGAAACATTAGGCGGGTCGGCAGGTCGGGGTGGTATACCTGGGGAAAATAACCGTGGGGTTAAAAGCAAAACAACTGGAATACGGTGAACTACTTGAGAATTTCTCACTTATATCTCGGAGGCACATAACATCGCATTTATAATGATGGCATTTAAATGCAGATACAAAAAAGGCTCCGTGAAAATACCCGATTCAGTGAAATGACCTCACATTGTGCGCCTTATCAAGCTGCTTCAAAGCGATGGCATAATCCAAAAATGTCAAAGGAGCATCGCCACAATCAACATATGCTTGCCAAATCAGGGAAAACGTTCTTACCCGTATAGACGCTCCAGGCACTATTGGTCTTGTGCGTCGCGAACCCTGGTGGATCCCTCTAGGACATTATCTTGCCCAAGGACGGGCATTTACACCCTATATCTCTCATGGAGAATCGATAGGTAATACCCAGTGTTAAGGAGGCTCAATTGACTTGTTAGATCAAGACGGGACTGACAGGGAGAATCGTGCATGCTGGATATACAGGACTGGGTATACCGTGTCGAAGGGTGCCCCTAAGAAAGCAATATCATATCAATGCTTCTCTACTTCAAGGTCCACGAAGCAATTAACGCACGGAATATTTGCGAATATCATCAATCCTGAGAACTGACTACCAGAGACGGTATCAATAGTATCATCCAGCCCCCAGCGGTGATTGAGCAGTTGCATCGTAAATAGCCCGCAACTAAAGGAAATATAATATCCGCGGCATTGTTCAGTTCGGTGAAAATCGAGAACAGGAAAAGACATGAGAAGCGCATCCTGATCCAGGGGCCTGAAGAATTTATTTTTTTCACCCAGTCATAGGTTGTATTTTAACTCAAGCATTGAACCCCGACGATTATCTAGAGCCTGTGCAACTCTGGCAATCGCTGTTACTGTCGCGGAGGACCCCCATGCGGCACGCAGCGAATAACCGCAGCGAGTAACAAGTCAGTTTGGGAGAGAATATCGGCTCTCCAAGCGGAGATTTGTCAATAATCTAATTTCCCGATATGTCCGCAGTTCGAATCTGCGTTGCTGTCAAGAAAACCTGACATAACTATCAATCTTAGGCACAAAGAGAGTAAGGCGATGATACAACACACTTAAAAACCTTTGGAGAGACCAAGAGGTTTATGTAAGTCACTTGGAATGGGAATATTAAAATATATAGTTATCATTTGGAGAAGTGATTTTGAGGTTGGACTTTAAACGTTGATGAAATGCATAACGTCACCGAAACCCTGGTTAAGTAACAAGGTACCAACTAACTAGTTGACTAGAAGCAAACACCCTTATAAATCACCAGTTCATTCTCCCCAATTCTTCTGATATTTCATTCTGATGCGCAGCATATATTTTTCTCACTCCTTTCGTTGTAGTTATATACCTTCTCCTTTATTCCATAACATAAGCTCATATTTCTGCGCTGCAGCTTAAAATCGTAACGTTATGGTATTTGTGACCTTAAATCCCGCTCATCTTGCATGTAGCTTCGCAGCTTCTGACATTTATCCAAAATAGCCTCATGCAGATTCGTCATATTTCGCACCTGGCCTGTCAAAGGCAGAGGTTTACAGCCAACTTCTCGAGCAAGCAAAGGTCTTGTTGGATGGCCAGCGCAATTGGGTATTCTCTTCTAACTCCCTAACCTCCCCCCCCCCCCCCCCCCCCCCCCCCCAAAACAAAAAAAAAGGCCTTCATTGCAGTATTGGAATGGCCAATTGTTTGGATGGGAATGAGAACAGCATAGAAAGCTAACAATCAATCTACGGGGAAACAACAGGTAAGGTGTGTAGCTTAATTGCTAATTGGTGCATTACATATATTCTATTTGACTTCTGCCAACCATTACCAGCAATCTTGCCAACGTTGCTTCTCTGCTATGGCATGCTTTCGCCTCTCTCCCCGAGCCCTCATCCGCGGTAAACTGGGCGGGTTTTTATGTTCGGCAAGATAAATTCCCATCTCTACGGTCGTCTTCCACCACGAACACCCAGGAATCTTTAAGCACTAAAATTCTGTTGCTGGGTCCCTTTCATGGCAAGCCCGCATGTCAGTTAATTCAGTTCGGGCGGGGGGTATGCGGAACGGCCGCTGAAAAACGAGAGACTGTTCTGGTACCGGATGTGCTCAACTGGGAGGGCCACATTGCCTGTGATGCAGAGAGCAGAAGCGAAATCGTTGTCCCGATTTTGGTAAATGCGGAGGTGAGTTCCTACTCTCCTTGAACATCTTGGTATATTTTCTGTACATCGAAGGAAGCCATGGAGATCCTTGTTCGAATCACTACCGTACCGGGGAAGGCTAATATTGTAATCACATCAGACCGTTGCTCTAATCGACATTGACTGCGCGGTGCCATCTGGATTTGATGAAGTGGACAGAGAAGGACTCGAAAACCTAGCAGCAGTCCTGGCTGAAGGTTGTGATTGGTGATACATCCGTATGTTTACCTCATTTCATTGGATAAATCGCATTGATTTGTACCGTTTGTCCCTGTGATAGTTGGGTTCTTTATGAGCTTCGTCTAGTTTCGTATCTATCTTATCAATATCTAAAATTAGTGCCAAATTCTTATCTATCTAATTCGAAGAATGTAACTATCCCCGTATTATAACCCTTTTCGTCATAATTCCCAATGCATTATCTTATCATTCCCACGTTCTTTCGGCCCTTTCCGCTGTTACGAAAATTGGTCCGACATTGAGGGGATTTTCCTTTACATGGCAAGATTGGAAATACGCCCCACCAACACGAGGTTGCACCATTTCCCAATATTCTCTTCCGCATGATAACCCCATGCCTGGTATTCTAACCCAGAATACCGTAAATCGATTTATGCATGAAGGATCAAAGAGCCCGCGTATTGTTATCATTCATACACATGCTTCGGGGCCCTGGAGACATGCTTCGGCTTATTGGAAAGGACTAGGTGCGGAACTCGAATAACATATTCTCAAGTTTCAGGCAAGTTTATAGTTTTATGCTGTGACATCAAACTTGGCTTCTGAGCGGAAGTGGCTGTGTTTCTGGTCCGATCCAAAACTTTGCCAACCGAGAAAGATCAATGAGTAACTAACTATAGAAAGCTCGGGCCGAAAGAGAAATTAAGCATTCGGGATCCATCCCAGAGAGCTATTACTATCGACCCAAATCGGAAATTTCCAAGAATTTGACTTGGTATAGGAAGAGCAAATCTGTTGGGAGCAGGAATGGTGTTGATGGGGATTCTGACCTCATCTCATCGAACTATAAACTAGGCATATAGTTTGGCAAAGGAACAACTGGTATGGTTGACCGTGAGCCATAACTGCTTCTTGGGAAGATGAAGGGGCGAAAGAGGAATAGTCCATGCTGCAGGTGAGGACACA
The DNA here is from genome assembly GCF_000150735.1 of Paracoccidioides brasiliensis. NCBI lineage: Eukaryota > Fungi > Ascomycota > Eurotiomycetes > Onygenales > Ajellomycetaceae > Paracoccidioides > Paracoccidioides brasiliensis. The sequence goes on from NW_011371360.1 coordinate 3,001,490, forward strand.
ATCGCGGAGAGTCAAACAGGATCTGCCAAAGGAGCAGGGTGTGAATGCCGCTTTTTACGGCGACCTAACAGAGGAAGGGTCCTGAGCGTAAATAACGGCAAACTTGGGAATAAAAAGTTCTGCTCAGGTGAACATATTAATAATAATAGATATACAAGGGATAAGGTAACTGTAATAATATGAACTTTTTAAGATAGCTCTTGGACTAAAACTAGATCCATTCAGACGGAAGAGCTGTCTAGAATGGTTCTTGTGCCTTGCTACAAAACAAATCATTGGAATTAGAGCTCAAGCATTTGGAACTTTTACGCATAGACTTTTTCCCTGTTTAGGAAAAAGTGGAAGCAATAACTATTGTGGTTCTGCGCACGGCCTTGCAATGAGCTGCATGGCAACTAATAGTCGCTGGACCCAGAGCAGAGTTCGCGTGACCGCTGAAGTGATGCACCATTTTCTTTTCTTTTCTTTTCTTTTTTTGTTCTTCTCTTTGACACGCGGGAGATACAACGGGAAATCCGAAAATCATACAATTCGAGTGCAAGGATAGCTCAGTTGATTATTCTAATTGTTTCACTAAACATGAGAAACATAATATATATTCCCATGAGAATGCACCGGGTCTGAAATCTTCAATGGCAATGGGATGAAACTGAGGTTAAAGGGGAAATATCAGAAATCCCTTCTCCAGAATAGAGCAGAAAAGTGTATGCAGGAAACTGTGTATGTGTATGGGAATAATATAAATAGCGCCCTGGAATATAATCAGAATGGAGGATAAAACGAACAAACATGGCCGTTACGCATATCAGAAAAGAAGACACACAAAGATATTCTATATCTACAAACTAAACAAGCCCATCTGTTTTCGAAGAGGACTCATTGAGTCAGGGCCAGGGCTTTCACCATCCTCACTTGGACCCAACCCGCTATCAGTCCCCGTCCCAAGCGGCGTAGTTGTGTCTGGGTCGATATCCCAATGCTCCTCTTCTTCATCTTCAGCGCTAGGAGCAGTTGATTGCCCTTCAGTATCACAGTTCCAGCCCCTTTGGACTGCCCCGCGAACATTCCAGCGCAGCGCACGTCGGACGCTTTCGAACCATTCTCCCGCACCCGCAACCACAGTGGGGAACGGGTACTGACTCGCTTCGACGGTGACGTAGTCGCCTTGACAGAGCTCGATACGGCCTTTACCATCGAAGGAACAGTAGGCAGTGGATCGGGAAGCTGTGGGAACGGCAATTCGCAGGAGCATAGCATCTGATAGTACCATGGGACGAAATGAGAGGGTGTGTGGGCATATGGGTGTAAGAAGAATTCCAGGAATGGAAGGATGGACAAGAGATCCACCAGCCGAGAGAGAGTATGCAGTCGATCCTAAAAAGCGTTAGTCTGGTGGGAACAGGGAAAACCAGAAGGTTCGGGATAAAATACCTGTAGGAGTAGAGAATATACAACCGTCCGCCTGAACCACTGTCAACAACTCGTTATCACCATATAGTTCGAGATTTGAGACATAAGGTGAAGGTCCGCGGTCAATAACCAGCTCGTTTACCACCTCGAACTGCTCTCCCTCTACAACCGCTCCTGGCAGATGCCCATGTCTCTGATCCATACGGTAGACAGTGCAAGTGAATCTCATACGTAGGTTCACGCGCATACCTACGTCACCCATTATTTGATTTAGGTGCTCCTGGTACTTGTCGAACTCGAAATTTGTCAAAAATCCGAGGCTCCCTAATGAAAACGACAGGACGGGAGGCACAACACGTTGAAATAGCCAAGACGTATACAAGACAGTTCCGTCTCCCCCTAAAGTTAGGACCAAGTCGAAAGTTTCTGGTGATGACCAGCAAAGGTCTGGAGTCCAGTACTTCAGCATATGTTCAAACCGTGGCTCTTTCGCTAAAAGCCCTGGAGCGTCGAAACGTTTCGACCATTGCAATTTGTGATCGACATAAACATTCACCCCCAAATCACTCCCATATCGCGGTGTGCTCAGTAACCATTCCGCCAAATCTCGTGTGAGGTGTACCAGACGATTATCGCGCGCTTTCGTGACAATCATTACATTTTTGACCGCCAATTTGATAGGGCGCCGCTGCAATTGCTTCGATACTTCCCGAACGCCGGTGGCCGTTTGCATCAACCGTGAATGTGATATCCACTCGTCCGCAGCTATTTCCTCAAGAACCTTTTCAATGTTGACCGCATCGTCAAATCGCTGATGATAGAAGCAAGGAGATTTTAGTGGAAAACGAGCAGTGGAGGGGGTTCTTTCATGGTATGCGCTCGAGCCGGGAAAAGTTCCAGAGAGTCTGCGGGAAGAACTGTTGGCTCCGTCGTTGCGGGATTGTGAAAGAAGGCTAGCTAGAGATGCTGCAAGGGGGAGTGAGGCACCGGAAGAACTGTTTCCCTTTGAGGCGAGGGCTTTCATGATTGTCTGGAACGGTATCGAGTCAATTGATCGCGAGTTTTTACGATGTCGCAAGAAGGATCTTGCTGGGCTGACGAGGGGGGCCGGGGTGTCGGGAAGCGGAGGATCTAATTCCCGCTGAGAGGAGAAAGAAGCAGAGGGTGCATCACCAGCCTTCTTTTGGTCGTTACTGCGAGTCGCGATCTGATTGTTGTTCAATTTCAGTGGGTCAGGCTTCCGGAGAGAGTCCCGAAGTATGGAGTGTGAAACAGCAGTGAAAGTGCATGCGGAAGCTGCAGATGAGGACGCGGGATCCAACTCTGATTCTTCAAGACTAGCATGTTCAGAATTGGGCTGTTGTTGGTGATTTTCAGGTGTTGGCGGATGTGGTAAACTGAGTTCTTCCCCAATGGTCTGGAGATTCTCAGGAGAGAGGGCTGGATGGGTGAACAGCGAAGCAGGCATAGTGCCAGAAATTCCACGAAGATCGCTAGCGAAAGAGACAATCTAAGGACCACCACTGCGGAAATTCCCAGAGATAGATAACCCTAAATGGACCCCCCACTGATTAACGTCAACGCTGAGCAAAGAGAATGAAGTGGTAGGAAGCCCCACCCTATCTACCCAGCAGTGACATGAGGAGCAGTGGAGCGGCGAAAGAGGGTCAGGAATAACCAGCGAGATCCAGCAGAAACAGGAAAAGAGAGTCGGGAGATATATACATAACTCGGAGATGCAAGGTGATGAAGATGATAGAGACGACCGAGGAGGAGCATTGGCTGGCTTATTTATAGAGTTGGGAGAGTTTACTTGAATGAAGTCAAACAGAAGCCTGCGCCGGTTAAAATTAGCTGAGAGCCGTGGTTAAGATTGCCGCTTTGGGAGATGACGGATAACCTAATTCCCAGCCGAGCGGACCCACCTAAAGCGGGATCAACCATATTGAAACGGCGCAAGTTCCTCAAATCTACTTTGATGCATCAGGATTCCATCAGATTCAAAATAAAAATAATCTCCAGAACTAGAGGAAAAGTTAATTGTACATTACTTAAAGATACAGAAATTACCTTGAAGAAAGACTGTATGATATTTCATCCCTGCAGTTCATTGTTCCTCACATGTAATTTTTACTTGAAAATTCATATCATTTGACGGAAGTAGAAGAGAAAATTCTTATTAAGTGCTAGAAATAATCAAATGAAGAATTACTCTTTAGATTTATTTTCTTTTCTTTAAAAAATAAATTAAATCATCTTTTGATCATATGAAATTTTATCTCTTTTTCTCCACATTATAATTATCACCAGCTTCAATGTAGAGATATCAAAGTTAGTTTTATTTTACCAGTAATTATAATAACACAATGTATATCAAGTTTAAATAGCGGTTTGCTATTTATCATATTTATCAATTTACAACTTATAAAAGATGATTGTAGTATTAACTGAGCTTCATAAATTATTTAATACATCTACCGTATTTAAAATCTCATGAATGAAAAAAGTACATATCAATTCTTTATAAGTTTATCAACACATGTAAGTCGGTAGACAAGGTTATAACTATTAACTAACTAACTAACTAGGTTAACGTTAACAGTTAGTAAACTTAACCATGAGCATTACGTGACTTGCCCGTTAAAAGTGCCAAAGTTCAACTCTGTTCTAGTAAAGGCTAGTTAAAGGTGGGGTTCTCGTGTTTAATATAATAACGCCGCCTATACTAATGGTGACAGGGGGCCAGATCCTCTTCCTGTGACAACCTGAGTTTCTATAAACCCTGTTCATCCCGTTGCAGCTCTATGAAGCGGTCATATCTCGGATATATGCTTGGTGCCCTTTCCTCGTATCCGTCTTGAGCTGACCTGAATCTGCCTCATACATCAGAACGTGAGGATGGTCGACAGGGCACCGCTTCAGCCCCTTTTCAGCTTTCTCTCCGATTCTCCACAAAGGGATTGCGAAGCAATAACATATGTAATCCCGAAAACCTTGGCAACAGCAGCGCCAATATCTGTGTCAAATCCGCCTGGCATTCGGGTTCCCAAATGTGAAATCGTGGGCCCAAAAAGATCCCACGAACGCATTAGAGATTGTCCAAAGAGGCTAAGATGTATGTATGTATGTCTGTACTGTAGTTACTGTACTGTACATTTATTTAAGTCTTGATATCTCCATGTTGCTGGTGCTGTCGAGGAGTGATGGGGCGGGGTCGAACTCCGCGTTACATAGTAGTTGTCCATTCCGTCATAGCCGCGGTGCTGGATATGGTCAAAAGGGAGCGAATGAACTTAACTGGATGGTCGTCAATTCCCAAGACTCCAAGGACTGTAGTGGGACCTTGGGAAGTTTACTTTAGCCTATCCGCTGGCGTTTTTGGCCTCAGCAATGCATCTCCACAACACTGTCACGGTGGCTGTCGCGACATGCTGCCTGTGATATAAGGGCCTGCATGGCATCAGCATCCGCTGTTATTGGAGGAGTTAGTTTAGCATTTCTCTGCCGGCGATTTGCATCCAACAAGCTACAAGCGGTTTGCCACGGAAACGGAATGGAAATCTGGGAGTGGAAGTGGAGTTGCGAATATCAATCACTACAGGCTTGATTGAGCCTTATCCCGTTCAAAAATATTCCCCAGGTCTCCTTTTTGTAGCCTACCAGTAAGTATCAAACCGATATCCCGACCTGATATTCACAACAATGGAGGGGAGCACTCTGTAAGTTTGATCCGCTCAGTCAGCTTACCGTCGGCCGGCTTGACCTGAAACTACCGATTTAACGCATCTCAAAACGCCAGATAGTATCACCCTTGAGCTTCATATTATTCTGAAGGGTTTTCTTACTTCATACAACCGTCTTACCTACACATAGCTCAAACATGTTAAACTCCAGTATTGTACGGGTGGGTCGAGTTTCATCCCAATCATATCTAATCAATCAATAATTCTCGGGCATATCTCCTCACCCTCGCATATATTCTTTCCCCCCCTCATGTGACAGCAATTCCTAATGCGAAACGGGTTGTTGGAAAATTATTCTTAATTAGCACATCTCTCTCGATTCCCGAAGAGGTCATACGGGGCAAGCATCCTCACAACGTGGTGGCCCTCATTTATTCACACCTGTGACAGACATAGCTAACTGAGCCTTTTCTTGTTTAGAGTTGATTTCATTCTTATTATTAAGGAGCAGCATGCGACTAAAGATATCTATGGGTTGCGTGTTGTTCTTAACTCGAGCGTAGTGGCTCCCTCAACGCCGCGGGATCAGGTTCAAGTGGTTGACCGTCGCTCGCAAAGTGAATCCATTGGTTTTGAAATCTCTGAATGTGACATTGCTCCTCCTGTCTTGCATGAAATCGTGTGCCAGTCAATGTGATAGGAAGATAATCTGCCTAAATACAAGTGTTGGCTGCTGCAACCGAGATATACTTAGATCGCGGTTATGGGTTATAAAGTATTGTTAAACTTGACAACAAATTTTCAGTAAGAAACCTTTTGTATTCATTCTTTCACATTTTTAGCTTCTGCAGTTTTTGGTCTTCGAATAGATGTGACTCTGATCGCAGGTTTTTGACGAGTTCCCTTACTGCCTATTATATAATGATGCTGGGGAAATTCGCAAGTCTGTTGCGTAATTCCGCATTCGCTGATCAGGTATTTTCGAGCTTCACCATCAGAAGCATGATGTCTGCTGCGCTAGATAAAATTGGGCTACAGGCAGGGTAAACAATCGATATTGCTCACTCACTAAAACATTAGCAAACTGTAATCAAAATGACTCTCGAACCGAGCTCGTCTGGTGGAGGGAGTTATTTATACACTCCCTACAAGCCAAGGAAATGCCAACCAATCTAAGTGTGATCAGGAGATCTGTTAGACAACTGGACAGCTCTTTGCTTAAAATCCTAGACCTTTTGCTCGTGAGTTGGAAGCCACATTAAAGCGCCTGCCTTTGCATGGGGAATGATTTCCAGAGACATATGCCATTTCAATTATGCAAAACCTTTGGGAAATCCGAGATAGCATCAGCGGTTCCCTTATGCACAAAGGAAGGATGTCACAACGCGAAATCAAGGCACCTATGAGAGCGTAAATTCTCCTGCTGAAGTTACCATGTAAATACTGCTTCTATTAGAAGTCATGCTCCGTACTCTTCCTGTTAGTGTCAAATATATCCTTCCGCTCTTCCTTCTGTGAAAATATCACGAACCTGCTGGAGATACTGAGGGCGTCCTTTCAGCTAGTAACTAATTTTTAACCAGCGTCATTGCAGGGGGCCAAAAGCATCCCGCAGGTATACAAAATTACTCCTCAAGCACTAACTATAGCACAAAGCGTCTCGAGTGTCCGGAAAACATTACACAGGCCAATTGGTGTCTGTAAGGCCATGTGTACATCAGTATATGCAGTTCTCCAAGGCGCTGTTCATGATTCCAGGCTGCGGATTGGAACTTCCATCATGGCATAATGTCTTATCTTGTCCTGCTCGTACAGTTCAATATTGGTAACACTCATGCAACATGCCTTGAACCGTTTGTACTACGAGCCTTCAACTTAACCGGAAGGCGTTTTTCGTTAGACACCGTGAATGCAGCGGCTGATTCACTCACAGCAGTGAACATGTTCCGGTATTTACAGTTCCATCAACAGCTTAATGATCTAATCACGTAGATTCCAGAGCGGTAAATGCAGGGCATCTTGACTTCTGAAGCCGGAAAATTCGGTTGACATTAAATACGATTGTCATCGTAACCCACAGGAGAATTCAAATAGAAGATATCAACACCTGTGCAGGTTATGTTTGGCAAAATATCTGTTGAAATCCTGATGTTTACTTCTTCAACCATACCTGGCACTTGTACGAGATTGGGGCTTCCAAATCTCCACAGTTTGAAGTAAATTATCCTTCCGATTGCCCTCTCTTAATTTCGCACTGAGCAAGGGAAACTCCTCCTCACTTTATTTCCAGCCAGAATTTCGTTCTTCTATCTTCCGCCATGTCTTTTGGACCAAAAGGTGCTCAAGCCCTTGGAAAACGCTTTGCGTAGTTTGATCATTGACTGCTTCTCCAAAATAACTTCTATCATCAATTGGAGCATTCTTGAGCAAGATGTGTCAGAGCGGGATGTACTTCCAAGGCTGTTTGAGATGAGAGGTTTAATCGTGCCGCTGCGCAACCCACACCTTCGTGTGGGTGCGCCACACCAAAACGATAAAAACACCAAAACGATAAAAATCTTGAATCACATCCTCATTATTGCACTCTATATCAACAACCAGTAGCTAATCTATAATAAAAAGATTATCTACATCATTCCCAGTATGTGTGCCATCTCCAAATCGATTTAATCCCTCTTCTGTCAATGGTGTGAGTGGGTTATTGCCAATTTTCATGGGACCAACTCCAAGCCTCCGTCACTCCTTATTCTGCTCTTTTTCAGCTTCATTATCCTTACGCCGCTTGATTTTTCTATTGGCATCTTTAATAGTGAGGACTCCCCATACTTGAACCTGGTGACGGGTTGTTTTAGCTCTGCGACGTTTACTGGCGTTGAGAAAGTTCTCTAATTCAGTGGTCTGTTGCTCATTAAGTTCCGCGTGGATTAGACTTGCTTTGAATATCTTGTTCAAATGACGTGTCAAGGTGGGTGATTTCAAATCAAGAGTATCTCTAATACTTTGTATGGCGTTTTCCGCAATATTAATATGGTGTTTCAGCTTTTGAATTGTCTTTGGTGAGGATAGCTGAGAGGAAGAGGTAGGTATGTGATCTGAATCATTCTCATCTTCATAAATCTGCAGTGGAGGAGGTGATGAGATTCACTGCTTAAGAGTGTCAAGAACTCGGTCAGGATTCCATGGATATATGCCACGTTGAGCCCATCCTGCAGCTATTGTATCAGATTTAAAGGTCTGCTTTCGCATAGCTGAGAGGTCTTGTAGGAACTGCCGTTTTTCATACTTAACAAGACCATGGCGTGCAGCATAGTTGACTGCTTTTGAATGGTAATGCTTATATTGCTGAAATGGTAGACTATCCAGAGGTTGTAGCAAATGAGTGGCATGCGATGGAAATCCATATAGAATTATCTTATGAAGATCCGCGTATTGTATGAACTCCTCAGTGATATGAGATCCATGATTATCCATTAAAAGCAATTGATGACTTCCTTTCTGTCTCTTTTCTGTAGCAGTATTGAAATGTTTGAGCCATTCAAATCCAATCTCATCATTTGTAAATCCAGTATCTGATATAGCAATTCTATAATTGCTGGGCAAATCTGTCTGTGTATACCAATCCTCCAAGTGTGTTTTGGAGGCCAAGATTATCAATGGCGTAATGACATGATTATCCATGGATACACATTCAATGACTGTAATCAAACCTCTTGAAAAGGATGAAGGAATGATGGAATTAGCTTCTTTAAAAGCAGTTATAACCCATTCTCCACGTCCTTGTCCTTCTTGAAATCCAATCTCATCGAAGTTGTATGTGTCACAGGCGTGAAATTGATACTGCTCAAATAGAATCCGGAGACATTCAAACCTTGTATTGATATATCCAATATCTTCAACTGCCACTCTCTTTGGATCCATTGGCTTCTGTTTCACCCTCTTATACTCAGGTAGGCGTTCAAAGAACCTATAAGTCCACATCTTGCTGACTTTTGAAGGAGAGGTAGTAGGATCTATGTGCTGACATCTGAGCATTGAATTTGCGAAATCTTCAATGTGTTCGGCTGTGGGAGGACAATTCTTTTCATCAAGCAGCTTGACCCATCGTTTAATTGCATCCTCCTGACTCTCATTTAATCTCTTGTTAACTGGAACCTTTGCAGTATTCGGATTCCTTCCATTGATACGCGCTCGGAGACGTTGATAAGGAACCTCAAATTCTTGTGACAGAGGCAGTATTTTGGAATTTGGGTTTTTTTGGTGGTAAGCGACAGCTTTTTGAATACGGTCTTCGATATTTTTATCCTTATTTGACATTGTGGTGAGTTATTAATTGATGAAGATTATGAAGATGATGAAATTGCAAGATTTTTATCGTTTTGGTGTTTTTATCGTTTTGGTGTGGCGCACCCACACGAGGTGTGGGTTGCGCAGCGGCACGATTAGTGAAGAATTTACACTCATTTAGATGTTGCCTGAGAACTTGATGCGCTTAGCCCTATTTTGAAACTCTCATGTGATCATACCTGAAACCGTATGTCGGCTATCCATTCTGAACTTCGTCACGGACATAACCACACATTTCTACTCTTAGGATTTATTTTATTTTATTTTATTTTTATTATTATTTTTTTTTTGGGAAAAGAGCGTTCTTTTCTAGTCAGAAACTTTCTGAAAAGAGAATTGTTCAAGTTTTAAAGGCCCTAATATGAGAACAAGATCTCATCCATCAATATTAAATTTCGGGTTTGGATTGATATCACATGTCTTCATATATTCTTTGACATCTGCTCTCAGCTCATTTCAAATGTATTTACATTTGAGAAGCTCTTTAGTCTTTTCAATCCCAAAGTGCTCAGTATAAGAATCATCATGATGCATTCTTAATAGCTTCTGGCACACTGCTCTACTGTCGAGAGACAAGGACTGAATCATTTAGCAATAGAAGTTCATGATCGATTAGTTGTCAGTGATTTGATTCTGCAGAGGCATCTTTTCACTCTGAAAGCCCTTCAATTAAGTTCAATTCAGATTCTTCTTTTCTCAGATTCTCTATTTGAGTTGCAGTTGAGGCAATTTTTCTTCTGCAATTCTCTAACGAAATCAAGAAGCTGTCTGACTGAAAGTTTTAGGCAAAGAAAGAGGTGACTCTCGAAGCCGCAGGTATCGAAGCCCTATCCAGCGACGGAAGGGCCTAATTTTTACGTACCTGGGCAGTGCAAGTGACGCCCATGGCAACTGCTGGCTCCCCATATCATCTTCTGCTCATTTTACCCATTGATACGGTTTATAACTTTTCCAAGCACTTTGGGGAATTGGCTACACGGAGTGAAATCGGAGAATCTGTACACAGAAGAAATTCTCTCAACGCCCATCCATAATTCTAAAAAATGACCATGTTGCATCTATCACCTTCAATCAATTAAGCCTCATCTCCCTTTTCCGTGTTCGGATAGCCATCCTCGGGTAACAATTTCACCAACTTCTTAAAGTTCGGTGTTCCAAATCCCGTAACTGGATCCCACCCGGGCGTCGCATTCCAGCTAGCATATGGCACGAAAGGAGTTTGGAGCCCGGAGTACATATCTGTTCCAGTGCAGCCCGTGGAACCTCCGTCCGTGATGTCTGTGAATGCCTGGAAGCCAGAGCTGTATATCCAAGGGTTGAGGAAGCCGAGTACTGACTTGTTTTGCGAGATGCGGATGGCGTTTAGGTTGGAGATTATGGCTGCGATAGTTGGGGCAGATGCACTGTTTTTTATTTTTATTTTTACTTTTAGTATGGTAAAGCTTGCGTTCCTTTTACTTCTTCCTTTAAGATGGCATGCGTTGCCCAATTTGAAGTATATGAAAAAAGAAAAGAAAAAAAGAAGATGAAGAAATGATGCGTACCTTGTCCCGCCAACAGCAATCTCCTGTCCCTTATCGAATACGGCATAGTGCACGCCCTGGGCAGCAATGTCGGGGAACCCGCGTCCCTTTGGATTATACAGCCCTTCCCACCGGTTTCCAAGCTTATCAAGGTAGTCCTGGACTACCTCCTCTTGGTATGCAGGTCTGTCGAACCGCTCAGAAAATCCCCCTGAAGAGAAATATACTGCTTTCTCGGGGTTGATGCCTTCCGTGGCGCCGATGGACGTTACAAAAGGACAGGACGCAGGAAAGATGGGATTGAAGGTGGTGGTGTTCTTCCCGTCGTTCGACTGACAGGCACTGCCCACTCCAGTATCGCCGCTGCTGAATATTACAGAGACGCCTCGGGCACCCAGTTGCGCGAATAGACTGCACACTGATTCCGTATATTTGGCTGGGATGCTTTGCTCGTTTTCTCCATATGACGTGGAGAGGACTGTGGGGAGATCCTCGTCTGGCAGGGCGAGGAGGAAAAGTAGTTGCTCGAGGTATGGTTCATTGGAATTGCTGTCCATGTTTGGTTGGTCGAGGTCTGGAATGAGCTTCCCACGCCCTGCAGTCGTGTAGTAGGTCACATTTGACGTGGGTGAGAGACCAATGACGTACTGAATGTCCAAGTTCGCTTCAATGGAATCTTTGACGGAGTCCTGCTCATTGAGGCCACCGTTGATGGATTGGACGGAGAAGTTGGATCCCACGGCATCGGGGACGTAAGTGGTCAGGAATTTTTCGAGGTCCTTGTATTGGGCATATTGCTCGAGGTAACCGGAGACACCAACCTTGTTAGCAACTTCATTTGCCACTTTGCAATCCTCAAAGTTGTATAGTTTGCGCAGGCAAGAAGGGGTGTTTCTTGTGGTGCAATTTTCGGCTCCACCGTCTGTGCTGTTATCAGAAGCCAGCGGAGGAGTCCTCATGATAGTCGACCTCTGTGGCTGAAGTCTGGCAAACATTGTGGTTGGCTGGATCATGTGCACATTTGGAGCAATGGATGCGGGAACGGAATATTCAAGTGTGCGGATTTTATAATCTTTGTGTTTCTTGTCGATGAAATAGTAGAAACGCGTGTTCAGGAGACGTTCTACTTGTCCGACAGTGGCATCAAAGCTGATCCAGGCCCCGTTTTCTTTGACCTTTTCACGGCTGAGCCCTCCAGTGGCAAGCCAAGAGAGAAGCTGGTCAGATATTTCAGAACGGGGGCGTAAGAAGCTCTCGACCTCATTTCTTTTCATGTGCATGCCGTAACGGGGATGGCCTGGGGTGGAAAGGTCCAAAACATTTTGGTGAAAGATGGTTTGTTTTTCCTGATGCACAGCCAGCTTGAATCTGAGGACCGTGGTTTTATCCGGAGCAGGTCCCTGAGCCCAGCCATAAGGAATAGAAGCAAGTCTTTCAATGACTTGAAAGTAACCATCTGAGGACGCATGCACTCTTGCCCTGAGGCAGATAAACACGACGCCGCCCAGCAGAGTGAGAAACGACCGGATCATTGGGATGGGAATAAAACGAGCGACTGGAGCTGTGTCAAAGGAATGGAGTTAACAAAAGAAATGGGACAGTTGGAAGAACATAAGGACTCTGGCTTTTAGCAAGGTGAAGATTGTTGAAGTTGGAATCTTCCAGGGTTCAAAGGGACTTGAACGAAGCACGTGTGACACTGATTCTGCTAACGAAAGAGAATAGGGAGTTCCTAGAGGAAGAGGGGACAGTGGTTGGGGAGAGAGGGAGATACAGAGAACAACGGTGTACCATGCATCTCACCGGGTTAGCTCTCCCTTGCAAGTTCAAGTTTGCAAAAAGGAGAGCCAACAGCGGCAATAGAGCACATTCTACTTTTATTGTCCAACCATCGGGCCCTCGCGATCGGCATCGGGAAGTCGAATAGCCCATGCTCGCCGCTGTATCACACAACCACGGATTCTGCTTAGGTGGACGATCACGATCAGGGGCAGACCACTCACAGCTCCTCACAGTCAGACAAGGTAGTCCCGTGAAATCAAACACATTCCAATTGGCTCCCTTCCGGTGAAGCTAGAAGAGATAGGCAGTTTAATCTCCAGATCGAACAGGAAAAATATTTCGGTGGAAATCTGATTTCGAGCTTCAAAACTTCCATCAATTCCTGGAAAATACTGGGATTGATGATGGTCGCTAACCCCGGGCTGACATTCATTTACTTGGAAAGAAATACCACAAGAAGACCGACGAAATTGGCACACAGCAGCTAGAGAACTTCCTCCTGCGCTGATGCATGATGCGGTCGTCTGTTTTTAAAGCGGCAGAAACTGAAACATTCAAAAAGAAAACCTGAAAATCTTCGATAGCTGAACACATTTGCCAAGGAACAATCCTCAGCCTCGACAAGGCGGAGCTTGCAGCAGCACGTTAACTAATTTAGTTGCCAGTGACTACGGAGTCGAGCTATCATCGAATTCCATCTTTCGGAAGTTAGTTAAAAGAGCTTCCAAGGTTGGAGGTGCTCTGCTGTGAGATTTACTTGTAGCTGCAATAATTTGCTGTAACTGGAATAAATAGTGTGGGATTTTTCTTAAAAGAAGCTGGGTTGAACTATAAAACCTAGTGTCAAATTTTACATACCCCTCCCTGCTTTTTACTTCTTGATACCCTTTCTTCCCTTCAGCAGCATAGAAGACGGGAAGCATTCACATAAAGAGATACATATACACTATTAGTATCATTATTAGGCTTTATATCAACATCATTTTGTCATCTCAGAGTGACATGTTCAAAATGTTTATCATCAATTGTCATAGCAACTTGTACTGTAGAGCGCCCCCTCCCCCGGTTGGCACCTCACACATTTCATTCCCTCACAACGCGGCAAATCATCATTTCTTAATCAAATTCAATCATCTATCAAACAGCAATTCAGAAACTTCGTCCCGCTACCTTTCTCCTCTCCAGTCTTATCATACAACTTGATTCAAGTCAAAAAACCTTGCAATCATTTTGCTTCGAGAAGGAAAATGGAAGGAAATGTGGATATCCCAATTACTCCGCCCACTCTCCTGCCAATTGATCCAGATATCGAATATGATGAGAGTGACAATGGAATCCCTGTACTCTCTTCAAACGTCTCAATTGAACACAGCATTGCGGATGATGAAAGCAATGGCTTAACGATGCTCAATGACTCATTTTCCGGCTCCAGTTCATCATCTTTTGGTCCTTCTGGGGACACTTCCGTGGCTGAGTATATTCTGGCAGCGAACACTTGGATTTTCATGCTCGTGTGCGTGCTTCTTGCGGTATTCGGATATTTCCTTTATCTTATCCTGAAGTGGAGAGACTATCATGCAATGGCAACTTAATCCGTTGGAAGTCAATGCGTTGATCATATCATCCTCGGTATGCAAGCACCGAGTTGGGTCCCATTCTGAAAATCTCGCCCGGACATGGACCTAATGATGACCCAAGTGTTTCAGAGCAGGAAAGAAAAATCTGCATTTTTCATTCAACTTGCTGGTGGGAATGATTCAATCTCTCCCAATGAAACTCTCTGTTTTGAGGTTAGCAAATTTTAATTTGTTCTGATTACATTGTTCAGTTTTAGTTAATAATTATATAATATATATATTTTTTTTGCCTTTTTCTTACGTCCATTTGCCGGATGAGTCCAAAGTGGCTTAGGTTTTCGCAAATCAACACTAATCACAAAAATCTAGAGAGAACCACTTTCTCCGGCTGCTTTCCTGTTATTTGATATGTTTTGTTTGGTGTGTTCGTCTCCAATCTTCTTGATAATACAGATACAAAATTTTCTGACCTCTTATTGACTCCACTCAAAAATCGGCACAAAGGAAATCGATATCCCCATAGAAAGATAGAGGGCCAAAACAATAACTCAAAATCGTCAGAACATCTAGGCTCTTGTTAAATAGCAAGTTATATAAATTTATCAACTTGGCAACACCTTGTGGCTAGATCGAGATGTCTAGGCTATTAAGGATAGCAGCTGACGTACTTCGTTGTCCTTTTTGGAATGGAGGCTGGAGTCCACCACACGCGAGATAACTTCCAGGGTTTCCACCATTCGCTCAGCATGTGTGATGTTGCGAAGTGCGGTGGGGGTTTTAGAGAGTTTACAGATACGGGAGCAGCAGCTGCGATGCAGTGTAGGAATCGGAATACGAAGTTATATGGGACAAAAAATAGGTCATTTGACAAAGAATGTGGAGCATCTATATAACCATACGGGCGATCAAGGAGGAACTGCAGGATGAAGTCATCAAAGAAGAGTTGAGTATAGGATAAAATCGGGAGAATAGTCACCAATGACCGGACAAGCTCTAAAATTTCAGATACCTCCAAGACTCGCAGTCTGAACAGCAAAAGCGAACAATTCGCATCCTTTGGCCAGTCCCAGGACGCGATGATGGTATTAGCTTAAGAGGTGATATACATTAAGCTTGGATGAAGTCTCCGATTCGGTGGCTCTAATTTGCCTAACGTTTCATTGATGATCTTTCTTCTCCAACATATGCATAAGGAACGAGCTCGAAGCTCTCAGGATTTGAGGGTTAGAACCACCATGGCAACCCCGCCTAAGGGTTGCACAACCCCCACAAAGATATGGCAAATTCTGCCGGCACAATGATATGTGTAGATATTACGCTGGCAGTCCAGTTAGCCATTTCCGGTGCACGACTGTTCGGGGGGATCATAGCATGAAGATTCCCGGTTTTTCGTGGAAAATATCCCTCTCTTATGTCTGTTTTTTTTCCCCCATATGCAATGACGTGAACAATCAGCGGAACAAAACGTTTAAGCCGCAGCGATTTTCCATGCAAAGTCTTCACGAAGCTTATCCTCCACAGTATCTCTGACAATCTGTTCAAGGGTTTGTCCAGTCTTCCTACCGCTCATTTCAACATCGCCATTTCCTTTTCGAAACTCTGCGCCTCCTCGACATGCAGATTCGGCTAGTTCGTAGACCTTATCCCACGTATCAAGGCAAAATTCACCTTCACTTTCATTAAGAAGTAGATGGCCTTTAGATGAGAATGCCAGAACATGTAAGGATGCAGCAGTTTTGATACAGTCATATGAAGGGTGCTGAATCAGTTCGCCAGTCCCGGATACCGCGACTAATAAGGAAGTGAATATCATAGAGAGAGGGATGGCTGCAGATAGCAGAGCAAGTAGAGACGTGTGCAACAGCGAAGGTAGAATCGGAAGACACTTCACGGCGTCAAGTCAGTGGGATGCGAGGTTTCAGTATACAAGATATGCACTCGTATAATATGTTGTATTGGAGCGTTTGAAACTCGCTGTACTCACAGATCCACCGCGTTTGGTAACCTTTCCATCCGCTCCCTTATTCTCCAAAACAACCAAGGTGATTACAATTCCCCTTCTAGGCATAGACTTTTCCCGTACCAGTATAACTCTACTCAGGATGCTCCGCAAAATCCCTTCAACATATCGCTCACCAACGCCACTCATGCCAGCACCTGGCTTAACGAGGACCTCTATTGTAGCCTCCTCCGGCTTCTGAGCGTCTCGACGGCCAACTTCGATAGGGCCATTAACTGATCCAAGAATTTTATCTCCGTTGGGGGAGGTATAGGAAGCTGACCCATCCGGGAAACTGAGTGGAACGAGACAGGCTTCCGGAGTAGCCATTGGATGCAGAAAAAAGAGAAAGGAAGCGGGATGAGAAGTAAACTAAAGACGGTTATTGAAGCAGAGAAAAATAATGAGCCTTGGGGAACTTCTTTTTGGTATTTCTATGTCATAATAACTTCACAGAAAAAATGATTTGAGGTTTGGATATTATATTTTGGTTTGATGCTGGATATCACGGAGGATAGATGATCCGCCCTTTTGCCAGTGGGCAAATTCAGGAGAACTCAAAACTTAAAACAACTAACCACCTTTGTTGAAGACCGACATAAACTGGAGGATTTCAGCAATAATAATAATAATAATAATAGCAATAAATACTCTCTCTCTTTGTTGATTTACATTTCATTCATTGCCCGTGCATTGCTAGGGCTTGTCCAAAATATGGCTGCATCTATATCTGTAAAGGAAGATGATCAATTCCTGTTGAGCCTCCCGTTCTTCCCATTGATCAAATATTACCCTTGTCCCGATTTTCGTTATGACGTCGATGTTGCAAACCCACTGGAAGGCCTTAGCGACGATTTTAATATTGTTGACAATAGAATCAGCCAGGAACAAAATACTGAATCCGACCTGCCTAGATGGAAATAGGTCATGTGCTCTGGGGGCGATGGTGTTAAAAGGGATGATGGTGCATTTAGACACACGAGACTTCTTTGTGAACTTCATCTATGGATTATACAACATGTGAGATGTTCCAAATATTATCCTGGGTTGTGAGGATGTTAAAACCTAGCCACCGCTAACTGATTAGCGCAGAAACGTGCCCATCTCAAGACATCAAGGAACACCCCCTGGCAGGGTTTTGTGGGCGCACGCTTAGCATGCAGCGTCAACCTTCAACGCAGCATAGAAACTTGGGAGCTTCCTCCCA
Organism: Paracoccidioides brasiliensis; assembly: GCF_000150735.1. Lineage (NCBI taxonomy): Eukaryota > Fungi > Ascomycota > Eurotiomycetes > Onygenales > Ajellomycetaceae > Paracoccidioides > Paracoccidioides brasiliensis. Next base: position 3,019,015 of record NW_011371360.1, read on the forward strand.
TAAAAAAACAACAGCGATGGATAGCTTCCTACACAGGGAATCAATCAGTTAATGGCGAATGAACATCAAGAGAGAAAGCACCAAATTAAACAAAAAAAAAAAAAAGGGCATATGCGTCGAAAGGCCGTAACGGCACGCAAGATCATGCTTCGTACAAGCAGCCTGGACTATAATATTATGGTAACTCAGATATGCACATTCTTGATGCTGGATAGGTAGTTCGCATTGAAAGCCATGGAACGTGCACAGGGCCAAAGAACCTAAAACAGAACCACCTGGAAATCAAGGAAAGATTTCTGCGACCACCTCCTTACCGAGTGTGTGTGTGGGGGGGGTGGGGGGTTCAAACAAACGATTCCGGCTAATAATTCGTTGAGTGAATTTTCGTCCGTGTAATATTGTTATCTTAAGGTGGAGAATGATGAAGCCAAGACACCGTGGAGGAAACCAGAACCGCGGGGAGTTGGCGGAGGAGAGTTGTGTTGTTTCGGGGCACACGTCGCGGAGAAGAAACGCCAAGTCAAGTAGCCCAAAACCGATCTTCACACCTGTTCCCAACAGCCATTTCAGCAGCGGCCGTCAAATCGGAGCTGCGAACTAGGACCCATGGGGAAAGGCAACAACAGCAACCCCGCTCAAACCAAGCATGGCCAGAACTTGCCCTGATGATGACAAAATTTCGCTAGCAAAGCATAACGGCGGATCAAGGAGGAGAATTGGTCAAGTGGCATGGGGCGACAAAGCTGAGCAATTTCTCGCTTCTTTCTCCAGCTACGAGAGAATGTGCCACTCTAATTGATCTGCTTGCATGCCAGCTCGTCAGTCTAAGGCGCATGAAACGCTAAAAATCCCAACTCTGACTGGCTGAAGCGGGATCGATCGTTGTCTCCACGGTCACAAACATTTGTAACAGGTATGGGTGAGCCAAGCAAGTGGATAAAATCTCATATGTGTACATAACTTCGGGTATCGTCATAGGTGTGGCAGTGAAATCCCTAGTTTCTTGTCATCATCCTCGAATTGCAACTTATTGAAGCATTCCGATATCGTTGGGTGGTGGATGTGGAGAAGTCAGACTGAATAACTACCAAACAAACTATATCTATCTGGTGCCCCCATCCCATGTATCATTCCCCCCCCTTCTTCCCATTCCTTGCCCTTCTTCTTGACCTTTCCATTCTTGTTCTCTCTTTTGCTAGCAATTTATTTTTGAGTGGTCCATCCTCAACTACGACTTATACAGCCCCGACCTTCATTACCTGCTCGTCCAGTCTTTGTCGAAACTTTTCGCTCCTTTTGCTATATTATACCTCCTATTGAATGGGCATAGAGACCTCATCACCAGATGTCGAGGAATCGACAGAGCCTCCAAACACTTCTTCCATTCATGAAGGGCCCGAGCAACGTCCGGGATCAGCCCTAAATAAATCAACCTCCCATCTAAGGCTAGACGAGGGGGAGAAAGTCTCGACTAGCTCATACAAGGTCTTTTCCCAGGACTCCACAGTGCCTGTGACCCTTGATGAGTTTAAGAAGCGTCAAGAAATCTGTCAATATGCCCACACCTATTCCATTTCAGAGATCTCCCTCGCCCTGGGAGCTGATATCCAGTAAGCCATTCATGAGATTCCTCGATTAAATCAAATTTCATAACCATGAGGCCGGAACTGACTGTTGTCGCAATAGGCATGGACTCAGTAGTTCCGAAGCGACATCTCGCCTTCAGCGGGATGGACTTAACAAGGTTAAGGGAGCGGAGGGGGTTTCCTTGTGGAAAATTCTGTTAAGACAAGTGTCCAACAGTCTGACTTTAGTACGAACAGCATTTATTTCCCGACTGAGCCATCGCCAGCCAACTGGTATGGATCAATAACTTCGATATTAACTCTGGTGTGATGATGTACAGGTACTCGTCATAACCATGGCACTGTCCTTTGGGATCAATGATTATATAGAAGGAGCTGTAATAGCAGCGGTCATCCTTCTCAATATTGTTGTTGGGTATGTTATTTGCTTGTTCCTGTCAGTCCTATATATGTGTAGTTATACAGCACATGAATCTTTCAACCGGAACACGGCTAAACTTCTATGGCATCGAAAATAGTTTCGTCCAAGACTACCGTGCAGAAAAGACCATACTTTCGCTGCAGGCCCTCTCTGCCCCAGTGTCTAAAGTCATCCGGGATGGTCGAATAGAATCCGTGAGGGCTGAGACCCTTGTGATCGGTGATGTCGTCCAGCTGGCAGTTGGTGATATGATTCCGGCGGATTTGAGACTGTTCAACGGAATGAATGCCTCCACTGACGAAGCCCACCTAACAGGCGAATCGTTGCCTGTTTCCAAAACCCCATATGTCGTTTTCTCCCCTCGTGAAATGGCTGTGGGAGATCGTACGAATATGGCATATTCCGGGAGCACGATGACCCAGGGTCGGGCTACTGGAATCGTGATCGCAACCGCCATGCAAACTGAGGTAGGCAAGATTGCACAGCTACTACGCCAGCAGGAGCCAGTTGTTGAGGGTTCAAATGCTGGTCTTCGAACGTTGAAAAGGGCAAAGAGAACTATAGTTCACATCCTGGGCTTGGTAGGAACACCTCTTCAGGTGAAGCTCAGCAAGTTTGCTCTTTTGCTCTTCGCACTCGCTATTACCTTGGCGATTATTGTTTTCTCCGCCAATAAATGGGACGTGCACGATGAAGTATTGATTTACGGCATTTGTGTTGCGGTTGCTGTTATTCCAGAATCCCTTATCGCTGTCCTCACCATAACTGTTGCCGTTGGTACAAAGGCAATGGCAAAGGGGAACGTTATTGTTAGAAAGCTACAAGCCCTTGAGGCTGTCGGGGGAGTCACGAACATTTGCTCAGACAAGACCGGTACACTTACGCAAGGTCGAATGACTGCGCGAAAGGCCTGGATTCCTGGTACTGGAACTTTGACCGTCCACGATACCACGAACCCATTCGATCCTAGGAGCGGATTCGTACAAATGGATGGCGCAGATATTGATGCTGATAAGCTCAAGTGCGATAACGTCTTCACCACATTTCTCAACACCATAGCGCTTTGCAATCTGTCGACCATCTACAATTCTAGTGACAAGGTCTCCGTTGATAACCTGTCCGCGACGGATGCTGGAGATAACTGGACTGCTATTGGAGAACCCACGGAAATTGCTCTTCACGTTCTTGCCCTGAGATTCAACTCCGACAAACAGACCCTGCTCCAAGGTGGCCAACGAAATCAGCTGGCAGAATTTGCTTTCGATTCAGCAATAAAACGAATGACCGTGATTTACCAAAGCGCCAACTCTAATTTTGCAGATGCATTTACTAAAGGTGCTGCCGAGTCAATGGTACCTTTGTTAAACGTGTCTGAAGAAATGAAATCGGAAATTTGCTATGTCGTGGATAACATGGCTGGAGAAGGGCTTCGTGTACTGTGCGTGGCTCACAAGATAATTCCCGAAAACGAGTTTGAGCAGCTATCTGAGCGACAATTGACGGAGAAAGACCTAGATTTTGTTGGACTTGTTGGGCTGTATGACCCTCCGCGTGTAGAAACACCTGACGCAGTCAGGAAATGTCATACGGCCGGTATTACCGTCCACATGCTCACGGGTGATCACATCAAAACAGCCACAGCAATCGCCTATGAAGTCGGTATCCTTGGGAGCATTATACCTTCTGCCCAGGCTAGTACTGTGGTCATGGCTGCTGAGGAATTTGACAAGCTTTCAGATGCGGATATTGATGCAATTGAGGCGCTACCTCTTGTGATAGCGAGATGCAGCCCAACAACCAAGGTTCGCATGGTGGAGGCGATGCATCGAAGAAACTCATTCTGTGTCATGACGGGTGACGGTGTAAATGATTCTCCAGCCCTTAAACACGCAAATGTCGGTATTGCTATGGGAAAATATGGAAGCGATGTGGCTAAAGAAGCTGCTGACATGGTTCTTACTGATGATGATTTTGCATCTGTTGTGAAAGCTGTGGAAGAAGGACGCCGCTTATTCGATAACATCCAGAAGGTAGAAAGAAAAAGCAACTCTTTTAACATTTCCAACGAACCAAAAGAATTCCGTTCGCAGTTTCCGCTAACTTTACCACCCCGCTCTAGTTCCTCATGCATTTGCTGATCTCCAACATTGCCCAAGTGATACTACTCCTATTAGCATTGGCTTTCAAAGACGCAGATGGGAACTCCGTCTTCCCTCTTGCCCCCATAGAAATCCTGTGGGTGAATTTAATCACTTCCTCATTCCTCGCGTTGGGGTTGGGTCTAGAAAAAAGCCAACCAGATATTATGTATCGTCCCCCTCATGACCTACGCGTTGGAGTCTTCACCCGCGAACTAATCGTGGATAAAATGATGTACGGCACATTCATGGGATCTCTCTGCCTTCTGGCGTTCGTAACAGTCGCTTACGGCGCCGGAGGCTCCAACCTGGGAGACTCGTGCAACCAGGAATGGAACGAGACATGCGAAGTTGTTTTCCGCGCCCGTGCCACCACTTACGCAACAATCACATTCCTCCTCCTTGTCACTGCCTGGGAAGTCAAGCACTTCTCTCGCTCTCTATTCAATCTCGATCCCGCCCGCTTCTCTGGCTCATTTTCCATCTTTCCTGCCCTGTGGCAAAACCGGTTCTTATTCTGGGCCGTCATAGCTGGTTCCGTCATTGTGTTCCCAGTTGTGTATATACCTGTTGTGAACAAGTCGGTCTTCAAACATTCGGCTATCACATGGGAATGGGGTGTAGTGTTCGGAGCTGTCGTGATATACATTGCATTGGTAGAGAGCTGGAAGGCGATCAAACGGGCATTTGGCCTTGGGAGCGCCAGAACTAAGGTTCTGACGTTAGAAGAGGCAGAGATAAGAGAAGGGATGTTTCCAAGAGAAACGCCTGCATTGTCATCAAGATGTGAGACTGTGGAAAAGTAACCGGATGACGTAAACTAACCTCCCTAACTCAGGAATACAAACGATCGCAAAATGAGATAGGAAAAAAAGAAAAAAAGAAAAAAAAAAAAAAAAAAAAAAAAAAAAAGACCCCCGATTCTAACAGCACTATGTACAGCACTATGTACAGCGCTCTGAATCTGAAATATTCTCTGTTTTTGTAGCCTGATTTTCCACCCAGTTAAAACCCGATGGCACCCTTTCCCCCTCACCCACCTACCTCCCTATCTCCCTTAACCATGATCACTCAATCCGTGGATTCGCTTACAATAATTACTTCTCAATTCCATTTTACACATTGACGCAGTGACCATTTTCCCAGCGGAGCCTTTGCGCAGTCTCCCTGCCTTTCCCTGCACTTACATTTTACAACAGCTATTTCGCTCCTTTTAACACATCATCCAGCTTTCTGCTTCATTACTTTGTTTCATTTGTTTTAAAATATAGTCGTGGGATTGAATTCAACTTCATCACACTCCTTTGGCGCCATTCCAGGTCCCCCTTCTCCCTCTCAACTAAACACCACGCCCTATAACCTATAACCTGCAACCTGCAACCTGCACTTAACCAGGTACTAGTATAGTACGATTTTAGCTTCCCAGAGACAGCAATTCGAGAGAGGGTTAGAATGAGATGATAAGTTAAGTAGTGACGAGAGAAACCATTACAAACCTATCCCAAGCTGTTTGCAACACACAAGAGGCCACAATGAGAGAGGTCGCTAAGCTATAATCCTATTCTTCATTCATATTCAGGATCGCTGTTGCAATTTTCCAATGGTAGTTTTTTTATATGGTAAACCAATAGTTTCAAGCAGGAAAAATGACTGCGCGAAAAAAATATAGAGCTTTGGCAAAAGGTTGTGCAGCAGAGTGTTTTAAAGAAGTAAAATACATGTTCGATGCTAGGAAACGGAGAGATATATATAGGAAACACGGAGAGATAAGAGATATTTATACGATAGCATAATTGAGATGTCGCTGAGTGTATCGCATCCGTATGTTCTAGAAAAATAAAGAATGAAAAGGGGGGAAAGGAAGTGACATCGTTCTTTTTCTATCATAGCGGTGTCTGCGGTCGTAAAATATACACATGAGTTGCCAGTTGTATTAGCATATGAGTTACTAACAAAAGATTAAAGAGTGGGAAAGAAAGAAAAGAAAAAAAAAAAAAAAAAGGCAAAATCGCTAAACCGTCACGGACATAATAAGAATACATTCATCGAGAAGAACCTAATTGGTGAGATAAAACTCCCTCCACTCGCTGCGTAGCCGTGATCTTTATTTCTTTGTTATCCGCCCGTTCGTCTTCCTGGCTCAAACTTCCATAACCCGTGTCCGTGCTCTCTAAACTCTCACGACGCACGTTCTCGACATTTTGCTGCGATTCTTCCCACCCTCCATCACCACTATGGCTTGTCCGACCCTCACTAGCGGTGGACTGGGTGATTTGGGAGCCTTGTGCGCTATTGTTAACAAGATGGCCTTCCCATTGTATCTCGGCAGCTTCAATGGGAATGCCAACGCTCTGGCAGACATCAACGCATCCCTTGACAGCCTTCTCAACTAGTTCCATATCGAACCCGGAGGACACGGGGTTATAAGCGTTGCGAACCCAGTAGATGAGACCCGAGGCAATACGGGCGAGATCAGGGGTCGGAAGAGTATGGCCATCAGTATCGGATGATTCACCGTCCTGCCGGGCCGAGGAGGTATCGGATGAGGACGAGGATATGGGCGAAGAAAGAGAAGAGCCCAATACCATCCACGGCTCAGCTGCAACGACATGCAGGAGGTGATATAGCGATGCAAAGCCAAGCAGTGTCAGCTCGACGGGATCGACTGGGAGGATGTTGAAGAGGGTAATTGCATTTTCAAGAGTCAACTGAGGGGAGGTGACTGGATTGGTGTCTACTTGGCCCCGCAGGATGGCTGCGATCATGGCGCAACGAACAGCAATGGATATCTCAGCCCTCGCCGATGGCGGGACGGATGAGTCCAGAAAATTAGTGCTGCTGATGGCTGGTTGGCTTTTGGATCGTGGAAGAGCAGCAAGTGTGGTGTTGATATTTGCTACTCTGTCTTCGTCGAAGAAAACAGCTTTTATCACCGCAGCTCGTGTGTAAGCAGCGGATGCGATAGGTGCAACATTCAACGCCAGAGTCAGGCCTTGTTCAAAGGCCTTTGTGCGTTGAGCGGACGGTTCGACAGTATCGACATCAAGGCAATGGATCAATGCGTTCTGTAGGGCCCTGCTCGACCACCAAGCCGCAAGAGCATCAAGGGGCGAGCGTACAGCGGTATCTTCAACCACAATATCCAGCATGGCATCTTCGCCATATGTAGCTTCCTGTGTACATCTGTTCCATGCCATGTTCGATGCTCGCTGAATGATTGCATCGGTCATGACATCGTCGATGTTTGCGTCGAGCAGAGTGGCAAGGTGGTCTGGGAGAGAATCGTCATGATCTTTGGGCAGGCTCTTTTGCAAGTTTCTCGCTATCTCCCATTGATAGCTGGCCAGAAGAAAAGCAATGTGGTTTGAGAGCCTAAAGGCCCAAGAGCCGCGGGAACCCACCATCCAGAGCAGGAGACGGCAGTGGAGAGCTTTCAACATGACCCGTGCTGGGGTTGACGGCAAGGTGCCAGCGGCAAAGATAGTCAGAACCATTCGGCTCTTGCTGACTTCAGGGTCTCCGCCAGTCAGTTGAGCGTCGATCGCGATGTCCCACGCCTTGGCCCTGGCCGTCTCATCTTCTTCCGTAATCCCTGTGAGCCAGGAATACAGCTTCCAGCCTAGAATGCAGCTCAGGACATATTCCATGCAACGCCACGTCACCGCAAACCACTCCGGGAAGAAGTTGTGACTGGGTACCCAGACGGTCTGGATGCTTGTAAGCCAGGCTTCCCGTCGGAACTCGATTGGCGAAACAGCAGCTGGGTTTCTTGAACCAGTGGTTGATTTTGCCGGGTGCTTCGCCCGCCTTGGAGCTGAATTGAAGAGATAGAGAAAAACGGCAAAAGCGGCCCCAACAACGACGAGAGAAGTTAACGCGAAATGAGATAAGGCACGGATCTGCCAGGACGTTGTCGTTGGGAAGCAGAGATGCGTTTGACAAAACCGATGAATTTCGCCAGCAAATTGGAGCGGTAAACCCAGCAACCCTTTCTCAGAAGACTCCGACTTGTGGCTCTCGAAGCCGCCAACTATCATCAGAGCAGCCAGAGTGCCAAGCATAAACTTGTTGGGGATGAAGGTCCTCTTCCTCTCCGAGGATGTATAGGTTGTGGTTGTAGTATTTGGTCGTTGGATGAAAGAATCCGCATAGTGCGGTTGAGGGCCGGTCATACGCATGCGTTTAAAGTACTCGGGGACTTTGATTAGTCCCTCGGGCGGGTAAAGGGGATTGGGCGAGCTTTCGGGTGAAGGGTCATCGTTCTGTGAAAAGACGCCGGGTGAAGACCCAGTGCCGGAGTCCGTGGAGACGGTGTAGGCGTCCGGTGATGAGACGGAACCCGACATGGATGCATAGTTCACCACGCTCTGTTCCTGGACTTTCTCTAACTGCCGCAGTCGATTTTTCAGGGCGACGTTTTCTTCCTCCAAGCGTTTATTCCGCAGCTCCAGATGGCGGATATACTCAGTGGCCTTGGACAGAATGGAAGCTTTGTTGAGCTTGTTGGATGACGAGACGATCTCATCGTCATCCTGAACCGCTTGGCAAGAGATTCCACTTTTCTGTTTCGCAAGAGCTCGGAGGGACGGCACGCTGTCTCGCAGTTCAGCGATTTTCTCGTTCAGATTGGCACGGTATCGTTTTTCAATGACGTTGTGTGACCGCTTCTTTGACGGCAGGTTCTTTGAAGAAGTCACGGGGGAATCGCCTGCGCCAGCTGAGCCCGGAGGCTCATCTGGTCGCGTCTTTCTTTTCCGATCCGTTATTGGGAAGGACGGCAAGGGTGCAGAGGGGTGCAAGCTACACTTCTTCCCTTCTGGCGGTTTCGTGCGATGGTTGTCAGCAGGCAGAGGTATTGTTGCCCCAGAGTTATTCCATCGCCCATCGGCCACGCCAGGGCTGAGGGCAGAATCAAAGAAGTCGGAGGGAGCAGGAGAGGTATCAGACACGCATGATGGTTCCTGAGGGCTGACGGTCTCACATAGTGGTAATGAGCCTGCCGTAAATGTGAATGCGGAGTCCACAGGCGGAGGAGGGTCGAAACATTTTAGAGGAAGGGTGTGGTTGGTGTCGATCGTCTTGATTTCTGTTTTCGGAGGCAAGCTGAAGAGATCCGTATGGGCCTGATATATCATCAGACTCGAACCCGTCCCACTGCATCCATTGAGACCAGTCGGACGTGAGGGCCTGTGGGGGGGAGTTATTCGAGGAGAAATCCGTCGACGGGCTCATCGACACTCTGAGGGGCGACTGCGAGGAGGACATGGCAATAACAAACAAACAAATCAATAAAATAAAAAGCTGGTTCCCGCTTCGAAATAAGAGCATAAAGGCGGACGATAAAATGATCGATTCCTGTCGGTTTCCTCGTCTCTGGTAAGGAGGGGGGGGGGGGGGGGGGGGGGGGGGGGG